>NC_082392.1:20950279-21072586 GCF_031168955.1 Gadus macrocephalus | reverse complement strand
CCCCCTCCCCTCCCCTCCCCTCCTCTCCATCTCCATCTGGTCTTTTTAGAGAATACCTTGTAGTAATTACCCCCCCAGATGGCTTTGTGTACGCGCGCAGTCCGTCCGACCAGGTGCCTGCAGGACCCGCTGAGCTCCGGCTATTTATCGGCACGGCACCCGGTGGAGAGACATGAACCAAGGTCACCGAGGGACTCTGTCCGCCACGCGCCCCCCCTCCACTGAAACACACACACGCATACACACACATACACACACACACACACACACACACACACACACACACACGCACGCACGCACACCACACACACACACACAAAACACACACACACACACACACACACACACACACACACACACACACACACACACACACACACACATACAAACACACACACACACACACACACACACACACACACACACACACACACACACACACACACACACACACAGACACCCCCCCCCCACCCCCCCCCCCCCCCCCCACACACACACACACACACACACACACACACACACACACACACACACACACACACACACACACACACACACACACACACATACATACACAGATAGTCACATACACACCAACAAACACTCACAAACACACACACACACACACACACACACACACACACACACACACACACACACACACACACACACACACACACACACACACACACACACACACACACACACACACACACACACACACACACATAATTTTAAACAATTACAGTACTTTGTGCAGCACTCTGAGGCATGGCCAATTTTTTTTTTCAGAACTGCAAATTACCTCAATGGAAGTAAAATAATAAAAAAATATTATCTTATATCATATATTTGTATGTTATGTATTTTATATGATCATGAATAAATGGTAAGAAAAACCTATTTGCATAATGTTTCTTTTGAATGCCTTGGTCCTGGAGTGGCCTTCGATTTTTTCTGTCTTTTCTGTCTCGGACATCCGTTTCCGTGTGTCCTGAAATTCCCGGGAGGATTTTTCTTTCTGAAGGAAGTTTGCTTTAGCCACCCTTTATGCACAACTCAAAGCAATGACTTCCCCACTCTTGACCCTCTCAAGGGGACACAACATGAAGAAACTACAATAAGGAGTACAATCTGCTGTTTACTTCTTTATTTTCAGCATCTGGTAGCCAAATGCACACACCACAGGGACATTGATCCTGTCTGATGAGATCTAAAGATCTGTGTGTAGTCATTGGCCTGACAGAAAAATAGCTTTCTTCTTAAGCACAGTTCAGGATATTGACGTTCTGAGAGGGAAATCAAAGGACATAATGGCCGCGTCCTTGACACAGCTTTTCTCTCTCTCTCCGAAGGGCAATGAGTTATTTCACATTTTGGAGAACGTAAAGTAAATTTTCTCACTAATGGTCAGATTCAATTAGGAAGATAATTCCACTGGTCATGATGTATGACCAAGGAAATGTGTGTAAAATGTTTACATTCATGGTCGAAATAATATAAATAGAAGCTAATTGATCCTCAATACATTTCATTTTGAAATTGGGATTGAAATTGTTTAGCTGTTTTTTTTTGCTGTCCCGTTCCTATACCATCTCACCTGGGCATGTATGCATGGTCCTATCAGACGTGTGGTCCTCAACCCCCTCCTCAATTCTTCTGCACCCCCTCCCTCCCGCCAAACAGAAATGAGTCGTTCTCTCAAGCTGAGCTCATGAATAACAGCGTTTTTAGTAAACAATTGGTGTTTGACCTCTGCCATTGACACTTATAGAGGATCCCAGGGCACTCATCAGTGTGCCGGAGCTTTTCAGGTTTATTAATGGAACAAAAAGATGCACCAAGATAGAGCAGCAGAGGGTCCCTAAGGTGGTCCTCCCTATTATACTCGAGGGAAATTCCATCCAAACCATAAAGAAAATGGCTAATGTTAGGGTATTGTTGTTTGTGCTTATATTACTTTGCAAAGTACCTATCATTAAATGAATGAATTATTATGTGTGTTTTCCTGTCAAAGATGTCTTCCCTTCATTCTGCCGTGGCAGATATAATAATATATAGTAATTATCTATGTTTCGGAGCACAACAATTAATGGAGAATTAAGGTTAAGGTTACAGTATCACACTGTTTAAAACATTGTTTATTTATAGTGCTGAACGTTAAACGCGACGACAGGGTTTCACAGAGCAACATGTGTGTCTCCTTTCATATTTCCTCCCATGTTTTCTGCCTAACATGAACCACCCCAAAACTGGTGGCGGCAGGCAAAAGACTCTAGGAGCATGTAGCTAGGGGCTAATGCTAACACGGTCACCAGGAGTGTCTCCTACAGATGGCAGAGCACTCCCTGAGCCACCCGGCCCCCCCACATGTTCCTCCCAGGCACAGTGCACCCAGAGGGATATTGATTCTTTATTAAGGTCCATGAGGAGCGTGACGAGGCAGTTTGCTCGGAGAGAGAGGTGCCATTTATCTGCTGGGACAAAGTGCACCCATTGGACAGTGCAGGTGTCCACCGTGCGGCCCTCCTCAGACGTATCTAACCCTGGTGACATTTACTGGGCCCTCATGACTCAGCTGAAAGCCTCAATCTCCCCGATCTGCCCCTCCCAAGAGCTGGCAGGGAAGAAATATAGTTTTACACACCGCACACAAAATCAAAATAGAAAAAGTTTGTCAGAATGGTTGTTTGTGATTATTTGCGTTGTCAATCAATATACACAATATGTATTTTTTAATTATGCATTAAGCGCAGCCAGTGTTTATGGCATAGCTTACCTCCGAAATGCTCTCACTGTCCATATGTTTACTGATGTCCATCCAGGCATGGAGAGGAAAACCAGTATCAATGGATTAAAATCCAGAACAAGCAGACTTGAATCCGTTTGCTCGACAATAACCACGGTAATCTGCCCCAAAGGTTTCTGAAATATCCTGAATCAAAGCCTCTACACATGTTTCACTGCTCCAATCCCATCTCTTCCACAGATTTAGTTCCCATATTTCCAATCTTTCAAACAGTAGGCATTTTACTTTTAGTTCCATATTTAATCCAATTTGCTTTGTACATTTTACAGCAAATCCTTTAAATACATATTCCTCAAGATAAATATGTTGTAGTGTTTTCTGGTCAAATTATTGAAATGTTAATCGACAAAACCTTTGAAATATAATCATACCGTTTTACCATACTTTTTCACTATTTAATTTATTTCTCAATATTGGGTTATGAATATAACTAATTGTGTTTCGGCTATTTAATACACTGAATTTGAATTTGTGACAGCTTTTTTATGATCTGAGAATTAAATCCATATGTTATGTTGAAAAAAATGTAAATTGTTTTAGCAATACCTGGCAACACTAGCCATTGATCCCTCTTGGTGTTGTGGAGGCTTACATGATACTATATTTCAGGTGAATATTCCCCTGGCTGAGATAGAGCAGAGCCATGTGTGACCCCACCATTATAAAGCCCCTCCATCTCCTCCAACTCCTGCACCACAATGAACCCAGCCATGTACTACTCCATCCTGGCCTATTGTCAGCTGACAGCCCCCGTCCCCCCTCGCCCCCAAGGTCTCCACGGTGATTATTGAGTATTGGCGATTTTGAGATGGTCCTCCACGGCTCACAAAGGTTGGACAAAAGAGAGAGGAGGGGCCGTGTGTCATACACAAGTCAGAGGGCTCAAAGTACACATAATTGCCCCCCTCCTGATCATCAGATTGCCGTGTCAGGGACTAACTTGTTCTGGCCATGATTGTCACTCTCACCAGGGTCCCATTCATTTCAATATCTCTAAATGAGGATAGCATAACAGCATGCTGCCGCGCACCGAGAGGCCCACAGACGTATTGATTTGAATCGGAGAAATTATGGCTTTGATAATTAATTTACCAATTAGTTGATTCATTCATTTGATGCTTAAAATACAAACCAAATGACTGGACAGTTGATGTCAGAGCCATGTTTGGAAAGTAAAATGTACAAATGATGGCAAATATAATAATTTACAAAAACAAAAAGATAACATGTGTTTGTGAAGAAACGACAAAAGAGCACCAATAATAATGCTGATGGCCATATTAATATTGGTCATAATATTAATAATATTACTGATAGTGAGAGGACTACTGCTTACAACAATATGAAGAAGAAGAAGAAGAAGAAGAAGAAGAAGAAGAAGTAATAGAAGAAGAAGAAGAAGAAGAAGAAGAAGAAGAAGAAGAAGAAGAAGAAGAAGAAGAAGAAGAAGAAGAAGAAGAAGAAGAAGAAGAAGAAGAAGAAGAAGAAGAAGAAGAAGAAGGAGAAGAAGAAGAAGAAGAAGAAGAAGAAGAAGAAGAAGAAGAAGAAGAAGAAGAAGAGGGAAGAGGGAAGAGGAGAAGAAGAAGAAGAAGAAGAAGAGAGAGGAGGAGAAGGAGGAGGAGGAGAAGCGGGAGGAGGGAGAGGAGGAGGAGGAGAAGGAGGTGGAGAGAGGAGGCGGAGGAGAGAGGAGAAGAGGAAGGAGGAGAGGGGAGAAGGAGGAGGAGAGGAAGAGGGAGGAGGAGAGAAAGGAGGAGTAGTTGGAGGAGGAGGTGAAGGAGAATAATATGAAGGAGGAGGAGGAGAATAAGAAGAGGAGGAGGTGGAGGAGGGGAAGCTAAATACAAGAATACAATATCAATAATAGATGTAATGAGCAGTTGTCTTTCATAATACATCATTGCATGATATTTACCGGTTTAAATTACAAACAGGCTGGTCACCAGAGGATCTGTGATCCATGTGAAAGTCCATCTCAAGCATTTCTCCGGCCACATATTCAAATGAACTGTTTCTCTTTGTATATTACACTTGATCATTCATGTATTCCCCCTACAGGTATCATCATCATCATCATCATCATCATCATAAGTGTCCCCCTCACCACACAAGGGATTAGTGTAGAGGGAAGTTCAGCTGGATGCAACAAGAGCATGCAGCCCCGACAACAAGCAGAGCGGCTTTAGAGGGAATGAATGCAGTGGTGGACGGGCTACATGTCCATCATTGGTCTTTCTATTGATTCCGTTGGGGTGTTTAAAAGGTCTTCGGTCGTGCCCTTACCAAAGGATACTAATTTGCTCGATCAAGTCTGTCGGCGCATCGACTGGGGGGAGAGGGCGGCCCCGCCCGCCATTGTATTTGTTGCAGCGGGGGAGCTGGTCTGTGAAACAGGATTACCAGAGGTCAGGGGACCAGTGAAAGGATGTCCATCACTCTGGTGGGAGAGCAGCGAGGGGCGTGGCCACGGAAGTGATTGAGATGTAGGGACTAGAAAAGAAGCGAGGCCAGGGGAGGGGGGCCCCCGCGCCCCCGCGCCCTCCCCTTCATCTCTCTCTCTCTCTCTCTCTCTCTCTCTGACACACTCACAGATGCATGCACACACACACACACACACACATATGCCCATTTCCTGTCAAAGGCGACCTAGGTAAAACATTTTTAAAATCTCATGATTTATGACCCGCATTCTTTGGTGGATACTTTATAACTCCATAAGCAAGTCAGGCTAGGTGGTTTGAAAGGTAACTAGCCTCCGGAGGTAGCGGCTAACCCGCTAACCCTCCCCCCACACTGATTCAGTGTGTGTGTTGGTCCATGCTTGTCATACCACTGTATTAACATGCCCATTGTGCAGGCGATCTGGTGCTCCGATAACCTCCCCAACCACATGAAACCCTAGCCCGGCCTCCCCCGCCACCACAGACAGTCACGGCCACCACCCTTTGTGGAAGGAAACCCTCTCCCAGCCTTTGAGCAAACACTCAATTATCATCCTTTTTTATTAATTTTTCTGGCGGCTGTGCGTACGTGTGTGTCCGCCCCCGGCGTGCGTCTCTTTGGTGCGCGAGGCTGTCGGCCCCTCTTACCTCTATAGGTGGGACATCTGCCGGGGTTTCTTTGCCTAGATAAGTGGCGCTTCCATGCAGCCCGCGGGCCTTTTCAACCCGATCACATAGGTATTTAGACCTGGGCCCTCTCCGCCATCGTGTTTGTTTTATTTGCAGAGCAGGTGTTTTATAATGATTAGCGACTCCATTACGACCCCGTCCCTAAGTAGTAGGCAAACAGACAGTGCAGCCGCACGGCCCCACCGCGCCCCTCAATGGAACCATCTGGTGACAAGGAGGGAGCGATGGCTCTGTGTTGGGCGCCAGTGTTTGCCAATGGTCACATAATTGTGTTAAAGGGGAAAGCTGGCAGATACCAGACAGGCCACACTTAAGTGGTGTGGGTTTTTATAGAAAGGCTCCCAAGTCTTTGTCTGCTTGTGGTGTTTGCATTTATCAGTTTACATTTGGCCTTCTTTTCAATTAATGGATATTTTTTTTATTATTTTTTTTTTTTTGCAAAAGGAAATTATTGTGAGGCAGTGTCAATCAGTTATTAACATGACCTTTCTGCAATATGTAAACAAAACGTTTTTTTTGTGGTTTGGAAAATGTATTTGTTCATTTATGTATATAAAGTTCACCCATGATTTACTGCCCAAAACATTGTTCATGCATCGATGAACCAACTGTCATAGGTGAGGGCTTAACTCAGATCCTAATGCCAGGCTGTTATTTATCTAAAGCAGTTTCTATGTAAAGTCAGTGTGTTATAAATATAAAGCAATATCTTTATAAAGTCTTTGTATTATTCATACAAAGCAGAATCCATGCAACACCAGTTTGTTATTTAAATAATGCAGTTCCTGTATAAAGCCACCGATTTATTTATTTATCAAAGTATCTATACAAAGTCAGTGTGTTATTATGGTGTGTGGGGTAATTTGTGTATACTCTCCATGGCCTCTTGGGGTTCTACTTGTTTGTTGTAAAGGCTGTCAATGGTGATAATTATTCCCAAACAAAATGCTTCCGCCACTACACATAATTATTCCACTGATGCTAATTACTGCATAAGTTATTAATGACTCATTAAATGATTACGGTCACCGTCAACGATATGCTAATGAATTTCACATGGAACATGTATAAAAGTACGTCAAGGCCGCCGCGGGGCCGCCTGCCCGCCAGAGCAGGGCCCAGGCAGGGCCACTAGTGACTGACATGGATTGAAGGCTTTTTAGTGCTCTTCATTGGCTTGATTAGTGTGTACTGATATATGCAATGGATGTTGTGGATGTTCGAGGCACACTCGACAATTCACATTCATCCGCACTATCATAAAGAAAATGCTTAGTACACTGTTCTATTTGAATTGCATTTGAATTACATATTAGATATATGTATAGAATATATTTGAACAAAGAAAGTAGCACCTTCAATGAATGAATGGATGGACTGGTAGTTGGAGGGATGGATGGTGGGAAGAAAGTAGGGCAAAATGGATGGATGGGTAAATGGGTGGAGGGAGGGATGGATGGATGGGTAAATGGATGGAGGGAGGGATGAATGGATGGATGGGTAAATGGATGGAGGGAGGAATGGATGGATGGGTAAATGGATGGAGGGATGGATGGATGGATGGGTAAATGGATGGAGGGATGGATGGATGGATGGGAACGAGGGTTGAATGGATGGATGTATGGAGATGGATGGATGGAAGGATGCTATGTCAGTGACATGAGCTGCTGTTTATGTGTGCGTGTGCGTGTGTATAGACTTGGGAGATGGAGCCTTAATGACCTGGCTCTACTAATTCTAAATGATGCCTACCCTCCACAGCCCCGGAGAGGAAACCTTGGGCAAATTGATTCATGGCTCCTCTGAGTTGCTGTTTGTTCCTTCTCTTCCTCCCCCCTCCAGGAGCATTATGGGTGGTTTTGAAATATTAATATGAGAGTACATTTAGTGGTGAGTTACTCGGCTGGGTATTCTCAAGTGACTCCCCCCACCCCCTCCTCTATCCAGGTCTCAAGGGACCCCCCCCCCTTTCCCCCGCACACACACACACACACTCACACACGGATTAGCTGATTTACTCTAAATGCTGCTTCCCTTTCTCTTGTGAAACCCATTGTAAAGTGGTGTTTTAGTTTTAAGAGATAGCTGTTCTCTTCTTTCTTTGGTTATTGTTAACATTTGATTCGCTTGGATTTTTATGTTTAGGAATAATAACAGACATACCTCTGAGGACACAAACAAAGAGTAATAAATGCATACACATTCACACACACAAACACAAACATAAACATTTTCAACTAAACACACGCATCAAAACACGCACAAGCACACAAAAGCATGAAAACATGCAAGCACACACACATTCGCACACACACAAATATGCACGCAAACATAGGTACATACATATGCACATGCACACAAACAGAAACCCATACCAGACACACACACAAACACATAAATACACACACACACACACACACACACACACACACACACACACACATACAGACAGAAACACACACACTTGCAAACATGCACACACACTCATGCACCCAATTTCCTACACACCCATACACACACACACACACACACACACACACACACACACACACACACACACACACACACACACACATAAGTACACACATACGTTCTCAGACGCACACACACAAACACACAAACACAAATACACACACACACAAATCGCTAAGCATGCAGAAAGTCAGCATGCTGCTGTGTGTTTCTGGCCGGGCCCCAGCAGAGCTACACACAACACTGATTGGAATAGACTGGGTGTCATATCGGGTAAAAACAAGAGACAGACAGCACCGCCCTCAGAGGGCTACAGGGACGATAGGGGATGCATACAAGAACACTCTCCACCCACCAGCTCACAAACAAACACCCGAGGTAAACATAACACACACAAGCACACAGGCACACCAAGGAAGAACACACGCACAGTGGGACTCATCCTTAAGGAAACATTTGTTTATGGTTGGAAATGTATAAGGGCAATGCAAGATGGCAATTGTGTGTAAGAGGCCATATTGTGAATCATTTCAAATATTGATTTGAAATTATTCTGAACATGTCGTAGTAGCATCCGTTCAAAGGTAAGAATCATTCAGGTTTGGATGAGGTTTCTATTTTCTTCAACCAAGCTAGCACTGGATACCAAGGAGCAAAGTATATGTATGGCTACACTGTCATGCAAACCAAAGGAAAAATAAGAATTATCTATGGAAATATTGAATCATTAGTTTATTCAGGAAATGCTTATTTTCTTTCAGTTAATAATTTTTCATCAATGTGTTGACCTTATTCCGAAAGTAAATTGAATCTTTCAAAGTGTCCAAATTGACACTTGTATGCATATATAACCCTATCCCTACACATATATTACATAAATGTAGCCGTATATTAAAATACAATGTGCACTCAATGCACATATATAGAATTGAGGAGCAGAGACAAAGCCGAGATATACTGGGACATTGTTTGTGTCCAGAGGACAGATGGACTGATATGGATCCACTTGCTCAGCCAGCCTGTATGAGATGTGGAGGGTGGGGGGGAGGGGGGGGGGGACATACATGTCTGTGTGTGTCTGTGTGTGTGTGTGTGTGTTTTTCTTACTGTGTGTGTGTTGACAAAAGGGAGGGGTTCCGTCCACTATTGTTGCTTTAGCTATCCTCTCCCTATTTATTCTTCCTACAAACGTTTTTACTCTATTATTAACGGTTTATAGTCATTAGTAATATTATTGTTAGGAAATAGTATGACAATATATTACAAGTATTAAAAGTTATCATTTATATGCAGCAAATTAAATGTGAAGAAATGCATCATTGAAAAGTTATTTTCGACACTCGTAAGTGTCTAGTTGAACAGTTAATGTTTACTTTCTTGTTATGGTCAGGCGATTAGGGAAGACATCCAAATTAAACATGGTCACGCCTCATCATGTTTAACTAAACTATCAAAAACCAAAGAGGGAAGAGATGACGTCTCCCCTTCGAAGATAAGATTGCTATTGACAGATTGGCAGAATAGCACACACACACACACACCCCGCCAGCCTCAGCCTCACATCTTTGTTTACATGTAGCAGTCGTCCTTGTTGACTTGGTGGTGAAGGAAACAGTGTCGATCAGGCTGCCACACTAAACATCGTTTGACAGTTGTTTGGGCTAGCTCAGTAACATATGTGCAGCACGTAGAAAAATGGTACTAATTTGTTAGGAACACGGCTACTTTAGCAGCTCTCGCACTCTGGATGGCATATATGTAGAGGCCATATTTCCATGTTATGACAATATATTAGTAGGTATTATTGGGTGTTGTTGTCTTAGTCTGCTGTCACTGTCCAAAATAAGTTTACGGACCCACATGGTGTTTGGGGTGGTTTATGTGAAATTATATCTACAGACCACAAGGATGCACCATAATCTCGTCGGATGAGAAACTGCTTTGTTTAGTCTTGATTATAGAGTTTGATATGAATAACAATGTATTTTTGTTATATGCTGTACATTTAAAGCCTTATAATGTCTTTAAAGTTGGTTAGCATTTTACTCAGTGTTCTATTACAGAGTAATTACACTAGCATGTAATGTGTACTAAGCAATGTTACAACGTGTAACAGCATGTACTTAATTAGTAATAACGTTATTGAAAAGCACGTAACTACACAGTGTGGTTAGGATTAGGAATTTAGATTAGGAATAGGCAAAAATGCTGTTTCCATTTAATATATTGCATACACGAAGCAGGTTGTTACAATGCTCATTACATGTTTGATCTTAAAAACATACAGAAAGCATATAAGGTACAAACATTCTGTTAGTTAGGGTTGAGATAAAAATGAATTGCCCTGTATTCTAGTTGTTTCTTTGTGTTGATTGGAGTTGGAGTACAGACTGATATCGCATTAGTGAGAGGAAACATAGGACAACAGCAAGCATAGATCTTTTATTGAACATCTTTTATTCGCTGTCACAAATTCAACATCTCAGAGTGTCTTCATTGAACAACATTTGATAACAATTACAACCTTCTTGTGAATAGCAGTTGCATTTCTGCCACTTTGATTTATAACAAATAAACATAACGCTATAACAAGCCCTGCTTCTCATAGGAATATCCTTTGTTGTCATTCATTCTATCTCCTCCACAAAAGGGTTAGCAGAAATACAGGGCAATGCTGCCAAATTCAACAATTACAAAATGTAGTTCATAAAAAGGGTTCATAAAAACACTGGGGCTTTGATGTGTGAAATGAATTGGATTAACATCCCCTGATATACTTTGCCTTATGTATTGAATGCACTTCATTTAGAAAACCAACCTATAATTATAGGGCTGTAGCCAATAAAGAGATCTAATTGTTCTTAAAAAAAGAAAGATAAAAAATACATATTCTGCATATATTCTGTATTTATATTCTGTAAATAATTGTATGCAGGTATGACATATATGTGGTTCTTAATAATACGTTAATAATATTGTTAATAAAAATCATATCATATTTTGTTCCCTGTTCACGTTAATGCAAATGTTTCAGAAATATTTCACAGATTTTGTGAAAGATGCACTCCAATGCCATGGGGACAGACAAGACACTCTAGCTGAAAATGTCATTACTTTCAGTTGGGAATGTCATTTCTCCCGATCCAATTGTAGCTAATATCCCTAATATCTATTGCAAAATTGTATACAGTTGATCTGGATATCATACTTAAACAATGAGATATGTCTCACATCTGGTACTTAATTACACTATCTGTAATTGTATATTACTACAAGAATCACGTTCATTGAAACATTGTTATTTGTATTTGTTTACGATTAATTTGAGGTGTCTTCAACCACTTTACATGCATCACCTCATATTAATTAGAATCGAAAATGTATGATGGAATCCACAGAAAAAAATCAAAGACGGCCACCTCGAAAGAAAAAATCACCAGTAATCATCAACATCTTAACAATTTCCATGTATACTATTTAACAGTCTTGAGTTCATCATAAATTCCAATCATCCGCAAGCTGAGCATAACCAGGCTCTCCCATGAATGGGAACTGAAGGAACTAATGGATGCATTGGTTGGTTGAGTAATTTTTAGTTAAATTGCACATGCTTGTCCACAGATGATCCATGTGAACCATAGTTCTGTAAATAGATCCTTTGTTATTAAGGACAGGTTTCTCACATATACTGTACGTTTAAAACTCATCATAGCATGGGCAAGTGAAACAATGAAAACACATATTAAATGAATAAATACAGCATAAGGGGAAGCTATTTTGAAAGTCTCCTAGACACAAGAAGCCCAAGAGCTGAGAGCTTGTGTTGGATTGTTGAATTATTGAGCACACAGCACCGGTGATGGGGCGAGGGAAGTCAGGCAGAAGATCAGAATAGGGTGTGTGTGTGTGTGTGTGTGTGTGTGTGTGTGTGTGTGTGTGTGTGTGTGTGTGTGTGTGTGTGTGTGCGCGTGTGCGCGTGTGCGCGCGTGTGCGCGTGTGCGCGTGTGCGCGTGTGTGTGTGTGTGTACGTGTGCGTGTACTGTGTGAGTGCACAGTGTTGGGAAAGAGTGTTAACGGGAAGACGGGTAGCTAGGGGATGGGCAGCAGAGAACCATCATCATGGCTTAAAGTCGTTCTCAATCCGATATCTGCAAACCATTGGAAGTGTTTCATGATGGAACATACATTTTTTGAAGGGGGTTGGGGCACTTTGAAAGCCGAGACCTATATTCCCTATTAACAGAGATTGTGATCATCGATTCACATGTATTCCCAAAACACATCTGGCTGTGGATCATCATAAGAAGGCAGGCGTGCCTAATGCGCCGTTGTGTGTCGTCTCCCCCCCACCCCCCACACCCCCCTTCCCCCACACCCACCCCACCCCACCCCACCCCACCCCACCCCCCACCCCCATTAAAGTTTCAGGCGGCATGGGCCCGGGGCTTATGCGCATTGGCGTTTGGCACTCCTGTTTTACATGACTGCTTCCCTGTAAGTGAATCAGCAGCCGCTGGAAGGCTGCCATGGGGCAACAGCATGTCAGAGCCATGCCACAGTTGGTCTCCAGGTGCTTCAGTCGCAGATACAAGTGTCGGATTAGAGCCATTGGGAGCGTGGAGGTAGGGATGATAACACCGGCCCAGTGCTGGTTGGATGTAGTAGTTAAACACGGAGACCCAGAGGTCTAGGCGACGCTCACACCACTTTGCACCATCACACACACTGACTGAAAACACACTGCAAATTGAAATGAGGACGAGCCAATATAATTTCTTATGGAGCTAAATGTTACAAATATGCGCCTATTCAGCTGAAAACGTCCACTTAATATCCATAGATGCACATTTCTTATATTTGGGCAAGTAATGCATGAAAACATTGGATGACAAATGGATTGTAAGTGCCATGTACAGTAAATGATCGACCATCAACTGGGTCTGATCTGCATAACTATCAGATGAGCAGATTTGATCAGCTCCTAGAAGCGTGTGTGTGTGTGTGTGTGTGTGTGTGTGTGTGTGTGTGTGTGTGTGTGTGTGTGTGTGTGTGTGTGTGTGTGTGTGTGTGTGTGTGTGTGTATGTGTGTGTGTGTGTGTGTGTGTGTGTGTCTGTGTCTGTGTCTGTGTCTGTGTGTGTCTGTGTTTTGACTTTGGCATTACCTCAACATTTACCACATCACATTTTAGTGAACACCTTATCAGCAGTGCATGTTACACTACTGTTGTGTCCATGATCTAGTTCATTTCATTACTACATCTATATCCATGAAAGAAAAAGTTTTGGGTTTGTATTCATATTTAAGCTTACATTACATATCTGTTCAACTATTGCAAATGATCTATACATATAACTGGACATTTAAAACTATAGTACTATGAAATATTTTATAAAGAACTGATCAAAAGAACACACTGAAAATAAAGGCAAGCAGATTGGAAGATACTGTACACTAGCACCGTAAACGGAACACTAGCACACACACCTATGAACACATATGCACGTGCGCACACACATACACATAAAAACATGCTAATACACACATACACACACAAACACACACTGCATTACCAGAGGAAATCATATCTCTTGGTCACAGAACCATCTTTTTGAATGGACAATACTGAGGCTGTTTGAAAAGGTCTCATGAAGACCCAGACCACGCCAGAGCAGTGAAAAAAAGGAAAAATGGAAACCTCCAAATTGCTACTTCAAACTCCAAGAGCTCTAAAGTGCTGTTTTCTTCCCATTTCAACCGAAAATAAATGTGTGTTTTTATTAGGACATGTGTCGGGAGGTGGCTAATGGGTTTGGAATAAAAGACAACGTTGTGATTCATCTACGCACCGGTGGCACATATCTGCTTTTCATATGTGCTCATCTAAAGCCTGAACATGCAGCGTGGGTCCCGCCTTCGCTTCCCTATCATTGGCCCGAGTCAAAGATGACAACCCACTCCCCGTAAAGGCTTTGTCTGCACTTTTTTTTTCTATCCTGGATAGGGACTGAATACACTAGGTATCTCATGCGAGGTTCCGCAATCACTAATGGGGGTTCATATGCTCACATTGAACATTCTTGTATTGAGTTAACTGTGGAAGGTTAGAGCTCACTCACAGAATGAATCAAATGGACTTAGGAACAATACAGGTGACTGGAGGAGCCCTCATGATCACATGGCTAAGCCTAAGAGAGTCATGTCTGTTCAATTAAAAGAAGATATAATCACATATGATTTTTTTACATTTACCTCTCCGTTGCAGATAGAAAACGTTTTATGATTTTTCCATTAATCAAGACAACAAGCAAGCATCTGCTTGATAACAATTGAGACAACCCTGAATATTCCTGTCCGGTTTAATAAATAATGCTGGATTAATCGGCTTGCATTTGGACAAAATGTGGCATAAAAGAATGAACATGTTGGAAAGCGAATTGTATCCTATTTTCATCCCGTTGTATCGAAAGTGTTCCGACCAGATCCACAAAGTCATGCTTTGTTCTGATAATGAACACCACCATGATGTCCCACGGTTTAAAAACAATCATGGGTGGGGTGCTATGCGGGAGAAATTGTTTTAGACTATGTTTATTGTATCGGAAATGCAAGTTTTCTCTATCCTGAATGGAATGTAAATATAAATAGTTTGACTTCAATAAATGATACATAAACTAAATTGTAATCATTAAAAAATAAAATGATCAAATGAGCTACATCACAAAATCAAGTCAACTTCAGCGTTAAATAATAAAGGGTAAACAAAAAGCATAGGCCTACATTGTTTCAGCCCGGTAATGGACAACACTTTCTTAACTCAATGTGTAAAATGAATCAAAATCAAATAGTTGGATATCAAATTATTTTTAGCTATAAGGTAGGCCTATTTCAAAACGTGTAAACATATTTTTTTCTAAACGCCAATTCTAAATTGTTTAATTAGCCTACATTGGTCCACGTGTGCTTTCAAACTCATTTCTCCAGCAAACTGCATGTTAGTTAGAGGGTGATTTATAGCCGATGACAAGGATAGTATAAACCATGTCCGCTTCACAGATAAAAACAAGACCATGTCCATTGCACAAAAAGGAGGGTTGTTTCTGATAATAAAGACATGGTCCCATCCCATCACACTGTTGTCCAAAACTTCCCGCGTTATCTACTGGAGGACTCAAGAGCTCTTGAGCTCACGCGGTGTTTGCCGAGAAGACAAATGGCGCGGAGTCGTCCGCCTGTGATTTAGGCCGTCCACGGAGTCTGCCGCGCTGGAACTGCTGTCTCCATTTGTCACGCGTGGCCTCTTTATACACCAGCCAAGGCTAAAATGTCAAAAGTTGCTTGAAAAGTTACTTCCCTTGTGGGGACTGCCATTAATTGTGTGGCCTTTTAGTGGGGAGTAACAAGCGGAGTAAAAAGAGCACTCACCCCCCCCCCCCCCCCCCCCCCCCTCCCCTCCCCTCCCCACCCCCATCAATTCCCATTTGAGAGGCTTAATTTATGCTGGTTTCCATGGCAACTATCTCCCAGTGGGGTGAGAAAAAAAACATCCAAACCAGTCACCTGACATCATCCATTAATAACTGTATCTTTTCCTTAAGAAAGTACATCAGTATTTCTGTATACGTGGCGCGTCTCTGCTGGTAGTCTAAACACAGCATACTTCAGCTTTTCATTTTGCCACCTTTAAGTGATGGGTTCAAGTTTCCCTGCGCTGAGGCTTAGTGCTATTTGAAAAATGGATTCTATTTATCCTGGGGGGAAATGACGTAGTGAGGGATTCAAAGTCTGCTCAATGTCTGAACTGGTTTTAGAAAGAAAGCCAGGGGACCATTATAACGGGACTTCCTATTCCAAAAATCTGCTGATTCAGAGATATGAACCAAAAATGTTTGGAATGACTTGGATAATACAGGCTGTGTATCATTGAAAATGGAAGGCTAACAGTCCAAACTTTTAGCAGAACGTTCAAACGATTTGGTTCAGTGTGCTCAAACCCAATTCACGGTGTAAAAAAACCTGATTGTGTTACTATGCCGATTAGTAGGCTAATTGTTGCGTAGGCTATAAAACCGTTATTACGAATAATCAAATGTGGCTATCGTTAAAAACATAGGGCCAAGCCTATATTAGGAAATAAATAGTAGACCGAAGCTAAGCCAAAATGGTGATTTAGGCTATTCAATTATTCGTGGAGCTAATGTTAAATAGGCTTAAGGCAAATCATGTCAATGAGTAGTCTTGAAGTAAAGTGTTTGTCTAGCTTCTCTTCCTAAACAATATGACCCTTTTATTGAACAGGAAGACTGATCAGGTAACCGTTGAAGCGGGGGAGAAAGTTAAAGTTGAATCAAAACCAGGAATCAAATGCCGTTATTCCTACTTTCATAGCTTTCACTAATACAAAAATATGCAAATGAAAATATACAAATACAAATTCCAATAAAAAAATGGGATTAGTATGGTGAATTATTATTATTATTATTATTAATAATAATAATAATAACAATAATAATAATAATATTATAATGATTATTGTTCTTAAAGCAGAATAGGTTATCGATATTTAGAAACTAGAACAAATGTATACGTAGGCCTACATAATAAAAATAAAGAAGATTCATGGTGGGACATGGCTAGTGGGCTTACTTATCCAACGACCGTTCACAAGAGAACTTAGAATCTCAGCCACAATGCACAAGTTATGCCTACATATGATTTGTTTATGTTGATGTAATACTAGTGACTAATCATGAGCCCGTTATAATTCCGCTAAATTAATATGAAGAATGACAAGTAGCCCAGAGTCACGAGCCGTGACAGTAATAGGGTGATGAGAAGGAACGCTTATTTATTCCTGCATGGCCGCAAACCAGCGGCGTTTAACGAGCCTTCATTACGGTCCTGTTTAGGCCGAATTAGTCAGACATGAGGACGTCTCTTTGTCTTGCGAGCTCCTCAGCCTTGGCGTCAAACTTTCAGTGGCTATAATCAATAAGGTTGCGGTGCCCCCCCCCCCCCCCCCCCACCCCCTCACCCCCACACACACACACGCACACACACACACACACACACACACACACACACACACACACACACACACACCACACACACACACACACACGCACACGCACGCACACACACACACACACACACACACACACACACACACACACACACACACACACACACACACACACACATACGCACACACACACACACACACACACACACACACACACACACACACACACACGCACACACAGGCACGCACACAAGCACGCACACACGCGCGCACACAGACCCCCTCCCCTCGGTCTTACACCAGGCTGTGTGTGATGTAGACGGCCCACCTTGTGATTAGTGAGCCCATCCAGTGTAGTGGGGGGTGGGCGTCAAGTTGGGGAAAGATGAACAGCCATTCGTTGGCCCCCGCTGCAGTAAACAAACATTCATATAACTTAAATTAACACACTATGAAGATTAGTTAATTAGTAGCTACCGCTCATAGAGCACAGCCACCCCACTTAGGCGTAATGACAGGTGGTGGTGGTTGTTGATGTTGTTGTTGTTGTTGTTGTTGTTGTTGTTGTTGTTTTTGTTTTTGTTTTTGTTGTTGTTGATGTTGTTGTTTGCAGGACCACCATGGGCGGGACAAACAGGATGTTTTGAATGTCGTAAAAACTGCAAATCTAGCTGATTTTGCTCAATGATAAAGAGGTTTAGCAAGATCAAAAATCCTGGCTGTTTATCTCCTCTAACATTACAAAAAATAGACTTTTGGTAAACTGGTAACTGCCTATTGCTTTATTTTTAATTAAATCCTTAGTCTACATTTTCTTTATCTTATTACTATTGCCTGACATACATTCATATGGACAACCACTATGATACAAAAAAATAAGACTTGAAATATTGTTGAAGTGAATATTGAGTGGAACTCGATGGATTTGTTTCTCATTGTCACAACGGGGCAATGAATAAAAGAGAAAGAAAGGAAATAAGCAGTGAAAGTTGTAGACTTGGACTCGACATCTAGATCAGATTAGTGCTGCTTTACTACAGCCTATTGTGTCTGCGCTCTCATGGCAGCCTTTGTTTGACACCAATAGCCTACTTTTGCAGCTCTAGACTCACCGGCTTTATAGAAAAATGCCCAGTAGGCTATATGAAATCCGCAAGTGAGAACAACACATGTGTGTGCAACTAAACTTTGCATATTTATGTTGCACATAAAAACACACAATAAATCACACGAGCCTATCCTTTGACAAGCGCGGACCCAAATACGCTTTACCCCTTTTTTTATGTGTACAAGTATAACTAGTATTTTATTATTTGTTAGTAAAATATGTATTAATAATACTTCAAAAAGATAGTGCCCTTAATAACCTGAGCGACAGCCTATGGGCTGTCGGCTTATGACTTGTACCTAATCCTTGCTTGATTTTGCATGGTTCAATATTACTAATGTCCATTCTATTGGCTGCATTTAACAGATGTCTAAAGTCCTCTCGGTCCGATCCCCATAGCCTACTTTTACTGCAAGTAAATGTACCAGAGTAAGGACTGGCCAAAGTGTAAAACACACAAGGCAATGTATCAGATGAAACAAAATTTCGGTATGAAAGCTTAAATTAAACAAATAGGCCTACATGTTCCAATAAATCCATTAATACAGACGATATACGCAACATTGACTTCTAGAATATAGGCCTATTTGCAGCAATAAAGTTTGGAACGGTGACTTATAAAAACATCTTCACAGCACTCCAGACCGGCCTATTACTTCTAGAGACTATCATATAATTTGATGAAGAAATTAGGATTTATTATCTTCTTTTTTTATAAAAAAAATATATATCCTAATAATTAAAGGCTTATTGATAGGCTAGCCTACATTATACAACAACACCGTTTGAAAATAGACCAACTTAACTTTCCGGCAGTTTGCTCCTCCTAAGTGTGAGGGTTGTAGCGACACTCTGAAAACAAGTTTAAGCTTAAAAAATAGGCCTAGGTAGGCTATAGTGGTTCAACTGCATCTTACAATCCTACCCATCGAGCGTTTGGGTATTCAAAGGAAATATTTAAAATAATAAGGTACACGGTATAAAATATGATAATAACAAACAACAGTTTGGCTGCACTCTAAATAATTAAATGTAGGTCCATTATAAATAAATAATATACTTATTATCAATAATAAGTCTAATAGGCCTATATATTCTAATATTCCCGCCAGCATGAAAACCAATACCTATAGAATATTCCATTGCACTCCCCTCGTCGTCCATACATACTGTGATCTCGTTTCGAGGTTGCATGTCAGTCTACCTCCGAAAATCTTTGCGTGATGGTCCTTCTGAAGGGGCTTTTATTTTCAACGCATCCAGGTGTCTGGTCGCTGAATGCTGCATGGATTCAATGGCTCCTTTCTCTCCGTGGAGCAACCCCAACCCCGTGCAATTAATGTGAACTTACTGCAAGCACCATACCATTAGGGGCCAAACTGAGAACTATGTCATGACTCATCAGAATGGAAGATTGACTTGGTGTTACACAGTTTCTGCACTTTATACAAATGAGAACCCAGCCTGGCTCCAGATGGAATATATATGCCTATAGACCTACATGTTACAATCTTATATATGCACACACACACACACACACACACACACACACACACACACACACACACACACACACACACACACACACACACACACACACACACACACACACACACACACACACACAAATACATTTTCTTGCCATCCTATTGGGTTTTTGTCGACCAAGCACTGACAAAATATCCAAGCATTGGATATTTTTTTTTTGAGTTGATCAAATAAGATAGCACTTACACAGAATGGTGCAAAAATTTACATCGGCAGGGTTTTTATGTCAGCAGTAGCATATATAAGGTAAACTATAACCTACTGTTGATAACAAAAGATAGGGTTGTCTGTCACAGTCTTGAGTAAGCTGCAGACCCATAACTGTTTACTGTCTGCCACCCAGTGTAGACAATAACAGCATGGGTCCTAACGAGACCAGTGGGCGGTGCTCTGCTGCCCCCTTGTGGTAAAATAATGTTAAAGCATCCCATTTTACGGTTGGATTTGAGACAGCCTTGGTGCTATGTGATCGAAAACGAAACAGAAACGATGGCTTTGCTGTGCGGTTTAAACGCGGCTCGCTTAATTGTTGTCAACAAATATTCTGTATAGCTCAGTATTACTACTTGTGCGCTTGATTTTAGAAGTAGGTCTATCGCCTGTTCCAAAAAGAATACACGCGGTCCTGTTTGTTGCAGTAGGCCATGGCAGAAACTCCGTTTGAGGACGTAAGTTGCAAAGCTCACGTGTAAATGTAGTAGATACATTTTGTAAGATGCATTGAATTCTTTTGTCACACGTTATTCTTGTTTATTGATCTGAATTGGACAGTTGGAAGATGTGACCCGATATCTTTGTTGTGTTTGTTGCGTAATGTTGTCTCTCTGCACTTCTCCACATCTGTTTGTTTCTGCTGCAGTATTTTAGTATTTTCTTATCTGAGCGATACAATTTCGCATTCATTTGGCAAATGATTGGTTTACAATCCTAAAAACACAGCTATCATATCCACATAGGCCTATAGGCATAAGTAAACATATTCCACTTCAGCAGACCCATTCCTGTGTATGAGTCTATCGATCATTGACGCCTATATAATAGAGTAAAGATTGGCATTCATCAAAACTTTGAATATGTAAGAACTTGTAGATTTTTTTGCTCTCTTGTAGCTCATCACAGATGTCACAATCCTTGTTGATGAAACTGACTACACGGACAAAAGTCAGCTAAAGGAGATTCTCCGAGATTCTCATTCATCAACTGGTACAACACGTTCCTCTTACAAAATAAGTGGCTCTGATCAGGAAATAGAAGAGCTTTTCATGAAGCTATGCACCCTGGGGCGTCCCATCAAGGCAGTTGTGGCCGCACCTGTCATGGAATACATCAAGAAAAGGCATTCTGCGGAACTAAATAAAATGAAAGGAAGCCACGTCCTCACAGAGGAACTCCTCAGCGCGGAAACAGATAGCATAACTATGATCTTTAAACCCTTCAACAGTCGTGTTAGGGAATCTCGCGTGCGTCTGGTCAGAGAGCGATTTGTCACATTCTACCAAAGAATTGCCTCAAACCTGCATGTGACGAATGTGGACATCAAACAAGACCAGTGCAGAGACTTGCAGATACAATTTCCAGAGCTTGTTATCTATCCCCAACCGTTTGGGGCCACAGTAAGAGGATCTTATGCTAACATTGTGTCGTTGCAGGATTTCATTCAACAGAAATCCTCAGGCTTGAGAGATAGGCAGGCAAGGAGGGCGCTTGAAACACCAATGCATTTCACCAACAACCATGTCCATAGCTCTTCTTCTGCTAGCTGTGAGCAGTTAGATGAAGAGGAAACATGTGTCATTTGTATGGAGGTCATCCGCAAGGCAGTGAAAAAGACTCTGAACTGCAAACACTCATTTTGCAGGGGCTGCTTGAAAAAGGCTTTTGTTTACAAACCTGTTTGCCCTACATGTGGAGCCCTCTATGGCACTCTAAAGGGAACACAACCTGAAGGAGGTGAAATGAGTTGCAGTAATCAAACATCTTCTTTGCCTGGTTATGAGAAGTTTGGGACTATCACTGTGCGTTACAATATTCCAAGTGGAATTCAGAAGGTAAGAACATATTTTGAAGGCCATACGATCTATCTATGCTTGTTTAACACAATTTGTTCTTAGCTGGAAGGATAAGCCTCTTGTTCAAGAATGTTTTAGGATCAGCTGTTTTTATGTTATTGAATATGTTCATGTGCTGCGGATGGTACACATACAGCTTGATACTTTTCTACATAAGGCCTGCCCCCTCTTCAAATCCAGCCTGGCACTTCAAATTAAATTATAGCCTGCATGCTCCAATTTTAATTTTCCTTCAGACCATTATTATGGAGTAAATAGAGTATTAACTGTATGCTACACGTGAACCTCCTAATATTGCACAATTTGATTGGTTTGCTATCTCAGGATATTGGGCAATATCCCATGATTGAAATCTCAATCTCGGGATGTTGTTTTCATCACAAATAGAAACAAATAAACCGCAAAAAAAAAAAAAATCCTTGCAAAAGGTATTATCTTGTTCATTTAGTGTCCTCAGGCTCCGTGAATAGTGGGGAATAGCTATTCCCCACTAATCACTTCGCCTTCGACGAATAATTGTTAAATGTACCATCTGTACACATTCATAAACTCTATAAATGTGTAATTTTCCCAGCAGAGGAATTATTCCTCCACAAAATAGGGGGCAGCATTTTACAAGAAAGTGATGGTGTCCAGCCCTATGGTTAAAGGCACCCAGTGCAACTTTCGAGGCTTAAAAATAAACATTCAAGTCTTTTTTACACGTAGTAAGTTTCAATAACTCCATACCATTACATACCGACATTTAAGCAGCAAAGATGAGACGTCGTTGTGTGGTGAGAACTGATACAAAATCGATAACAACAACAATGCCGCCATTTTCTTTATTTTTTGTAACCTACAATAAATAAAGCAGGCTTCCAGTCAATGGAAAAATGGCTTCTCCCCACCGGCGATTGTTGTTGTTTACGATTTTCTATCAGTTCTCACCACACAACGACGTCTCATCTTTGCTCCTTGAATGTCGATATGTAATGGTATGGAGTTATTGAAACTTACTACGTGTAAAAAAGACTAGAAATTGAATGTTTATTTTTCATTGAATGTTTACATAAAGTTGCACTGGGTGCCTTTAATACAAGGAAATGCACAATCCATCAAATGCATCACCCAGCTGTATATAGCATAAAGCTTACTGTTTAACTTTACAGTGAAACTGTTCGATAAAGTTGTCTCTTATTCACAAGTTTTTCTCATTCTATTGAACCGGAATTGTTCAATTGTTCGGTATAGAAACAAGGAGGTGCAACATAGCGGGTTCCGCAAGCCACTCACTATATAGGTCATATTCTTAGTAACGAAAACAGGATTCTGATTTTCATGGGATTATACACTAATGTAGACGTACTTGGGGATGTAAAACTCCATTACTGCCTAGCCTGTTCCGTTTGATCCCACTAATACTACACTGTCCCTTTAAATAATTTGAATGAAAATACATAATAATTGTAACATTTCAGAATCTTGTTGTTAATGTGACCATCAGGTACATTTAACTCATACAAATATGTAAATGTGGTTTATTAAACGGCAGGAGGACCACCCTAACCCAGGACAGACCTACGAAGGAGCGTCGCGCGTAGCTTACCTGCCTGACTCATCCGAAGGACAGAAAGTTAAGGAGTTACTCCAACGAGCTTTCAAGCTAAGGCTCATTTTCACTGTGGGACAATCCTCCACCAGCGGCAGAGACAACGTGGTGACGTGGAACGACATTCACCACAAAACCTCCATCAGCGGAGGACCCACTTGGTGAGCATGTTGCCGATTAAAGATGCTGACCCAACTCAAGAACAATAAAAAATGTATTCAGTTTTATTTGTGTAATTATGCAAAACATTCTCAAAAACCTTTGAACATGCTTTCGTCTTATGTATTAAAGTCATCTGCGTCAGTAGCAAAATACAGCAGGCCCTGGCATCTTGAAAAGCGCTCAATGGTTTGTCATTGTCAACTTTATCCTTCATTCTGTAAATGCCAAATTTGATACTTCCATCATTTGTATTGCTTATAATTCAAATGACTGGAATTCAAAAAATTTATTAGGCCTACATTTAACCTAAGTGATGAAAAAGTGTTTATTCTAGGGAAACTTTGACGGCAAAGTAAATCATCATTAATTAACCACATGTATGAGAAAGCACTAAAAGAATGTAAAAGCATATATGATATGATAATAAACTACATAATAATGTTAATAAACTGACATAACAATATGTCAATTAACTGAGATAATATGTTAATAAACAGACATAGCAATGTTGATAAACTGAATTTTGTTAATAAACTCATGTAACAATATGTTAATAAACGGTAAGTAATCTAACACTTTTTGTTTTGCAGCTATGGTTACCCAGATCCTGATTATCTCAAGCGTGTTCAAGAGGAACTGAAACTGAAAGGAGTTGAATAATGAGTCTAACAGACGGCCAGCAACTTACAGAACAAAGCTTTATGCAAGTTAAAATTTAATGAACATAAACAAGTACATAAGCTACTATTTTCATAACTGTAATTGTAAAATGCCAAAATAAATTAATTTGCAAAACAAGGGAAACTTCATAAAAACTTAATTGTAAAATTGCCTTGTTGCTTCGGCAATATTTACATTATATACAATGTGTATTTTCATCCTTTTACCATTACTCCATATTTGTAAGGCACCAAATGCTAACACAGCATAATTGTATGTACTTGTGCACAATAAAAAGTAAAAGGTACTGCTTGACAATGTAGAATGCTAGCAACAGTCATAAAATGAATGCAAAAAAAGCCTGTACATTAAGGACTGCTTAGTTTGTTTTTTGCTATTTCAAGGGGTTACATTTTTTGATAGTGTAAATGGTGAATGCTTTATGTATTAATTGGAAATAATTTTTTCATTCACCGTATTGAAATAAAGATGTTAAAATTCTATTTGTGATTCGTTTCTTGACATGATAGGTGTTTTGCATTCTTTAATATGCTCTGAAAAGTGTGTGAACTGAATGTGACGGATGACATTTGATTCCATCGTGAGTGATCTTCAAACTTCATATCTTTTTTTACATTATATATATATATGAGTTACTTTTTTATTAATTTTTTAAAAGAAAAAGGTTTACTATATTGCTCATAAAGAATGGCAACAGGTGCCAAGACAGATTTTTGACTGTGGCGTCTAGTTGGGGGGTGTGTGGTATGTTTTAAAATAAATAAATTATACTGGGGAAATGTAGCCACTTAAATTGTTTACCTGTTCTAAATGTAATGTGAAGATTATATAAGGATCATATAAATATTCAACAGTGTATAAGGTTATGATTCACTATTTTCTGGAATAGTATGATCTTGCTTTTGGTTTTCTTCGTCAAAATTTGTGACTGCCCAAAAATGTATATAGGTAGACAGATAAAACACAATGAGCATAAGTGGCATACGCAGTTTTCTGACTTGTCTTTAAGCACAACAATATATAAAACCACTAGCAGAAAACACCAATTGTTTTTTTTTTATATAATAGAACAAAAACATTATCGAGGGTGAAAGGATCCCTTTCAGAATGCTTGTTTGTTTAACAAGGGACTTGAAGCCAGCCAAAATAAATGTTTAAAATGCAGTACAATAGGCTGCTGCCTTTTATTGACTTTGATTCTACATTTCAGGTGTTGACATGATAGATGGACTGTAAAATGTTTGACAGGAATGTTTGCAGCCAATCTGCATTACGACCAATCCAGCCAACAAAGGCCACCTTAAATGGATTTTCTTTTCTAGATCATGATTTGTTTGAACAAATTTTACATCAGAAAAATACAGTGCACGAAGCACCTTCTATACATAAAGAACATTGTACTTTAAAGAGTACAACTCTTTGTAAACAAGGTTGGACTGTGGCATATTTTCTGAACACAAACCACCCTTTTCAGCACTTATTTTGAAAAGCAAAGCTCTCAAAATAATATTTTATTTGAAATTGTTATTGTCTTCCAAACACCAAAAAGGTTGATTGTGACATAAACCTAAAGAGTTTCATTCTACATAGTTGCTCTGTTGTGAATGAAAAGTGAAATGTTCCAATGTGAAAGCCTTGTATTTAAAAGTATAACCTATACCCTTCTTTCTCGTTCACATGTATTAAAGTCAACTGGGAGTTAGACTGTGGGGTCAAGGGATATCTCCAGGTCCGGACTCAAAGATGCGAGTGCCGAATCATCCTGTGGCGGTCTGGTTACCAATCACACGGACGATCTCGCGGTGGATGCAATTGTCTTGAGTGTTGAGGCTAGAGTCTCCAACTTGTCCATCTTCATAGCTTCATTGTGAGAATAAAATCAACATTGGCAGTTGAAATTCTGTTATTTGAAATTAATAGTAAATGCAAGACATGTCATAGATGAACCCATCAATTCACTCATTCAATCATTCACTCATTCAACTTACACAAAGAAAAACCTTGTGCAAACATGGTCGGTGCTGGGAACGACCCAGATGTCCCCATGCTTGTGCAGTTCAGGAGAAGTAATCACTGAAAAAGTCAGAATAATCTAATTTAAGAATGAAATTGAAAGACAACATGCATCCTGACGTTATGTTAAAGCCGCTGTAGGTATTACGATGCCAGAGATGCAAAGAGAGATCAGAAAAGAGCAGAAGAGAGCAAAAATAAAAATAGTACCCTCCCTCTGCTCCCTCCCGCCCTATGTTTTGCCGCCATTGAGAGTTGCATTTCATGCACCTTTGGTTGACAGGCAAGCTGTAGAGACGCCCTTATTGGTCAGAAATTGAAGAAACTGTCTCATACAGATGCAAGTTGAAACAGATATTCTCACTGCGCATTCCACTCAAAGACGGGTGGCTGTGCCATTTCTAACAAATCTCCCTCTAACAATAGCTCTTTAATCGTACATACAGCACCTTTGATTTAGAGTGTATCAATTCCGAAAACTTGGTAAGTGAGTGTTTACATGAAAAAATAACATTAGATAAGGATTGGGTTAGGTGTCCTCAACAGGTTTCGCTCTGGCAAGAAACCGGTTTCGATGTTTACCTAGCAGTTTCATGGACTCATGGTTACAATCAGGTTTGTCTTACCTTCACATAAGGCTATGCACTTCAGATTACGACTCTGCAAGAACTGAGGCTGCTGTCCTTTCTTTTGTGACTGCAAATAATAAAACAAACATGCAAAATTATGAAGCCATTTGTCAATGTTTCAAATTCCTCAATTGTGCTCCTAAGAAAAGACCAATATTAAAGGCTGGCCACCTGCAAATGGATGTTGGTCTTGCTGCTTGCTGCCATTTCATCCTTTGAAATAACTTTTTGTTGTCTTTTGTTCATCCCTGTTTATTAAAAGATGAAGGTGATGCAAGTAATTTCAATTTTTTTTCATAACAATCTATATTCCTGGCTATTTTCCTTATTGTTCTTTTCATGTCTTGGTGGTGTCAAAATCCCCTTTGACTGCCACCTACATGATTTTCTCAATACTCTCTACTTCTGTTCCCAGTGAATATATGGTTACCTGGATGTTTCCATCCAGCAACATTGTGTATGGGGTAGAGATAACTTAAGTCTCTATCACCCACCTTTAAGTAAATCAACTATTCAGTTCATTGCATTGTCAATTTGTGTTCATATATTCACGCTCAAAGTACGCTTTCCACTAAGTGCTGGGAGGCATTTCGGTTGTTACCTGAGTAACCAAAGGATATGCTTGATAAAGGACTGAGATATATTCCATTCCCATAGATGGCACCATGTAGCTGTGTGAAAACATAATTGTTGGATTTTAGAGGGTCACATAGATAAAGAAATACAAATTGTAAAAGTCAAGCGTCTGTCAAGGTGAGGAGAATGTAAGTACCTGAAGTCTGGTGTTGGAGGCCACAACCAGTCCATTCCTCAGAATAGAGTGCCAGTTCTCTATGTGGGAGCCACTAAGCAGATGCAGTTTATTACTTCTACTTAGAGAGTAACCCAACACTTCAGTGAGAGAGCCATCTTAGTTGAACACAAGTTAATGCCATTGCTTTTGTGCCAGGTGATGTGACTTGCCAATTAAACTAGGTTGTTTCGTTTTAGATTCATCTTATTCAAAATCAATTTGAAACTGGGATTCGAAAAGACAATAAATCACACAGTTACATTTGTGTAGTTGTGGCTTATTTTGAGAAGTTACCAAGATGGTGTCTATGCCAATGGAAGGCTGTTTTTTTGTTACAACACAAAGTGGGGTCTGTAATGTGTACATTGTATTTACTGTGTTGCATTCTTGCATTCTTGTCGTTGGATACAAATACTAATATAAAATGGTGGTCAAGAGATGTGACTATGTAACCATGGCGTTCATGCCAATCAGAACGGAACACTTCTTATTCAGCATTGCTATATAACAGTATGTGGTTCATTTCTTTTGTTTTATTTGTCTAGCTAAACCTTCACCATTTTTACACTTAAATAAAGTTATGTTTTTTGCCCCACAATACACAGTTGTATTTGGTTTCTTTATTTACAAATATATTTAATTTGATAAGTTTAAGTTTATATTTACAGAATATAGATAGCATTCACACCTGCACAAAAAGCACATACCTCATTTTGGTAAACTTACTGGAAAGCAAACGTGCTCCCAAAGAGATTCTTGGCTGCTCTAAAGTTGGACTCTTTGGCAGGCGGGCTGCTGAGCAAGAGAAACTGGTGCGGCGTGTGCATGAACTTGAGTTGCTGAAAGAATCACACATGGGTACATATAAAGCCACATCTTCAATGGTGTTTAGCAGGTTAGATATACCTCCAAGGCTGTATCAATGTGCTATATAAAAACATTGCATTAGATTCACTTACTCTGGGAACTGGAAGTTTAACAATGTGTGACCTGTTACTGGATATTACCCTACAATGAAGAAAAGTATATTAGTTTCAAAATGCAGAAGGGAAAAGCAAAAGGGCTGCTAGATGTCTTGTGATTCAAAAAGAAAACCATTGTGATTACACTGCGTCATTTGATGAGCAAAAATATAGTTTTTCCTTAGCTTGCTGTAGAGAACAATATAGGCCACATCTCATCAGCAAAGTAGAACAATACATTGCTGTCAACTAGTGTTATATTGATGGTATTATGGAATTTTGATTCTGGTAGTAAATCGGTTAGATTTTCTTTTTTATATATTTGATGGGAAAATGAAGCTGTGAAGACTCATCCAAAGTATTTTTAGTCAGTGGTTTGTTTTGCTCTCATAGTTCTGGAGCTCACCACTGAAGGAGAGGATGTGCCAGTGGGTCGTGCTTGTCCATCTGCTTCTTTATTTCTAAGTAAGGCGCCTGTGAGGAGCAAAAATAAAAAATCAATCTGGCTGTGTGTTCCCAAATACTTTCATCAGCCTCATTGCATTGAAGAGCACATCGACAGATTGTACCAGCGATGGGAAAACAAGTGGTGTGGTGCGCAACTGCTTTGAATGCTGCCAAGCTCTGCTGCAGTGCTACCTCAAATCTAACGCTGCCAAGCTGTTTCTGCATGTTTGGTCTGCCAGGCCCCAGCAGAGATACCAGAAGGGGGTTACGGCCAAGCTATTATGAGCCTTCCCCCCCTCCATGCACACTTCTACTACTAAAAACATCTGTCCATGCAACGGCATGTCTTACAGAACTAAAATGCTTAATGCGAGATAACAAAGATAAGAGATTATTAATACATCTTTGTAGCCTGAAATAGGATTACTTGTGCATGGATTCAGTAACAGCAAGAGGAACAAGAGAAGGTGTTTCTTATATATTTCAATAAGTATTTTATGACTTCCTCTGAATCCTTTCAGAATACCAATGACTGAACTCACAGTCCTGTGTTTATGATTTATTAGGGTGCACTCACACTAGGCCATCTGGCCGTGGCAGTTTTCACACCTAACCGTGCTCAAATCTGCCAGTGTGAGTGTGGCCAGTCTGGACAGGCCAGGCCAATTTGGCCACTTGGGAGAGGTGTGCTGCTACGGTACGGGCCGCTACGGTACAGATGCTAATGAGCCGACACACGCACACGCACGGCTACGTAACCTGAGCTGGATGACGTATAGTCCATGCGACGACCACGGACATAATAAAGGCGACGAGCCTTCTTTCCCATTAAACGGTAAACATATATCCAAATAAGCAACAGACTCAGCAAAGTGCGAACTGTGTTCTCTGTGTTGTTGTCCATTGTTGTTAGAACTCTGACTGGCGGCAGACTTTATTATGGTCCATGCAGCGGACGCTTGGTGATGACGTGTTACTTACGACGTGATGACGTATGTACAAGAGCCTACCGTGGCCAGGCCACAGTTGCGACGGCCAACGGCCACGGCCAGATGGCCTAGTGTGAGTTTAGGCCAGAGAACAATGGGGCCATTTGAGCACGGTTAGGTGTGAAAACGGCCAACGGCCACAGCCAGATGGCCTAGTGTGAGTGCACCCCGACACAACATTATTCCGTGCTGACATTTCTGAGCTTGAATCCCACAATGTTAATTGTCAGTTTGATACTGAAATATACATGTAATAATGTTAATGCTATGATATTTATTAAGACTACTAGATAAGTTTGATCTAACCCAAAACATCACTCCCCCTTGAACACTTGCCTTGTTAGTCAAACTAGGCCAGCTGTAATTCTTAGTCTAAAAAAAAGAAAAATATATTTAAAATCGATTTGCTTTACATTAATTAACCAGGGACGTTAACCTGCTAGGGGGTTCTTTAAGCTCTATGACAAATGTCTGACTGCAATAAAAATAACTCACAGTAAGCAAAAAGCATTCCCAAATGAAATAAACTGTGGAAAACCTTAACATATAGGAATAATGAAAACACAATATGGCTAAGATATGTCAAACTATATCAACAAATTATGACAACTATATATGACAAAAGTGATGAAATAATAAATGAATAAACGAAATACAAATGAATAATAAAGTGGGATGGGATCACATTCAGTAATTTGGGGGCCAGTAAAAGCTCAGTCTCTTTGATTGACATCTGAACATATCTAGAAATAATTATATAAATAAAATAATAAAATAATTATAATTGATTAATAATCAGGGTCAACATGGTAATATGTTAACATTTAACAACAAAAATGCAAGGGAAACCTACTAACTTCTGCCCCCATAAGGAGATCTTCACCTTTGTATACATATGCTTATTATGAGGAGTTATGAAGATACCTGGGTCATCTCTCGGATGGATGTAAGGCTGTCAAGGGCTCGCATCACCCGGTCATAATCCTTCTTCTACAAAATACAAAAATACTGATGCACAATTCTGTTTTTGCAAAGGTAATGCATTTTCACAATTCTAGACAATTGCCATAATTGGTTATTACAAATTAATTTAATTTCTAATGGCAACTATAATGATTATTATTTCTTTATTAGAACGTTGTTTTTTTCTAGATTCAGACACTTACCCTTGGATTGAAGGCTAGGGTCTGAGGATCATTGGGGTCCACAACAGAGGGATATGGCTCGAAAATAACAACCTTCCTGGGAGACTCTAGCGCTGAGCGACACATGGAGACTAATAGATCAACCACCTATGGAATTGAAAGAACCCCATGCTTAATTCAAATGAACACACATGGCATACAGTTTAGCCTTTCTTAAACTATGGGTCGGTTCCCAAAGTGGGTCACGAGACATGACAATTCACAGAGCACTCTGAAAACTGGGAGTGGTGATCCTGTCGTGTGCTGGGGTCAGGGCCCACGGACTCACTCAAATTGTATTTTGGGTCTTGAGATAAAAAAGTTTGAGAGAATGACGGGTGCAGTACCTGCGCACCGGTAGCTATCTCATCTGCAGCTTCGTTCATCACGCCCAGGGTTTGGAAAGCAAACACACACAGCTCCCGCTCACACACCGTCGGCTGGGATGGGAACAATCCACGCACAACGACAAAACCAACAAAATATCTGAATCTATGAAGCTTGGGGTACTATTAAGCATTCGCCAACATTTGAAAAGGGTTAGAGGGTGCGGTTGAGAGGGCGGCTGAGCAGGTCTTCTCGAATTGGGATATTTGGTATTGGGACACATTGACCTAAAGAGGTCTTAGCACTACCATCGGCACCATACTGGTATCCATTGCTTTGATCAAACTCAAAAGGTATTTAAGTTAAGACTGGACTTTTCTTCTTGGTTACTCACCCTGAGCATTGGCCCGTTCTCAAACACATGAGGTTCATCACAGACCACACAGAACTCATTCAACACTGGAATCCTTTGCTCCGCATACTCCATTATCTGCAATGACATTATCCGCATGAGCCATGTACTGATCCACTGATAATGTTTATTTTATTAAATATATCTCATACGGAACAATATGACCATATGCATGTATCTGCTTAGCTCATTTAGAAGGGATACACAAAAACATATGTGTTTTTTAAGATATGTTGGTTAGCTTCAATGTTTCACTTGTTCACTTTAAATCATGGAATCTAGCTTGAACATGCTATGTAGTCTCTCATAATTGTGGTTCAAACTGAGAGGAAGCATCATAATTTTTTGAGCAAGTCAACGCTTGGCCAATTGGAACGAAAACACATTGTTTTGTATCCAATCTGTTGGGCTCCGCTTCGTATTTAGTTTTTGTTCCCTGTTTCATGTCTACATCTTGTGATGAGCCATGGGTGCATTAATAATGTCATGGATGATTTATGATCTGTTCTCTTCAGTCCAGTTTCTCCTCTCTCCTATGCTGTGTTGTGTGAAAATGGATGACTGGGTGTGACAGGGTTTTGGCTGTGTGTGCGGATGTGGTATGACTGTTGATATGACTTTGTGTGTGGGTGTAATGTGTCTGGTGAATGGCCTGCCGTCTCCATATAAAGCCAGGAATCTCTGTCTGTCTGTCTGTCTGTCTGTCTGTATGCATGCATGACGTTTGCATATCTCTAGAATTGTTAATCTGATCTACTGCACACACGATTTATTTGGCCTCATGCCACGTTCAATATTAATAAACCTTTAACAAAACAAACAGCCAGCGACGCTCTGTGCAGCAGCGGGGCTTCAAGGGGGCGGGGCTTCAGGGGGTGGGGCTTCAGGGTTCTGCAGTATCGCAGTTCCCTTGGTCCCTGTACTTGAGTGCTGGATATACAACCATTATATAAATGTAACTATAATTATACAAAGTCGGATACGATGGAGCATTTGATTGCCCAAAACGCATGTTAATGCTGGGTATAAAGGGTATCTTATGTTTTATCCTTCATCTATTGGCAACATTTCCGTGTTGAAAATGTGCCCTCCAGGTTGAGAGGAATTTTCACGCTCGGGTACTGTGCGTGAAATTTTCACGCTCGGCTACATTTAAGAGAGTAATGCTTCATATGCGTGTCTGGTCTGCAGAGCTCTTGTGTTGTGAAAATAGCAGAGGGTGACAGTACCCCTTAAACAGACACAAACAATGTGTCAGAAAGGACATCCTTTGTGGTTATGTATAATCAAATGACATTCTAAACCATAACATAAAGTTGACTGTTTTTGCAAGCTTCTGCAAGTTGTTATGTGACACGCTGTGTGTGAAGCCATTAGAATGATTTATTCTATGAAATATATACTGTAGTAACTGGGCTTCAAGAACCATCTTCTTGTACCACAGTTGATTGTTCTTATTCAGCACAACACTTCTTCTGAGATAACCTGATGTTACAAAACAAGCAACGCAGGTATTTTTCGAATATATTACACCAAGGAGAGATTGTACTGCTGTCTTTATCTGTATCTTTGTAGTGCAGTAGAAACACATGTTGCCAAAGGTTCTTACCTGTACCAGAAAGCCTTTGTCTCCGATGGGTACCAATTTGGCACCATTGTTTGGCTATATAAAAAGCAAAACCTAAAATTAGTGGAAGAGTTCATACAAACATAGACATAAAGATTAACGCATTTAAAAGGATTAGCTAGTAAATATGAGGCACCATTTAAAAATATATTTTTATCCATAATAATCAATCATTTTAAACTGTATATATGGTCTGAAAGAGCAAGGATGCATCACCCAATGAATCATCGTGACAACATGGTTTAATTATACATTTGGCTCTGAATGTGGGACTGCGCTAAGGCTTGCAGTGAGTGTTGTTACGATACAAATGCATTGCAGTATTTGAGTGTGCCCTTATTTACCGCTGGTGGCATGGCGAGTGAGGGGGCCAAGATACCGATGAGCCCTGAGGTAAGAGAAAGCCGCCTAACTTCTGGCACCGAGTCCTTGAATATGTCCGCTCGCCCCATCTTGGTGCTGCTGGAGTAGGAGCGGCTGAGCAGGCGATGGTGGTGCTTCAGCCCGTCCAGCTCCTCCGTCCTCACGGAGCCCGAGCAGGAGCGACTCAGCAGTCTTTGTGCCTTCAGCCCACCCCCCCCTGACCCCAGCCCCGTGCTGATGCCCCCGCTGATCCCGCCCACGCTCACCCCGCCGCCCGGCGCGTCGCAGTGGGGGTCGCCGGAGCACGAGCGGGGGAACAGCCTGCCGGGGGCCAGCCGCAGCCCCGCCGGGCAGTCCTCAGGCTTGATGGCTGCGGGACAGGGACCACGCCCCAGAAGGCGGTGAGACTTCAGGGGCCCGGAGTGAGCGGGCTCCATGCGCAGGCTGCCGGGGAGCGGGTGGCCCAGGAGCTTGTGTGCGGACTTGCCGGGGCCGGGGCTGAGGCCGTCCACCTCCGCCTGCTGCTTGACGGCGCCGGAGCAGCTCCTGCGGAGGAGCCGGTGGGACTTGGACACGCCATCCTGCTCGGGCTTCAGCTTCTTTTTGCTCTTCATGCACCCCGGCGGGGGGTAGCTGGGAGATCTGAGGAGGAGGACAGGAGACAAGAGAACCGTGTGCAGGGGTCCATTTAAAGTGATGGGAATTGTGGGAAATCAGAATGTTTTTTAACTGTTTCCTGTTAGATATAAAAATAGATATAGATATAGATATAGATATATATCGATATTGTAACTGTGTTCTACATTTTGTGCTGCTTGTCTTGACCAGGTCACACTTGAGATTTTACAATTTAACAATTTTAAAAAAGTCTAACAACCAGCTTCAATGCCACAGATATAAGTTAGAAATATATCTGTTACGGCAGATTTGTGTGCAAGAGAAATGTTTACCTCTGCTTCTTGCTGTCAATTCACAGTGTTTTAAAAAGGCCATATTATTATATGCTAAATATTCATCAAGGATAGATGGACAACACATGACATCCATGCTGTTTGGACTATAGCACTAACGATTAGCAATACCTACACTACAGTATATTTTGTTAGACATTTATAAATTGCATTTCATTAAGATCATATCCTGTTTCAACAGGACTGAATCAGGGAATGATGTGTGTAATAAAAATGAATCAGTTTGTTTCTTGAATAAATTTGAAATCTTTGAAAATCGCAATGTTTTTGTGTGTCGTTTATTCTCTCACCGGCGAAGAGTTGAGAAGATGTGAAGAGGAGACTTGACCTTCTTGTCATTAAGCTTTTTACTGTGTGGGCAGTTGAGCTTCTCTTTAGTCTGGTTCTTCCACTGCTGGGTGACAAATGTTTGCATGATCCTGACAAAAAACAAGAAGGCATCAGAAAAAACTGTTCATACATTTACTCCTGCACTAATCAGGGTCTGCCATCTCTTAAAGGACACAGTGCGAACATCTGAATAATACTTTACTAATCAGACCGTCCAAACCGGCAGATAGGAAGAGCCGGGGGGGGGGGGGGGGGGTGGGAATGGAAATATTATTATCGTTATTATCTCATCACTTGTGCTGGGCAGACCTTAGTTCTTTGACTTCTCATTTTTTGTACTTGAATTTTGCCAAGGTAAAAATTTTGCATTTTTGGTAAAAAACAGAAGAGCTCCACAGACACAATTGTATCAAAACCAAGGGGGTGGGCAAAAATTGCTTGTTTCATATTAAATGGTTTCATTATAGTACCATCATATATATTAGGGGTGATATTAGGGGTGATCTTTTTTCTTGATGATTTGATAGTGCTGTCATTAATGAAAAAAGCTCAATTGAGCCAATCCTATATATGATAAATATGTTCATTGTGTTAACAGCCGATGTTTGATACTGATGATTATAATTGCACCATTTATTTAGCCAATTGTCCATAAACACAAAACAAAATATTCTCAGAGCACGAAGCTCTGTAAGCAATCGTGCTTACCTTTGGGACTCCACAGAACACACATTAGAACAACACCACAAAATAGCGTTGAATCACACCATGAATTTACATTTTCCCTCACTTTTTAAGCTGATGTCCCAGTCCAAATCTATCCTTTGTTGATACCTGGAAGACATCAACTGTTGGGACTGTAAAAAGAAGAGAAAAAGGTTACATTGGTGTTTATCATTTATAATGAAAAACATGAGTTTAAAGGGGACATATTATACCACCAGGTGTGAGTGTGATTAGCCTTACAAGCCATTTTGAAAATCTGCCCCATATGACATCACTAGTGGGCGTGTCCACCTAGATCTGTGCTGGATAGATCAGTCTACCAGTCTACCCAGTGGACTGAAGTCTACATTGCTCATCTATCCGGCACAGATCTAGGTGGACACGCCCACTAGTGATGTCATATGGAGCAGATTTTCGAAACGGCTTGTAAGGCTAATCACACTCACACCTGGTGGTATATGTCCCCTTTAAAGACTTTCTAGAAGAGCAGGTTGAGTGTCCTCACCGGTTCCATTTAGGTACTGTGTCAGTGAACAGTGGAGTCGCACTATAACTGGTTCCCTCCTGACGACATCCCATGCCAGTGCAATCTCTTCCTGAATGACAGCATTGAGAGAAAAAAATAGTGAATATATATACAAAATGTTTGTCTTGGAACATTTCTTTGAAATACTGTTGCTGCATGGGCACTCCAAGATATTTTGACATTAAAAAAGTGAACTGGACATGATACTGCTGAAAAAAAAAAGGCCAAAGGTCCTTTGCTGTCTAGTTGTTTAGGTCATAAGAACATAAACAAATACATATATATATATTAAAGTTTAATTTAGTGATAACAGAAAAAAGGGAGGGGCTGCCAGATGGCCCTATGCCACACCAAAGGTGCGCCAATATCCCTGGCATGTGTTATTGCTTTTATACAGTAGCTTCAATGCCGTTGAAAACAACAGACGGAAATGTCACATTTTTATTGTTTGAAACGGCTGGATTAGGCTACATTTATTTCCCCATGAACAATCAAGAGACATAGTTCCCCAAGTGTTCACCATTGTTAAGCAACTTCATGCAAGTGTTGTGGTAAAAACCACTGCCAGGGAAAGCCATCCTTAGCTTGTTAGTCATTAAAGTGTAAGTGAACCCCCTGTTTCAGCTTGAAATCAAACAATATTAGGAAGAAATAATAGGAGTGTTAGGCCTATGGATATGAGTATTTTACTCCATCTCTTTCTTAATTGCTGTCTTATTTTAGTAACATTTTTTTGGGTTCAAAACACACCCCTTTAATATCATGGTTAGAGTGAAAAGCAATCCAAAGATGCCAAAAGTTTCAATTGAGGACCAACACAGAGTGATACGTTTGCATGTGAAATATCCGTTCATATATCTTGGACATTGCTACAGCTGGTTAGGTGCTCGATCAATCCCCAATGTGCGGCCAAATTTAATTATGTTTAACATGCATTTTAGTTTACATGTTACTTTCAATTGTATTTCAGTAGTATAAGTGTTGCGAATAGAAGACATACCCAAACGCAGACAAAGACAATGGAAGGAGGATAAATGAAAAGGGTTCTATTGTAGCGGAAAAGGGGAATGAGAATGTCACAGAAGTGAATGAGAAGGCAAGGCAGGCAGGAGGTGGAAAGGGTGATGGCGGAGGACAGAGCTGAGCTGAGAAAGACGGTGGACGAGGGAGATGAGAAGTCGGGCAGGCAGATGAACAAGCAGGAAGGCAGGCAGACGGGTAGTGATCATCAACATGAAAAGATCAGCTTTGGCTGAAACAATGATGAGTGAGTGAAGAACCGGGGTAGATACACAGCAGAGTTGATTAGCTGGAGATGTTTAACAGGTGTGGGGCTTGGAACAGGTGACCTGGATGAATGGTATTCAGTGGGCCGGGAAGAATGAACGGACTGCCCTGCCCATTGCGCGCACACACACACCCACCCACCCACCCACCCACCCACCCACCCACACACACACACACACACACACACACACACACACACACACACACACACACACACACACACACACACACACACACACACACACACACACACACACACACACCAAGAGAAGGAGACAGAGCGCCGAACAAAGGACAGACAAGGGAGAGGAAAAACACAAGGACTGACAGGGGGCATGACCATAGCCGTTACACTCACGCCTCGTGCCCACTGCACCGTCAGTCAACGGACGTGGGAAGGCGTGGCTGACGGATGGGGGAGTAGTCTTTGCAGAGGCATCCGTCAGCCAATCAAATCGCTTCGCCGGGTTCTTCCCGCTTCTTCCTGCTTGTTGCGATGCAAGATTACCCGCTTTCCCGCTTTCCAGTATCGTCAGAGCCCGAGTCGCGTCACAGTGCTTAAATTTGCATACGCGATCTGATTGGATGACGGAACCGTCGCTGCCGAAAAAGTTGAACATTTTTCAACTTTCTGACGGTGGCGAACGCTCCAACTGAACGGACGGATCCACAATGCATTGCACGTCCGTCCCCATTCAAAGTCAATGGGCAACGGTCAACTGACGGAGGTAGTGGGCACGGGGCGTCAGAGTGTCACTACAGATTCAGTGTGACATGTGAAGTCATATTGGATGTACTCACGTCTAGGAAGCTAACATCGATGTGCAGATCAATGTCCACATCATCAATGGCACCATATTCCCTGCAGAATGACAGAAATGCATTGGCTAAATCTGTAGTGTGTGTGGGTGTGGGTGGTCAAAGATTCAGAGAAACTCCTACAAATAGACAGAAATTATAGGAGGCACTTGGCCCACAGTATTAGATTGCACTAAATCATTTAGAAGTGCGGCTTAACTGACAACCAAAGTATCCTGCTCGCGTATGATATCGAGCCAGTGCAGCGGTCAACACAGCTTATGAAGCTTATGCACACATACACATAAAATACATAAACGTTTGACATGTATTGGTATGAGGTTTATTATTTACCCTCTCCAGATAATCTTCAATTCTTAAGAATAAAATATTAAGACCTTTAGCTGAGACTTCTTAATACATTGAATATCTCCGCGCGTGCCCTGCCATAGTTCTGTGTACGTACCAGGGGGATGTCAACACAAATAAATACTAAGTGAAGACCAGTTTATTGAGATTTTTTCGTGTGGGTAAGGTTCATTGTGTCCACCTATTCTCTGATTTCAAAACAATTTCAAAACACATTTTTATGTCCACAATGTGGACATACCTTGGAAAGCCACCTTAAAAAATTTACTTAGCCATCAGGTAGGAATTATGGGAAAAGTATCTCTGTACTCTGTAGTAAACTTCCATGCCCTTCCGGCATATTGATGTAGTAGCAACATTGTCAAATAAGGGTTGTGATCTCTGGATGAATGTAGGATTTCCTATGGGAAGAACAGGGTAGGGCTGTACCTGAGAGACACTGCATGGGTTCCATATAGTTCCTTCACTGCCTGCAGGTCTGCCTCAAGCTGTGGATGCTTGTGGAGTTCACCATCATAGTTCACCTACCAGAAGGTGAAGAAAGTTAGCTGAAAGAAAACATATCTGAACTCATAGAGATATATCTGAACAAAAGATCAGGGTTTTCTCACAAATACACACTGTTTTAGATTTTGGCATTTAGAAATATAGCACGAAAGCCCCTTAGAAAAACCAGGGCCTGTACAATGCCTTTTGAAAGACATATCATTGATATTAAGTTCCTTTGATTGTATGTTAAAGGTCCCATGGCATGCTACTTTATGATGCTTATATATGTGTTAGTGGGCCCTTAATACAATATTGGAAGGCGTTCAAGAAATTCAGCCTTGGTGCAGAATTACAGCAACTACGAGCCAGTCCCACAATGAGCTTTCACAAACATGCCGTTTTTTAGAGGCGGATCAAGGTGGAGGGAAGGGGTGCGGCCCTGAGCAGCTTGCCGCCGGGGTACCATATTAATGTCAGAAAACCTCATAAAGTGAAATGTTCATGCCATGGGATCTTTAAACAATGATACCTGTGTTTTTCTTTACATCTCCCCAACAATAAAGATTGTATAGATTGTTTGCATATGCATGCAGATAGTTTAGTAGCCTCTACCCTGGATTATTCTAATGTTATAATTATGTAGAAAATAAATAGAAGATCAGTTAGTGAGACTAAATTAGTCAACAACACATTGAAACCGAGAGTAATCTATACAATTATCTAAGTAAATTAAGATAAGAAATGCTACATAGGAATCTGGCAGGATACCTGGATTACCTTAGTTAAATTACTGGGGTTGTACATATTTCTGAGTTTTCTATGGAAGCATGAATAGAGTGTTTTTTGAGCCATGTCATGATACTTATGCTGCCAAGCATAGTAGTTCTGTGTCAATGCAGTGTTTCCCATACATTGATTGATTTCTGTTGACCTTCCACCATATCAACAGTGCCACGTATTGAATTTTTAAATTGTTTAACTATCTCAGATGGGTTAAATCATAATGCATTGATGGGCTGCAGACAAACACATCTGTAAATAAACCCTTCACTCCGAGCCCACTCTGAGTCAAAACATGATCATGTTCGGGTGGAAAGATTGTAATCGGCTTTTCCTTGTAGAGAAGACGGCTTCCCAAATTCCTTAATACAATTAATCTGGACATCACAAATTGTATTCAGGAAATAAACTTAGTGGTACGCTTACATAATTAACTTAATGATCCAAACCTGTCTATTACACCTCTTTGATAAAGGCCCCATTGGCTTAATAGAGAAATCAATCTCGAGGTATCAAAAGCAAGGCTTCCTTATTAGGTCACTACTTTGTGAAAGTGGTTGAAAAAGAGAGACAGCTTAACCAAGTAGCATCACGTGGCCGCAATAAGTCACGCTGGGCATACATCTATTTCAATGAATTATGTTTGAGTGTATGAAACATGACATCAATCAATTAAATGTTATGTTACATTATGCTACACACTGTGTAACATGTAATTATGCCTTTATATGCATTCATTTAAAAGAGGAAGCGGACAACGTTCATTGCTCTTGGGGCCGCACAGCCTTATTGGTAATCCTTGCCGAAATCTATGCTTTCTACTGAATCAGGACTGCGAGATGTCGGCATATTACCTTTATTTTCCACCTATTTCAGAGTCATCCTTGCAATTATGGTAAACAGCCTGTTGTATGTTGTCTCTACACTACTGTTGCAATGGGTCAGCAGCGACTATGTGCTATGCCTGTGCTGGTATCTCTCGCAAGAGGTGAACAACTGCATGAGATTTACCTGAGCAAATGCTGAATACATACTTATACTTCACAGATAGATATAATACTTTTTTGTACAGACAGTCTGACACAAGAACAATGAGTAGCATTTACATCCCATTTTTTCCTTACCTGACCTCCATAGTAAAACTCCTCAGAGTCGTTGTCACCCTCTGAGTCTTCTTCTATGGCATAATGATACTGAACAACAAAAACACAAGATTCACACTAATCAATGGGATTTAAAGTGAGAATGATTGAAAAGTATGTTTGCATCTGTACAATATTGTAAATTATATGTCATAAATATTGCTAACATGTATAGACACTGAATAGGTGACACAATTTAAATCCAACCTGGTTTTTTTCAGGCGGAAGTTTAGACTTCACAAAAAGACTGTTAGCAGGGTCGATATTGGGCCTAATCTCTGTTGAAAACAAATTAGGAAAATGTTCAAATAACAAAACAATTCGATTCTCTTTTCTTATTTCAGTATAACACAAAGTAACAGTTTTTGTTGCATAGCTTTGATTCCAAAATAAAAAAACACCATTACAGCGAATTTATGAAATGTTTTCTCACCTGATGCAATTCTATGAAAAATGACAGGAATAGCATCTGTTGTGATTAAAACATCATCGTTGTTATCAGAGTTTGATACGTATGTGTTGTCTGTAAAAAAAAAAACAAGAGAAGAAAGAAAGAAATAAAGACAGATTCAACTTTGCATTTTAGTTAGGATCCACTCCAACCGCTGGAAAAACGACATGTACAACAAAGAATGCGAGATGAAATGCCAACGAAGGGAAGCCTGCCGTTCTTCAAACCAAAGATAGCAGAACTGCCATTAAACCCTGCTTCGCCAGAAAGAAGCATCAGTCATGACAGCTCCAATGTGAGATATAACTGTGTTCTGTATATGATACACAATATATGAAGTATACCACATATTAAATGCGGCTTAAACTGATATGTAACGGAAGTTGAAAAACACGATAAATACGATTATTGTGCGGTTTTGCGCAACGAAATGCAACCAGAGTATGCCTATTGTTCTCAACAGCTTGATTCGTTATTATTAGTTTGTTCCTATAAATATATGAATGGATGGTGGGGAAAGATGGGCACCACAGGGATTTCAGCTAGACAATACTTGCTTGCAAACAAAATAGCACTCTATTAGATTGATCATATTGATATTCAATGTGTATTTCTCCTGATATCAAGGACCTCGTTTGTCAATAAGGGAAAGATGGATGAAACATAGTCCAATGTGTTAATAAAACTAATTAAAAAAAAAGTGTCTTTCAAGTGTAAAGAAACCAAATAGTAAGTAAAGTAAAAATGTCCCCAAAACAATTTGAATCTAATTTCAACAAAGGGTTTAATATAAATCTATCTAGGCCTACAATGAGTTTCTGTGTTTTTGTGTCTGACAAACATCGGCATTTGAGCAGAGCGGAATCCTCAACAGAGCGTTATTATTTGTTCGCTCTTTGCGCATGCTCGACCTCTAGTTGTAATTAAACTAGGGTTGAGTCGGTCGCGACCGATTCGTTCACAACGAACAAATCCCGAACGTGAACGACAAGAACTGGTTCCCCAAACCAAGAAGAACTGGATCTTTGATTCTTTTTTTAAAACATAAAACAAAAATATGGTCACGTAAATAAAATATACAAACGAACAGAGCTTCGTCTCCCCGCAACCTTATATCGATTGAGTCTACAACGTTCTCAAAGATTCAGCCAATGAGAGGTAGCAATGGTGTTGCCATGGCACCTGGGTAAACAAATGACAAGGTGGTACCGTCGAATTTGCGTGCTTTCTCTGTCTGACGTATCTTGGGTCATACCATTCGACATGGGGCCACTCATATATCCCCCTACATTTCCGAAAATGGACTTGACCTCCATCTGTTTATTGGATAAACGCATTTCCCAATCCCAGGAGTCTTTGCTCAATTCTACGTCAATTCGAGAACAAACAAAGAAATTAAACTGCAGTTAGAGTTTTTTATTTATGACCATGAAAGTTCTGTAATGCCTGAATAATGAAGAATTTAAAGTACAATAAAATTATAATTATAAAACCATGAATGACAGATAGCGAGTAATCAAGTGGTATAAATATTGGTTATACTATATAGTATATCTTTTCGATTTTCACGGGGGGTAGAGCCTAGAAGTCGCTTAAATTATGCTCAGGGCCGTCTCGCGGGGGGGGCAGACACCTGTGAGATTCCCCGTCAAATGACGTAATCTGACGTAACGAACGAATCAAAACGAACTAATCAAACGAACGAATCGTTATAGTGAACTAAACTGAAAGAACTAGTTCCCGGAAAAGAATCATTTTGCCCATCCCTAAATTAAACCCATAGCTATTATGTGGAAACCCCAGTCGACTCGATAATGTAAGAAATTTCTGAGCGCATCATATAATAACATTTCTAATGAAGCAAGCATAATAATGTTCTCCTTACTTTATGAAGCAAGCATAATCATTTTCTACTTTTTGCCGCATTTGTATATCAGGGGATTCGACCCTGAGGGTGATTCACACTTGATGCTTTATATGCAGGCATCGATGTGGTTGAGACATCAGTAGAATCAACGGGGGGGGTGGGATATGATGTAGGGTTTAAGTTCGCAAGAGGTTGGATAAGTGTGGCCGCTGCCACCGTAGTTTGTTTTGATTTGACAGTAAGTGGAGGCAGAATGGGCAGAACTCATCATGATCATCTTAATTGTTGCTAAAATGATCAGCATCATATATTCCGTTGCATCCACAAATTCCGAAGCATCGATTGATGAATGATTGGAGCTTGGGTTAGAGACAAATAGAAGAAATAACGAAGAAGAAAGGTGTCGCAAACGACTGCTTTACCGGAGAAAGAGAGCTGATTTTTTTGCTTCATTTCACATATAACTAAAACTTGGACAAATGAAGTTGATTTCTGTGTTTAAATGAGGAAACAGGGAGTGGAAGGACGGGAACCTATAATGTTCAGCTGACTGTCAATAATAATAATAAAAAAACATTTTCTATACGCGTGCAGCTGTGAACTCATGTATTGTAATTTATTGTGTAATATGTACTTTTACATTTACATTTACATTTAGGTCATTTAGCAGACGCTTTTATCCAAAGCGATTTACAATGAGTACATTTGTCATAAAAAGTGCATCAATATATCGCTGCCGGTACAGAATGGATGTTCATAGAACCAAGTGCAAGTACAACAATCGCTAGGCTAACCAATTCCCGTGTTACAGCAATGATAGCAGCTACTGCAGTTGCTACACAGTTAAGTACTATAATACAATACAATACAATACAATACAACACAACACAACACAATACAGTGTACAATGGGCCAGAAGGGGGACGGTGGCTATGCAGTGTCGAGGTGGACTCTGAACAGGTGAGTCTTGAGTCTTTTTTCCGGATTATCTTTTAGGGTTATGATAAGACCTTTATTTTAGCCTTCACCACGAATGACTCTTAAAAGCAGTGCCAACATTTAAATATTTTTTAACCATTCAGCGAACAAAAGGCAACAGCCGGATTATCATTTAGGGAGCCACTCAATGACATGCAGAAACGTCATCAACACTCCCACTCAAGTGGTGTGAGAAATTCCAACTTCTACTCCTCATTCACATATAAGGTCATTTACATTTCCTACAGAGAAAATTATTAATTATAAAATTATTCAGGAGATTTTCAAGATACAAATGTAAGGAAGGTTGTTCACACATACGGTCCATCAGGAGAATAGCAGGAGAATATCAGGATTTACACCTCTGTCTGAAAGCAGCTTGTGTGTGAGCATTTGATTACATTATAAAATGAGTAAATGTATGGGTTACAGTGGTAATTGTTCATTGGAAAGTGTATTATACTATGCATGCAAATCAATTATTCAATAGCTTTTACTGTTATTCAGGGATCAAAGTGCATTGACATTTAAAAAATGCATTGCAACAATTATTTGTTAGTTGAAAATAATAATAACAAACAGCTGAAAATTGTGTTAATTTACAGAAGCACCTTAGTGAATATCAACTGAAATAAACAGCCAAGGCAGCACCCTAGCTAACCATAGTGAAATAAAGCACAGGCTTGTGTGGGGGAGGGGGAGAGGGAGAAGCCGGTGTGTGAGGGCAAGATTGTGGATTGTACATTGGCTACCTGACGTCAGAGTTTAAGATGTTTATTTAATTTATTTTTATTACCAGAATAATACGTCATTGAGATTAAACATCTCTTCAAGTGTCCTGGGCAAGATAGGCAGCAGTAGCCTACAGTCACACATAGCATACACACAAAACATTAAAATAAAACCACTTCGGCAGGGGGGAGGGGGATATCAAAATCGCAAGACATTTCGGGCTCAAGGAAGAGAGTAATATTAATTATGAGCATACTGTGTTGTTGACATGTTTTCGTTCTGTGTTATAGGGACGCTGTCTCTTTAAGATCACATGACTTGTGTGTTGATATGCCGGTCGGCGCGATGTTTGAATTCAACGGTTTTTATATGATAAAATTAACAACCTGCCGTTGAATTGTCTCTTCACTGCTTTTATCGCAATTTCTACATTCTATAGACAGAACGTCTTACCTGGGAGATTTTGTCGACAGCAGGGCCATTAAAACAGACGGAAGGGAGGAGGGGGGGATATCAATATCACAAGACATTGTGGGATGCGGGATCGATCTTACCGTTGTCTTTCAACGCATGGGTCCGCTCGCGTGTGTGTGTCTGCGCGTGCATGTGTGTGCGTGCTTAAATTGTGTTGGTAGATTTAAAGATGACCTAACTGTGTACTTATGTCAGACACACGTCGCCATATAAATTAAGTCTCACCTGGTCTCTGTATGTGTGCGCCCATGATACTTGTAAGTCTACCCAGACAACCAACCAAAACTTTGTGAAACTTTTTTTGTTCCGTTATTGTGTATGCGCATTATAATGAGCGATGTTACATATGAAATGCACCACATACCTTAGTCTTAAACTATAGGTGTCCGGGAAGCCAAACCCTCATTCGGACGAGGACATAAAATCTATCGCTGCTCAGATGGAGCTTCCCCAACCACACACACACCTTAGCATGCTATAATTGTCCGGAAAGCCTAACCCTTACTCGAACAGAGGCATTAAATAAATCGCTGCTCAGACGGAGCATCACCATCCACTCTCATCTTAGTGTTAGAATATCTGAAAAGCTTGACTCTCTCTCGGAGGCCACAGCACATGTCCACACACACCTTGCGTTTCCCCTTGGTCGTGACGTCTTGAGTGCCTCGGAAAAGGCAGTCCAGTGTTTAGCCAGTGCGAAATACCCAGGTATTGTGTGTTTGTGAGTGCTGTTATATTGGGTCTAGGGGCCTGGGAGTATGCCCATCCGGTCTACATGTGTTTTGTGGATTTGGAGAAGGCGTATGACCGGGTCCCCCGGGAGAAACTGTGGGAGGTGCTGCGGGAGTATGGGGTAAGGGGGTCTATCCTCAGGGCCATCCAATCTTTGTACTCCCAAAGCGAGAGCTGTGTTCGTGTTCTCGGCAGCCAGTCAGTTTCGTTCTCAGTGGGTGCTGGTCTCCGCCAGGGCTGCGCCTTGTCACCAATCCTGTTTGTGATATACATGGACCTTCAGCACTCACTGGATCGGCTGGTGGCCGAGTGTGAAGCGGCTGGGATGAGGATCAGCACCGCTAAATCTGAGGCCATGACTCTTAGCAGGAAACCGGTGGATTGCTTACTCCGGGTAGGAAATGAGTCCTTAGCCCAAGTGAAGGAGTTCAAGTACCTTGGGGTCTTGTTCGCGAGTGAGGGTACTATGGAGCGTGAGATTGGCCGGAGAATCGGAGCAGCGGGGGCGGCATTGCGTTCGCTTTACCGCACCGTTGTAACGAAAAGAGAGCTGAGCCGCAAGGCAAAGCTCTCGATCTACCGGTCGATCTTCGTTCCTATCCTCACCTATGGTCATGAGGGCTGGGTGATGACCGAAAGGACGAGATCGCGGGTACAAGCGGCCGAGATGAGTTTTCTCAGAAGGGTGGCTGGCGTCTCCCTTAGGGATAGGGTGAGAAGCTCAGCCATCCGTGAGGAACTCGGATTAGAGCCGCTGCTCCTTTACTTAGAAAGGAGTCAGCTGAGGTGGTTCGGGCATCTGGTAAGGATGCCCACTGGGCGCCTTCCTTGGGAGGTGTTTCAGGCACGTCCAGTGGGGAGGAGACCTCGGGGAAGACCCAGGACTAGGTGGAGAGATTATATCTCAACACTGGCCTGGGAACGCCTCGGGATCCCCCCGTCAGAGCTGGTCAATGTGGCCCGGGAAAGGGAAGTCTGGGGCCCCCTGCTTGAGCTGCTCCCCCCGCGACCCGACCCCGGATAAGCGGATGACGATGAGGATGAGGTTATATTGGGTTTGTTTGGTGATGAGACTAAGCAGTGTGCTTATTCCTTGCTCATATTTCCTTCATTTGTATGTCTATTTGGTCCATTTGTTCTGAGCGGCCTGGCTTTATTGGGGTGCATGACTAGCCATATTTCGGAGAGGCAGTTGTCGGCAGCCCCTTGAATCACTACAAACCGCCAGCCATCACTAGAAAACACAACCTATAGTCCTTTAAAGGTCCCATGACATGAACATTTCACTATATAACATTAATATGAGTTTCCCTAGCCTGCCTATGGTCCCACAGTAACTAGAAATGGCGTTAGGTGTAAAAAGGAGCACTAGGTATCCTGCTCTGCCGTTGAAAAATTAAAGCTCAGACGCTCCGATCTCGAATTTGGCCCCATATGTCATCACAAGGGGCCAAGTTACCTCCCCTTCTCTGCGTTGCCCGCTCAGAGAATTTGGTCCGCCAATGAGACAATGAGCTACGACTGTTGTACACTTCTTTGTTATTTGGATAACCGTTCTGCTGTTGGTGTTATGGCGCATAACACGTCAGGTTCTCTGTCGTCTCTGGTATTTCCACAACGAGACTCGTAGTGGCGGTTCTCTCAGCCATGGTTGAGAAGAAATAGTGGGAAAGGAACTTTGGCTTTGACTTCCTGAAGTACATGAACCGCGACATGGAGGAGAAAGGGATTGTTGCCCGCGATTGTCGCTCGCCGGAGACCCTGCTGCCCGCTGGCGCGAGGCACCATTACCACAGGGCAGTGCTGCCTCGGTGCTGCCCGCTGCCCGCTTCCGAGACGGTGGTGCCTCGGCAGCGGGGCTCCGGCGGGAAACAATCGTGGTCAACAATCGCGGGCAGTAATGCCTTTCTCGTCCATGTCCTGGTTCAGTCTACTTAAGATTGATGTGGACGTGGAAGAACCAGAGACGTCGGAGAACCCAACTCACTCGTTTGAGATTCATAATATCGTCTGGAGGCGCACACAGCTTTTGGCCGTGATAATATATATTATATGATATAGATATCTATGTATAATATGATAAAATATTATTTAGATATAGAGCTCCAGGACTCCTCCCAGAGCACCCGGAGTGTTCTGGAATATTTACAGAACAATGCCAAAAGCTGTGTGCGCCTCGCCATTGCGAAACATCCACTGTAAACACGAGCGCATGGTAGTGTTGGCTCGGTCGTTCGCGAACCGGTTTGAATGAACAAGTCTTTACGACGAACGAACCGCACCGGTTCGTTTCTCTCGTTCGTCTCGTTCACCATTCGATTCACCGGAAACGCGACTGAACGAGTTTCTGGTAGCACTAACTCCACTGAGTCTGACTGACTCAGATGAGAAACGTGCAATAGCGTGCGCTCCATGATGAGATTCACCGCTACCGGAAACTAGGCTGATTCGCGAACGACTCCTCCCAGTTCATTCGAGATCCCGGTGAATCGATTCACCGGAAACTCGACTGAGCTGGGAGGAGTCGTTTGCGAATCATTAATTCGTTCAGCCTGATTTCCGGTAGCGGTAAATCGCATCATGGAATGCACGCCATTGCACGGTTCTCACCTGAGTCAGTGAGACTCGGTGGAGTTAGTGCTACCGGAAACTCGACTGAACGAACGAACGAACGAACGATTCGCAAACGACTCCTCTTGGCGAACTGAATCATGCGAACTGGGTCACGGAAACGAATCATTAAATCCAACACTAGTGCATGATACCATGGCTGCAAGCTGCTAAAGGGCCACAACCCCAACCTCTACCTTGACCCGCCTCTAAAAGTCGGCATGTTTGTAGAAAGCTCATTGTGGGACTGGCTCGTAGTTGCTGTAATTCTCAACCAAGGCTGAATTTCTTGAACGTCTTCAAAGACTGTATTAAGGGCCCACTAAAATCTATATATAAGCATCCATAAAGAAGCATGCCATGGGACCTTTAAAGTCCCTCCACAACAAGTGTAACGTTTTCAGCTTTGCAGATATGGCTCGTAGAATCCACGATTTCCTTATAAAGCGAGTTTGTGAGGAGAATCATGAGGGCATTTGAAACAGTGCAGACATTGTCTGATGTTATTGGCATTTACAAAGTAATAATCCATGTTACTGTCGACATGCGGTAAACGTATCAGGTCTGGAAGTAGCAAAAGAGCAACTACCCCTCTCCAAAGTAGCGCAACACCACAAGAAGAGGAAGGGTCCGGTGATAGATACGATCAGAGTCAGGATGCACTGGATAGGTGAGTGCTTTCAGTTGCCAAGTCATCAGGAGTATATTAACGCGAAGTCGATGTTAATGTTGTGATTAAATATGATCCCAGAATGAGCACAAAATGTTTGGCACATTCTCCACTTTGTCTGCAGAATGGGCCTGGGTAACAACTCTGCCTAATTTCAGCCAGGGAAAACCTTGCATATACGTATGCCATATATGTCAAAATCATCGGTTCTTTCATGTATTTATCTTACTACTATATAATAGCAGGCCTGCCGCACAAGTTACTTAAGTTGGTCAGTGCGCATGTGCCAAGCAGCCTGCAGCTCACACACAGCACGCGCGAATACACAAACACTGCATGCACGCACGTATACACTAGGGGTGTAACGGTACACGTATTTGTACCGAACCGTCACGGTACAGTCACTTCGGAGCGGTTACAGAGGTGTACGTACAGAGGTACATAATGTGGTGTTCATAGCGGGCAACGATCGTCGAATAGTCGAATAGTCTGAGTCACGTAGAATATCGAATAATGAATGTGACTATCGTTATTTATTACATGGCTCTTCTCAATGCTGTTGAACGCTCTGTTGACTTGCATGGGCCTTCACAACTTCCGGTGGTGAATAGCGTCCTCGGTTGCTAAGCAAGGTCAACGTCTTTGGCAGACTATTTCTCTGCTGATCAACCATACGAATGCTGGTAACAAATACATTTTAAAAAGACACACGTGTGAAGTTATATTTTTGACATATCTAGTTCACCATCATGCAGGCTGTGTTCAGTAAAATAAATAAATAATTACCGATCCGTTTTCGGCTCATACGTCTATCTCCTGCCTAAGCCCATGTTGAAACAATTTTGATGTTCAATGTTAGGGGTGTGACGATACACTCAGCTCACGAGACGAGACGAGACACGATATTCGGTTCACGAGATCGAGACGAGACGAGATTTTAAGAAAACTACAATGACAAAATATATGACTGGACCAACAGACTTTTATTTAACCGAGTTGCACATGCATTTTGAAATGTTTTATTATAACTCTTAACATTCATGAAATTGAAACTAAAACTAAAATTTATAAAAGTTGAAGTAAAATAAATTAAATTGAATAATTCTCTTTTTTTTCAAGTGCAAACAATATTATGTGCAAAACCAAATCAAAGTTCTACTCCATCAATACAGAGTGCAAATAGTGCAAACAGAGTCTGACCAAGTATGTCACTGACAACTTGGTATTGTCCGTGTCTTATCAGTCACTCTACTGCCATTCCTAATTTCCGCCGGGTACCCAAAATGCTGCCAAACAAATCATTTAAAAGTGGCGGGGGCATCTTCGACAGTAATACGGGTATTTGCCGACGTCATTCTGGCTGCCTATGGTATGGAGGTAGATTTGTGTCTTTATTATGCAATCAAAAATAATAGGTTTGAGAGCAAAACTTTCCACACTGCAATCAAAAAATAGGTTTGAGAGCAAAACTTTCCACACTGCAATCAAAAAATAGATTTGAGAGCAAAACTATCGACACTGCAATCCAAAAAAAATTTATTGCAAGATAAATTAATGTGATAAAAAATATATTAATGGGAATCCAAAAGTTTTGTTTGCAAACCCAAAAGTTTTGTTTCCAAATCCAAAAGTTTTGTTTGCGAATCCAAAAGTTTTGTTTGCAAATCAAAATGCTTTGTTTGCGAATCCTAAAGTTTTGCTTGCAAATCCAAAAGCTTTGCTTGCTGTTGAGCTGAATCTCGTGGGCGGGACCTACGCCGAAAGATGTAAGACACGTCTCTATTGGCCAGTCTCGATCGGAGTGACAGCTTGGCAACATCCGAAAAGCCGCTGCCCCCCGACCGCCTCCAGAAGCAGATTGTCGGCCTGACGGACAGGGTGTTCGTTTGTGCCTCTCAATCCGCGGCGGCGGTCAACAACATCGCCCTGCTCTACTCTGCCATGGTCTCCTTGACGGCTGACAGGGAGGCCTACGGAATTTTCAGGGCGCGCAAGCGCCCGCACGGGACAAGCCCATAAGGCGAAGCCTAGACGGCGTAGCCTACATGAAATAGAACTCCCTCTCTCGTTACTAACTGTGGATGTTGCCAAGCTGTCACTCCGATCGAGACTGGCCAATAGAGACGTGTCTTACATCTTTCGGTTAAAAAATATTTAAATGATGGCACTGCTTTTAAGAGTAATTTGTGGTGAACGCTAAAAGATAGGTCTTATCATAACCCTAAAAGTACACATCATACAATAAATTACAATAAATCAGTTCACAGCTGCACGTTTTTAGAAAATGTTTTTTATTATTATTACTGACAACATTCAGCTGAACATTATAGGGTCCCGTCCTTCCACTTCCTGTTTTCTCAGTTAAACACAGAAATCAACTTAATTTGTCCTTGTGTTGATTATATCTGAAATGAAGCAAAAGAATACGCTCTCTTTCTCTGGTAACACAGTTGTTTGCGACACCTACTTTATCGTTGTTTCTTCTATTTGTCTAACTCATGCTCCAGTCTTTCGTCGTTCGATGCTTTGGATTTTGTGGATGCAAATGGTGCATCATTTTAGCAACATTTAAGAGGATGGCGATAAGTTCTGCACGTTCTGCCTCCATTTTGTAATGGTCAAATCAAAACAAACAACAGTGACAGCGGCCAAGCTTATCCCCCCCATTGATTCTACTGATGTTTAAACAACATTGATGTACGCATATAAAGCAACAAGTGTGAATCACCCTCAGGGTCGAATCTCCTGATTTACAAATGCGGCAAGGATAGGGATAGGGTGAGAAGCTCAGCCATCCGTGAGGAACTCGGATTAGAGCCGCTGCTCCTTTACTTAGAAAGGAGTCAGCTGAGGTGGTTCGGGCATCTGGCAAGGATGCCCACTGGGCGCCTCCCTTGGGAGGTGTTTCAGGCACGTCCAGTGGGGAGGAGACCTCGGGGAAGACCCAGGACTAGGTGGAGAGATTATATCTCAACACTGGCCTGGGAACGCCTCGGGATCCCCCTGTCAGAGCTGGTCAATGTGGCCCGGGAAAGGGAAGTCTGGGGCCCCCTGCTTGAGCTGCTCCCCCCGCGACCCGACCCCGGATAAGCGGATGACGATGAGGATGAGGATGAGGAATGTTATACGTTGTAACATCATAGGGAAAATGTTATTATATTATGCGCTCAGAAATTTTTTACATTATTGACTGGGGTTTCCACATTATTGCTATGGGTTTATTTACAACTAGAGGTGCGTGCGGAAAAATCTAGTATATTTAAATAGACAAATGTCACTGTTGCAACTATTATTATAATCCTATCTTATCTCCTACTCAACAATGTAGGCCTTTCCTTGTTTATCCCCTCAAACACTACAGCCATTCTGTCTTGGGCAAAACAAATATTGCCACAGAAATAAAGAGAAAATAAAAGAGAAAAAAGATAATCCGGTCATGGTCAAACGTGGAAGCGATTGGTAGTCGGTACTAGTCGCTCAGTTCTCTTACTCTTGCATATTTTAGCCCTTGCACTGATAGGTGCACATGCTTTAGTTATATGTGAAAATATCTTAACAATGTGTGGTTGTTTTGGCATCCTTTATAAAAAATGTCATTTTTAGCAGCATTAGTATTTTAGTATTATTATTATTTTTTTGTATTTTAAGTTACAACTTTATTTAAAGATGTTGATAGGTTTAATACTAAAAGTATTTGTGAATCTATGTTTGTACTTGTAACATTTGATATGCCTGCTCATGCAGTGTTGATCCGGCCGGGGGGCCGACCAAATCTGTAATGTTTTTGCCTGCCCTATTCTGACTCTTTAGCTGCCCTTTCTGTGGGCGTGTCGATCGGGGAGAGCATGAGACTGTGCTGCATGGGCTTCTATACTAATTGAAAACATTCAGAGCTGTAGCCCAGAAGTAAGAGTTCTTTTAAGATGGAGGTTCGGGGGTTTATCCCCCAAGAAAATTTTAAAATCGGGTTGATGAACATGCAATTGTAACGTAGTTTCATAAGGAAAGGAAAGACCAATCGTCATGTCTGACTCACGTCAGGGCAGGCCTACTGAATAGGTTAATGTTTACGCTAAGGTTAAGAAAGTGCACCACATACACCAGCAGCCAAAATGAGACAATAGAATAGCCTATAGCCTAATAAACACTGTCATACACCTACCCGATGTCAAGTGGACCAGGTTGAATTCACTGCGGGTCTCTTAGTTTGCACTGATTATGTCCTGAATCAGTGCAAACTAGAAGCTATCACTGCTCCAACGGACGTTTTCTCCCCCAATGGGCAAATAACTATGCATTTAAGTTTCATTTTTAAGTTATCACTTGTCAGTGTGTGTCAGTCGCTAACTGGATAGCAGACGTGTCAGTGTCAGTCGTTGGGGTACATCTCAAGCTCATGAACGCAATATTGCTATTGCCGGTAGGCCTAGGTAGGTAGATTTATAGGGTGCGCCTTGTAGGCTATCTAGATTGAGGATGTAAAAAACATTAGCTCACTAGTCGCCAGCTGACTGCAGTTCCATATCTCACCAGGTATACAGTCCTATGAGAAGTTAGGGGCGCTATGGAGTTTTCTTGAACAGAATGCATCAGACCATCAAAGAAGGAAATGTATACTATATTTCCCTTCAGTTGTCCAAACGAACGCCGGTGCCCTTATATGGACACGTCAACATTTTGCGTTTTTCAATGGCTACAATGCTGCATCTGTGGCTGCTCGTAGGCTACTGCAACCACAAACAAGTCTATTCTACTGGGCTATTTTCATCATTATGTTTTTTTTTTTTTTATTTGATGGCACTGAGATCCGGGGCTATTCCCAAAAGATCCGAGGCTATAGCCTCGAATGCCCAGGTCTAACAACGCGCCTTGGCTCACTGGCCAATCAAAACTAAGTTAGTTAATGTGCAAATATGCAAAAAGGTATGCAAAAGGAGAGCGCAGTAGTGAGAGGGCTAACAAAAGCATGGACAAGAAAATGGAAAAAGTTAGAGGAGGATCCCAGAGGATAAGTCCAGGGCCAAGGGCACCCCGTCCACACAACTGTTCCTAAACAATACATATTGTGCTTTTCATCTGACTGCCTCAAGACCATATGTTTTCCTCCACACTCGGCATTTGAACTGAATTTCCTTCACCACTTTCTTTGAATTTGACTAGTTTAGTCAACTTTGTCACACCTATGCTGTTCCACGTCTCAAAATACCACTGTATGAAATAAAGGGTAAAAACTACATTTTGTTCATCCACCCGCTGGAGAACATTCCCATACACATGTCCACTCACCCGCATATCCATAACTACAAGCCCCCCCACCCTGAACACACACCACTTAACCCACAATCCCACAAACAAGGACAACATAAATATGGGGGGGAGAAATTAACATTGGAGAAAGGTATAAATTAAAGGAACAATCTATATTCAATGTAAATTCTCCGGTATCCAGCCAAAGAGAAGGTGGCATTAAGTTTCCCATGTTATGAATAAATTGCTCATGCTTTGTCTGTTACACAAGTCCTTACCTGGATAATCATCTGAAACATGCACAGCATACGTCACCCTAAGGGATTAGAAACATGGTGTCATTATAGTATTATTAATTGTATGAAAGACCAATGGGGTATGGCTGTCTCACTAGACCCAAAAGCAGTCGTTATGGATGGAATTCATAGACATTCATAGAAACACATACCATTTCAGAAAAGAGTGCATGCACTGCAGACTATATTACCACTTCTTTAAAATGAATGCTACTACGGCCAGTTGTAGGCAACACTGCAAATCAAAGATGCATGTCAAAATCTCCGGGGAATCCCTTCAGATAACATATTGCCTTGCCCAAATTCATGCAAACCACATTACATAGTGAATGAAAAGTGTTTTCTGATTGAAGTGAGTTATAAATATCATACCTTGTAGATCCTTTTGCATAGATGAATGTGAATGTGGAGTCAGTGTATCTAAAATCTGCAAAATGGATAGAATATATTAGATGATTAATATAGAATAAATAATATCATCAAATAAAATAACACATTTATTACAACTCGTATGGCTTTTTGGAAAAAGATTACAAGTACAGTTTCCATGGCAACAACAAAAGGGGTTCGAGGCAGACACGTAAAATAAGGAATACAAAATTGTGCAGCTTCACTGCATTCAAATGAACTCTCATGACTAAAGATGGTTTGAAGGCATACAATCGGGGGGTATACAACGTCAATGTCGTTTGCGTTACGTTTAGTCTGCATTCTTAAAAACATTGCATGGCCTATCCGTCCTTAGAAAACACATATATATTAAACGGAGCTAGGGTATTGTGTTGCTTTATTAATATTTCAGCCGGGCCTGGGTGAACGCTGTGTGTGCTCCCACACTCGGGTGTGATCAGGGACAGGAGAGGATGACACTCACCGGAGAAAGGGCAGTCTCTCTCTGCCTTGCACCTCTGCAGAACGATGTCGACGTCTTTTTGTATTCTCTCCTGCCTTGAACACATCCCCATGAAATAAAGCCCACTGCGATCACCGGCTTCGTTGTTTCGTGTCTTCTTCGTTTCAGGCTGAAACACAAGAACAACACATTCGCTTGAGGCCGTTCTGGTAGGGCAGGTGTGTCCCACCGGGCACACAATCAGTCTCGGTTTGACGATGCTTTCATCTCGGACAACGACAGATTGTGGGGACTCGAGGTGGTAGAGCACATTTGAATGTCGATCAATTTCAAAAGGAGAATCCCTGATCTCTATTCGTCATCCCTCTGCTGAACCTAACAATGGCGGGTGGTGTTGGATGGCGTTAAGGGATAGAGCTTCTTAAAGTGAAATCAACCTCACTGGCCGGTATAGGTGGATACACGTTATTATAACCGAGTAGGGTCCCTGTGCTGCGCTCTCCTCCTCATGGCTCGATTGCACAGTCAACAATGTGTCCGTTTTTCAGATTGGATCAAATTGGAGTCACAATCGAATCTCAGCCGTTTTAATGGCTTAAAAAATAATTCCGACAGAGGCAGAGAAACAAGAAATAATAATGATTATCTTAAAATGCAAAACTAGGATCTATACAATATTTCGTGAGGACTGAGTTTTTAATATTATGACGTTTATACAAAATATGGATAAAATACCCTACTTAAAAAATACAGGCATGTATCAAACATTCATAATAAGGATGAAGAATAAAATGAGTCAAATTTTCCCATATTATAGGCTATTAAGTAGTCTCAAACGCACACATAGGCTGGATGGGAACTAGGCTATAACTCAAATACTTACAGGCAATGCCATAGAAGGAGAAACCGTTAACAAAGAGCAGCATAATAGACATAAAACGCTCAGGAGTGCGATTCCTTTTACTTCCCCTTTTGAATCACTTCCTGAGTTTCATAATCTCGAGACCAGTGTTTTGTGGGTGTGTGTTTGTGTGTGTTGTGCGTGTGTGTGTTTAGTGGGGATTGTTTTCGAGGGGGAACGCTTTTTTAAAGACGTCATCACAAAAGATGCGCGTATGCTCGCGCACACACTCACTCGCACACGCACTCAAAAGTAGACTTTTAAAATAATCGCGATTTAGACGCTATTTATGCTTACTCAGGCTACGAAATGACAAAACGAACTTTATCAACAACATTCATTAGGCCTTTGTGTGTTGCATTGCTTAATTTAATCACACAAATCATGCCAATTCATAACAATAGCAGAGAGACAGGAGGATCCGAGAACTAATTCACAGCAAAGGAGTAGTCCGGTATAGCTAATTCAAGTTTGAGCGGGCGTCATATCATTGCCATTGCTTAATATTTAACATCACTTAGATGGGTTTACTGTTACGTTACCTTGGTTATTTAGATTTTAAAAAATATATATTTCTTATCCCTAAAACATACTTTAATAATCTGAGGCCTTTTGATAAACGGAAGACACAGACTTTAGAACGAACTGAAGGTGTTTATTTCCTTAATTCACCACAGAAAAGCTCTCTCTCAACAACGTGTTCCCCTGTGGAAAGAACACAGGGCGTCCATCTCCAAAAAGAGACCCCCAATTCAGTTCCACCATATAATGACACCAAAAACAATGAGCACAAATATACTTTTTTCTTCATACAACAGAACTGAAAGATTAATTAACTAATACATGCTTGAAAAATCGGCACCACTTGAGTGGTTCAGTTGTCCCCAGCAAGCAACCCATGATACAATGTCCTGAGGGAGCAAAGGAAGGCGTCGTTGGTGCCTTGTGGCACTGTGTGCTCAGGTATCACAACAGGGGAAGGGTCCAATCCAGGGGTTGGCTCAGCCCCAGCTGGTCTGAGGGGTCTCATCGGTACTGGCGAGGGTCTTGTAGGGTCCCAGCCGGTCCCCATGGAGGATCACCCTGCGGCCTCTGTAGACAAAATCTGTCGGTTTGGCCAGCATTGTGCATGGTCCAGTCCACCTGTTGCTGAGCTTTAGGGAGACCCCTTCCTGTGAGTCCAAGTGTAAGAATACCCACACTTGGGCCCTTGTTCCTGCTTTTGGCGAATTCCAGCGTTAGGACAGAGGTCAAAAGTAAATAATTGAAATTAATTTCAATAATTTAAGTAATTTTGAAATGTTACACCAGAGGGCAGCACTGAGCGGTGGAGGTCACTTGAGGTTAGGTGACGGTGGTTTAATTGATACAAGCTTCCGGTGCGGGGACTTTTGTTGCGATCCAGTTGTATGGTGAGTCCGACACCGGGATTCCACCGGACGCGTACGCGCCGCGGAACGGCTGCGTCCTCTGCCCTGCGTCCATTCCTACCGGGCGCGTAACGGCAGCGTAGCGCTGCCTTGCGAGCCAGACGTATTCACGCGAGATCACGAGATCACGCGATAATCCTAAACCTAATGTACTCACCTTCCACTCCCAAAACTATTGCAATTAAATGCCACGCATTGTCCTTTCTGACATTTTCCTTATAAAAAGGATGATTTGGTACATAAATTACTTCATGTTGCTGAACTTCGACAATGAGTCTCTCGTCGTCCATGTTGCCGACCCTCCGAGACCCTTTGATTGATTGACTGCTGACCTGGTGCCACCGGTCATGACGTAATAGGCCTAATGTTGATGTGAAGTTACATGAGCTGAGTATTGTGTTTTATTTTGAAAATTGACCGGATGACAGTGCAGCTGTTGTTGCTTTGGTTTTCTTTATAATTTCATCCACCGCCTTTTCCTCGCGGAGGGCACGCACGCACCCTTTCAGGAACATCACGCACTCCAGTGCTCCAGCCGCGGTTCCTTTTTCTACTTGGACCACTTTAGCAACAGCCTTGCGGGGACCAAAAAGAGCTTCAGAGCAGAGCAGGCCAAATACAGTTTTAGCTTTCTTGGCTTGCTTTAGAAGCCCTGAGATCTTACTCCGTGTTTCACCGCGGACACATGCGGTCTTCCTGGAGGGTATCTAGCGTCTGGAGGAGAGGACCATACCCACGGCTCGTCCTGGCAATCGCGCTGGTTCGGACACACCACCTTGTTGGACACAATCCAAGTATGTTGAATTTGGCATCATCTTCCCCAAAAACCGATTCAAAAAACGTTTTACGCTTTGTTGGGGTCCTCTTCAATGCCGCCAGCTTGCTTATGGCTTCTTTATGGAAATACGATTTTTCATGCTCCTGAAACTTTTCACCTGCCTTCCGCCAATTGCCAAACCCTCCTCTAATGAAGCTGCCAGCATTAATTATCCCGTCTGCCCTGACCAGCTTTTTCTCTACAGTGGCGAAGTTCCGCCCTTTCCGGTAGAGCTCATGGGACCTATGAGATCGAAAAATATGAATGGGTGTCAATGGAGAGAAAATAATTATTTTCTGGTCCCCGTCCTTATATGCCCTGGATTACACATATGTTGTTTGTGGATTTAAATGATAATTTTTCATGCAAAGAAAACTAAAAGTTTTCGTGAAGAAGTTTGATAATTTTAGGTTTTATGTGAGGCCGCTTTGTGATATACGTCACCACACCCGCACTTGGAACTCGGCACAGCGATGGCACATAGAGATGGCACATAACTAAAACTCTCCACATGCCCCGATTTATAGTGGTTTTCACCTCTTTCTTTGCTTTTATCCTCGCCTTGAAAAAAAGTGGTGAAGTGGAGCAGAGAGATCGCCATCTCTGTGCCGAGTTCCAAGTGCGGGTGTGGTGACGTATATCATATGCGTCGAGAGCAGCGAAGAGCTGTAGTTCACAAAGCGGCCTCACATAAAACCTAAAATTATCAAACTTCTTCACGAATTTTTTTTGTTTTCTTTGCATGAAAAATTATCAATTAAATCCAAAAACAACATATGTGTAATCCAGGGCATATAAAGACTGGGACCAGAAAATAATTATTTTCTCTCCATTGACACCCATTCATATTTTTCAATCTCATAGGTCCCATGAGCTCTACCGGAAAGGGCGTGACTTCGCCACTCTATTGCAGAGCAGCACACAAAGCATAACGCGGTGTCGGTTTCCCTCACCTAGTGTAGCCACGTCCACTGGCCAAACCAAACAACCTTAAATGGGAAGTGAAACTCCTTTCGCTGGCCGGGTTCTTCACCAACAGAATAACTAGTTGTTGTGACTGCCGGCAGTTGCACGCTAGCCAAAGCCAAGATATTGGGATCGACCGGAGGGGGGTTAGCATCATTGTTGCCGGCGCAGTCGATATTAGGCTCGACCGGAGGGCGGGGGCTAACAATAGCACCATTGTTGCCGGTGCCGTCATGCAGAAATAGCGTCTGTGAACATGAACTCTCTTCCTCAGGGGTGCTGGGGAGACAGCGGGCTGCTGACAGGGAATCGGATGACGGCTGATGTTTTGATGAAGTTTTGCCTTCTTCGGGCCAAAAAAATCTGAAATACATATGTTATACAAATACAACATGTTGCACTTGTCACAAGCTTGCCTTTTTTAATTTTCCCGCTGCGCATAGCATTTTTCTGTGTTGTGCGTTATAGCCTATGTCAGCCTACACAGACAATGTTCTAAATAAAATAAGATGATAATATGATAAATTTCATAAAAAGGGTGGATGCCAATAATTTAATGAAAAATCATGTTGTATGATAAAATTATGCTCAAATTATAAAAAAAAAAAGTATTGATTTGTTCAGAAAACTTTCTCACTTGCAGTTACAGCCAGGGGCCGCCAGGGGGGGTGCTGCAGCACCCTAAGCACCCCCACTTCCCGCGTCCGTCTTTGCCTTCTTCCTGCTGGATTGTTTGCCTGATCTACGACTGATTAGCCATGTACTGACCAACTACGCCTTTGCCTTCTCTCTGTTTGCCAGATCTTCGCATTTGCCGTGTGCCAAACAATCCTCTAGTAAAGAACATACTGTCTACACAGACTTCGGCCTCCTGAGTTGTGCTTTTGAGTCCTTTAACTCCTAGTTCTCAGCAAGCCGTAACACTTGTTGCATCCGGGGGGAGTGGACTAGGGCCCTGGCTAGTGATACGCTGTACTGGTTCCGCCCTCTCTGCTTTGAGTGTGGTTGGCGCAGACCGACGCACATGCTCTCTGAGACTGGAAGGACTGCAGCAGGAGTTCCCCTTGGATGAGGGGTGAGAACGAACAGTCACCTATACATAATTAAATAAATTGACATACAAAACATAAGTACTTTCTGCTGAGTTCTTCAAGGAAAGTGGTCAAATCCAGGATAGCTTTTAACAGTTACTTTATTTGGTAAAGTATTTCGGTATGGTAATTTTGGTAACTAATGCTATGGAGCAAAAGGAGGTGGAAGCGTGTCAAGCATGTGCTGAGCGTCTCCTAGCTGATCATAAACATTAACCCTTGTCTACTCGCTGCCGGGAGATTCTGACGAGCCCTCGCTGGCTCCGTCTGTTCTATTTCATGTAGGCTACGCCGTCTAGGAAATGAAAATTCAAACCTATCAGCGTGGGCACCGCCCACATTTCCCCACGGTATCGTGTCTATATAACGCGGTGTATACCGTCGCTCATCCTCCCTTTTCTTTCAGCACTTGTGCTTATCAGCGAGAAATTGAGAACTACTATAATAAGAAGATAACTTCAACACGGATCTCCCAAGCCGGTGGCAGCGGTTCGGGCGAGGCCGCGGACAGACGGCCCTTTTCAGGGCCACCTGAGAGCGCTCCTGGAGCTAGGTCCTTTTCAGGACTCTTATGCGCCTCCTGTCCCGCCTCCCTGGCACCGGGTGACGGGCACTTGGCGTGCTTTCGGTGCCTCGGCGCCGACCACGCCTCGGCTGCTATGGCAGCCCCCGTCTCCTGTGTCGCCTGCCGGGAGCTGCCTGAAGAGGGGATCCTCTCCAGGCATCTCTTCTTTTCCCCTGCGGTGGAACTGGCTGACGCCATCGACCTGTTCAGGGCCGGCCCTGACGACGACGATGGCATCATCGACGCCTCCATGGACGACGTCTTCGGCGAGTCGGCGTCCGGTTTTTCCCGCTCTCGGGTTACAACCGCCACCGTCTTACAACACGAGGGCCCGCGCCGGATGACCGATCTCTTCCGGGAGGTCATGGGTGAGGCGGCGGCCATCAAAGGGATTCCCATGCCGGCCCCGCCTCTCGCCCCCGTATCTGACGATATGCAGGGCGAGTGCTTTCGCACCCCATCTTCTTCCCGGCGGGTTACCCAGTGCCCCTTGTTCCCGCCTGTGCAGCACTTGTTTACTGCTGCAGGTGGGGACCCTTCGACCCTGAAGGCTCCGGTAAGATCCTACACGGATTTCACCAACGTGGAGGGGTGGGCAGATACTCAGGCGAGGCGCCTGGAGCCTCCCCTGGCAGCGCTTCTCTGTTTGGGCGCCGGATGGCGCCCTAACGAAAAGCCGCTGCCACCCGACCGCCTCCAGAAGCAGATTGTCGGCCTAACGGACAGGGTGTTTGTTGTGCCGGTGGCGGTCAACAACATCGCCCTGCTCTCCTCTGCCATGGTCTCCTTGTCGGCTGACAGGGAGGCCTACGGACCGGAGGAAGCCGCGAGATGGCTGGCGGTTTCCTGCTTTTCCAGCGCCATCCTCCAGCTATGCCAGCCGATAGCCGTTTCGGCCGGCCGGCATATGACGTGGGCTACCATGATTCAAAGGGTCATATGGCTCTCCCAAACTGCGGTGCCGGAACGAGAGCGAGCCAGCCTCGTCCAGGGTCCACTAGCGCCGGATGGCCTATTTGGTCCCCGGTTCTCCGAGGTGCTTGCGCACCAGCAGTCAGTCCGTGAGAATCGTTCCCGGTTCGGGGCGATTCTCACGGGCTCCTCCCGCCAGCAGGCCGGGAGGAAGCGGGGTCCAGGCCGGTCCCAGTGTTCCAGGGGGCCGCCTCCGACTCCAGCCCCGGTGCAGCAGCAGCCGCCGCAGACGGGGAGAGCAGCGCTACGGACTGGGAAGTTCCGGAAGCTTGCTCCTACTTTTTCTTTCCCTATTAAAGAAAAAAGTAATGACCGTGGCAGCACATGGTACCTAAAGAGCGATATTCCTCAGGCCACCTGCGTCCTACGCTTGTGGTGCGTTCCTCCATGTTGCCTCTTTCCCCCTCTCAGCCCGGTGGCTGTAGGGTGGCGGTCGGACGATGTGTTCACATGGCCTCTGGTTCACCTGCTTCTACGAAGCGGCGTCCCTTGGAGCCTCGTGGACTGATCAGAGACTCGTTGCACGAGCCCGTGGATACGGCCGCTTGTACCGGTCTCCTGGTTCCCCACATTATCCCCTCTACCTCCCTTCAACAGTTTGTGGGAGGTGAGGAGACGGGTCCGCGCGCTGTGGCTACAGCCTGCGGACAGCGCATGCGCACAGGTGCGACGGCCGGATGGCTCGCTCCCTGTTCAGCGGGCACGAGCGCGACGTCTAGACAGCTCGTTGTTTTTACAGCGGCTGGTTCTGGTACGTCTCCTACGCTCGCTGAGCTCCTCCCTTTCATGGGAAGCCCCCCTTGGTTCACAAGGAACCCGTATTCAGGTCGAGGAATACGGGTTATTCCTGGACGGTCTTCCTCAAGAGCGGTGCGTTCTGCCATCGTGGTTGGACACCACGTTGAGATGGGGCCATCCCATACAGTTCAAGCGTCGTCCCCCACCCTTTATGGGGTTGGTGGAGACCACGCTACGGGAGCCGGCTGCGAGCACGGCTCTGGCAGCAGAGGTGGCACATCTCTTGGTAAAGGGGGCCATCACTGTCGTTCCCCCCCACGAGTCTCACCTAGGGTTTTATTCCCGCTACTTCCTGGTTTCCAAGAAGTCAGGGGAAAAGAGACCCATTCTGGATCTTCGCGTGTTTAACAGATTCGTTGCCACGAGGAAGTTCAGAATGCTCACTGTCGGAGCGTTGTTGTGTGAGAGAGTTGTGTGAGAGAGGGCGATTGGTTCACATCCCTGGATCTCAAGGATGCTTACTTCCACGTCCCTGTTCGGCAGGCGCACAGGAAGTTTCTCCGCTTTGCCTTTATGGGGGCGAGTACCAGAGTCTGCCGTTCGGCTATTCCCTGGCTCCGCGCAAGTGTGTGGAGACTAGGAATGCGCGATATAAACGATATACGATATAAACGATAAAAAATGGCCTATGATAGAGATTTTAGTTATATTGCTCTATCGCGATAATGTATGTTTGACGCGATCTATCCATGACTCGCGAAATATAAAGAGCCACGAGCTGCAACCGTCTGCAACGCATCGTTCGCGACCCGCGAATTTTAAAAAGAGCCACGAGCTGCAACCAGCTGCATCGCATCATCCGCGACACGCGAAATTTAAAGAGCCACGAGCTGCAACCGGCTGCAACGCATCATCTGCTACCCGCGAAATTTAAAGAGCCACGAGCTGCAACCGGCTGCAACGCATCATCGTCATCTAAGTAAATATGGCTGAAAGCGAAACGGAGGAGCTGGTGATTGCTCTCTTTTCATGTTCATTTCAAAATTATATGCGTTCATTTTGCACTTATTGTTTTATGTTTTAATAGCAAGTATCTGTGCACACACTTGGAAGATTTTTCTTTATTTAAAATAGCCATGCCTAATACTGGACGTATTTCCCTAATTCACAGTATCAGTTTCTTTATTAAAAAGACACCACCAATTTTTATGTCATTAAGAGAAGTATACGTCATTACACAGAAGATTTTTTTCTTTTTTAAAGTCTCTGCAGCTACAACATTATGTTGTATGATTAGTTTTGCACAATAAATGTTCTCAAAACGACATACATTTAGCAGTTTAGCTTTCCTTAGAGTCTATGTAACCTGTTCTGAAATGGTTCTATTATGATTTATATATCGTGATATATATCGTTATCGCAATAGGTTGCATGTATATCGCAATATGGATTTTAGGCCATATCGCCCATCCCTAGTGGAGACGGCGTTGGAACCGCTCAGGCGTCAGGGAAAGAGGATTCTCTTCTACCTTGACGACCTGCTTATTCTGAGCAACTCAGAAGAGACCGCTCTCCAGCTTTTCATGTTGGTGATAAACCATCTCTCCTTCCTGGGTTTTGCCATCAACTGGGAAAAGAGCTCCCCGCTCCCCAGCCGGCAGACATTCTACTTGGGGCTTTGCCTAGACTCAGCCACCATGACTGCGATGCTTTCGCCTCCTCGGCGAGACGCCATCCTGTCGGCGCTCTCCCGCTTTCGCGTTCGCAGAAACGTGACCACGCTGTCCACCATGCGCCTGTTGGGGCTGATGGCAGCTGCCCACCCCGTGGTCCCCCTGGGTCTGCTTTTTATGCGCAGACTCCAGCGGTGGTTTGCTCGCCAACGGTTGGACCCCAGGCGACACAAGCTCAGGGTGCTCCTCGTTCCCCGTTCGGTGTCGCCAGACCTGGAATATTGGAAAAGACCCTCCGCCCTTCTCGGGGGTGTTCCCCTGGGCAGGGTGGCGTCCTACGTAGTGGTCTTCACGGACGCCTCGTTGACTGGTTGGGGAGGAACGTGCCTCTCTCACTCGGTCGGAGACGAGTGGCGCACGCCCCCTACAGCACACATAAATGTGTTGGAGCTCGACGCTGTGAGGAAAGTGCTGTTGCATTTCTTTCACCTGGTGCGCGGCCGCCACGTTCTGATCAGGACGGACAGCGTGTCGGCGGCGGCGTACATCAACAGACAGGGGGGAGTCCGCTCCCCTGCTCTCCACCGAAAGGCGGTCGGGCTCTGGCTTTGGGCTCATCAGTATCTCCTCAGTCTGAGAGCCCTGCATATCGCGGGCGCCCATATCTTTGGGGCGGACCTCATGTCTCGAGGTGGTCCCCGCCGAGACGTGTGGCGGTTACATCCCGACATTGTCAGACTGATCTGGCAGAGGTTCGGGACAGCGCAGGTGGACCTCTTCGCGTCCAGGGAGAACACGCACTGCAGGTGGTGGTTCTCCCTCAGCCCTCGGGATCTTCCCCCGTTGGGGGTAGATGTGTTGGCACACACACCTTGGCCGCGGGCTCTCTTGTATGCGTTTCCCCCGCTCCAGCTGATCCTTCCTCTTCTGGAACGGGTCAGACAGGAGAGACTGTCCCTGATATTAGTGGCCCCGGAGAACCGTTCAGCTCTGTGGTTTCCAGAGCTGGCCGTGCTCTCGCGGTCGGCGCCGTGGCCAGTACCGTTCAGGCCGGATGCGCTTTCACAGGCCCACGGGACGGTGCACCACCCGCCCGATGTCTCGGGACGGCTGTTGGTTTGGCTCCTGAGAGGTTGATCCTGCAGGGCAAAGGTTTGCCTGAGACGGTTATCAACACTATTCAGAGTGCTCGTGCGCCTTCTACTTCTTCCCTCTATGCGGCGAACTGGTGCGCCTTCTCTAATTGGTGTGAGAGGAACCACGCTGTCCCATCTCAATGCGAGGTGGGAAGCGTGCTTTCGTTGCTGCAAAACTTATTGGAAAAAGGTTTGGCCTTCTCCACGATCAAGGTCTATGCGGCAGCCGTTTCGGCTGACCATGCAGGCTGTGATGGTGGACCGATCTTCAGCCATCCACTGGTCAAAAGATTTTTGCGTGGGGCTAGACGGGTTAGGCCTGTTTCACGCGTGCTTACACCACGCTGGGATCTCCCCACCGTGTTGCGCGGATTGTCCAGGGATCCTTTCGAGCCTCTTTCTCAGGCCCCTTTGGATGCCCTGTCATTTAAGACGGCGCTCTTGTTGGCCTTGGTTTCTGCCAAGCGGGCCGGTGAGCTAACCGCTCTGTCTGTCAGCCCGAGTTGCTTGTTGCTGAACGAGGACAGCTCCTTCGCGTTGCTCAGACCTAATCCTGCGTTCCTCCCGAAGAACATTAATAGTTATTTTCGGTCGAGGGATATTGTGCTCAAGGCTTTTCACCCCCCGCCTCATTCTAGTGAGGCGGAGGCGGAGTTGCATCTCCTGTGCCCGGTTCGGGCGTTGGCTATGTACGTGAATCGCTCGGCCGCGTTCCGCTCCACACAACAGTTGTTTGTGTGTTATAGCGACGCTAGCAGGGGCCGCGCTCTCTCTAAGCAGCGGTTTTCTCGCTGGGCATGTGAGGGTGTTTGCTTAGCCTACTCTCGGCAGGGCTTGGCACCACCGTTGGGCGTTATAGCTCACTCCAAACGGAGCATGGCCGCTTCAACGGCTCTACTCAAGGGCGTTTCGGTGGAAGACATCTGCGCGGCTGCGTCTTGATCTTCCCCCGGCCCCTTTGTCAGTTTTTACATGTTAGACATGTCCAGGGGCTCACTCGGCAAATCTTTGCTGGAGTCCGGGACCCCTTTTACGGCTTAAGAATATAGACATGTTCTTTAAAGCGGCGTGGTTGGATTTCCTCTCGCCGGCTGGCGAGTTGGACTTGATTACCAGTCTTACTCTCCCACCTTTTTTCAAATGAAAAACAGGCTAGGGGGGTTTTCTATTGGCTCGCCAATTGTCAGGTGGTTTTGTTTGCCAGTGTGGTACTCCCGTCGTTTTCTTCAAATAAGAAACGGCCGAGAGAGTCCCATTATTGGAGAGCGGGATTCCGTAGCTCCGCCCCTGGTGGTAGCGGACCTAATGGAAACCGTGTTGCTCTGGTTTTTCTTTTCCTTTTCATGGGTTCCATGAAGCACGGATTAGAGCTGGAGTCTTTACAGACTCACTTTTTTCTCCCTTGATCATTGCCTTGCTTGATCTAGGAGGAATTAGTTTTTTATTAAGCTGTTGTGTTTTACACTTCCTTGGCTTTTTTGAGTCTTAATGTGCTCTGGTGACTTAGGTCGTTTTGACTGGGGTCCAGCAGGAGTACATTGATCGGGCTCCGCTCGCAGCTTCACCTTAGCCAATAAGGCGAAGCCTAGACGGCGTAGCCTACATGAAATAGAACGATAGTTATGTTATTATAACTCTAGTTCTATGATTGTAGGCGTAGCCGTCTAGTTTCCCACCTGCTGTACCCTCCAAATGCTGAAAGAAAAGCGTGGAGGATGAGCGACGGTATACACCGCGTTATATAGACACGATACCGTGGGAAATGTGGGCGGTGCCCACGCTGATTGGTGCATAGTTTAAATGTTCATAGTTTCAATTTTTCACGGGACAAGCCCATAAGGCGAAGCCTAGACGGCTACGCCTACAATCATAGAACTAGAGTTATAATAACATAACTATCGTTATGGTAGGGTCTGCATGGCCCGGAAGGAGTGGGAGAAGCCGGTGTGACGTATTACCCTCGGCTTCCTCACTTGTCTGTGGTGCTGCCTTCTGTGGATGGAGCAGCTATTGCAGCCTTCAGTAAAGTCATGCTCCCCTTGTGGCTATGTATAGTATTTGCGGCTTATATGTTTGGTCCTGCTTCCTAGGGTCTATGTGTGGGTAGCTCAGGTTCTTAAAATACGTAACATTTCTAAGAAAACACACGGTCATATGTGTGTTTTCAGAGGGTCATTTGTGAGAAAGGGGGTAACCCCCTTGCTAGACTGCACACAAGTGTTGCTTTGCATCACTTTGCATTTAAGGCATCAAGCAGATGATTTTATCAGTTTTTCCTGATTTTTGGTGCCATCCTCCAGCGGTTTTATCTTTTTTATCCTGACTTTTGGCGCCGTCCTCCACACCTCGGTCCTCGTCCGCACCAGGGTGGACCTTATTCAGGGACCACTAGCCTTGGATGGACCACGATTTACTGAGGTCCTCGCCCATAGCAGTCCGTCTGGGAGATTTGTTCTCAGTTAGGGGGGATTCTCACAGGCATCTACCACCAGGCCAGCAGGAAACGTGGTCTCTCTTGCTAACACCCCAGCCGGACGCCGCCCAACTCCAATGCTGCCACCACCGCAGCTGCAGCAGAGAATGCTGGCGCCCACCTGGGACCGACCCACTTCTTTTTCCCTCCCATCAGACATTATCATGGTTCTGGAATCTGACTTCATAGAGAAAGCCACAAATATAACTACAATTTTTTCCGCTGTGGAGCAAGGTAGTTATACTACATTCTGGTCTCAGACTGGGATCAGGGACATGGTTAGCTTCAGTTTTTGAGGAGGTCTGCTGAAAAAATCAGAGAAATCGGATTGTTGTTTGACGTACCCATAACTAGATCGTGAACTGCGCAGCCCGCCCTCCTTCTGAAATCGAAAAAAATCTCCAGTTTGAAATTAATTGGTTTAATATTTAATTAATAAAATATTAATATATTAAATATATATATAAGTAGAAATTTTTTTGTTATGTAATTAAAAGTAGACCATGTAGCTTTTATTCAATTATCGTTATTACGAGATCCGTATCTGACTAACACGTAGTACTTTTTGTGGAGTGTGGTTCAGGTATAACCAGACAATGTTAAAATATTTATAACATGAAGACTAGGCTATATGTACATCGTATCATACATTTAACATGTAGAGTTAGACTTGATGTATGTATGAGGTTATAGGCCGAATTCGGATAAAAGACGAAGTTGGCGTGGTTTTTGGCCCTGATGCGCCGACTTCGTCTGCTGGCCAACAACTTCAACTTCAATAGATTCATTTCCGTTGCTTCAAGGAGTTTGACATATATTCACACTTTCATACTAACAGGCCACATATGTCCTTGGCGACTAAAGAGGCATCCGGCTCATGTGAGGAGCCTAGGGAGGCGTCCAGCTGATGCAAGGAGCCATTCATTCACGTATCAATTCTGGAGATACCAGAAGGCCAGGTGTTTGTGAAACCTAGAGGCTCAAGGTCACAAAAACAAGTGTAATTCTCGCAGCCACAGGGGACACATACGGGTATCCAGGAGGCGGGAGCACAGCACCATGCTTAGCCAATCAGAGCACATTAGGGAGGCCACGCCTGGCCATTATTAAAGTCACCACACATAGCACAAGGGACCAGAACACTACAGGCAGGGCATCCACGGATGCCCAGCTAAGCGTATCTCCACACGTGCCTTTACAATTCCCCTCATTTTGCTTCATAGATATCATACCAAACCTTTACCAAATAAATGAGTTACAAGCAATCCTGACTCAGCAACCTTTTCTAAAAGAACACGGCAGGAGGTCAACGTTCTTAAATCCTGGCCGAAACACAGTTGAAAGGAGAGTGAAGGAGCAAAAGAGAGAGACACTGATGCACTATAGTCAAAAGTTGAGAAAACTGAAAAATCCGGTTGCATCATGTTGCCTTGATCATTTGCTTTTTTTTCAACTTTTTTTTATTTCTTTCAGTTTTTAAATAATCTTAAAGGTCCATATTGATCTTTTTGAAGCAATTAGCAGCACATTTAGTCAAAATGTAAGCATATAACGGTGGATCAGGACAAATATTCCTTTACAACATCCTGGGCAGTAGAGTGGTGTAGTTGAAGCTTGCTGGGTCCGTACTCCACACGTTGATGGATCGAAAACAGCCTCTGCTAGTTTCCTACATTTTCAATGTTTCAGTCCAAAAATGTATTGCACTTGACATCCAAGTCCAGAATCTCGTGCAGGTATTGGGATTTCACCACACATTGGGCCTCTACGGATTCTGTGTTTTTTGCCTAGGAAATTTCCTTTCCTAACGAGATGACCCGGAAAAACTTGGAGGAAAGGATGTTATAATTCTAAAAAAACTTGGGTTCCTTGATGCAACCTTTAACCCACCACATGCAACCTTTAACCCACATGTGAATTGGGATTCAAGTGGGCTAAAATATTCCCATTGGCCAAGTCCAAACTAAGTTATTCTCACTGTTGGCAACTACCTGATTCAAATCAATACGAGAATAATGCATGGATCAAAAGAGCAATTGTTGTAGTCCATCTTTGAAAATGTTGGTTTCATGCTAGAGACGCTAGCGGTCAGCAATACTCGCCGTCATGCAATGACGCGTGTTAGGAAAAGTGGGGTTGAATTCATTTTAAACAGTGCTGACTTTTCCTATGTTTGCAAGGAAGCACCCTTTCTTCTTTCCTTGACCCGATGAGGTTTTCCACAAAGGTTAAGGAAAGGAGGCATAAAGATTAGGAGATTTGACTTTCTGAATAGGGCCATTTTGCCCACATCACAAGTCAAGATAGAATTATAACTTTTTTGTACAATAACAATTACAATGTGGATTGAGCCAGGGTTTACATGTTGACTCCATAAAGTCTGGCTGTATAGCAGAGTGGCGCAGCGGAAGTGTGGCAGGCCCATATCCCAGAGATCAATGGATCGAATCCATCCTCTGCTAGCAGTAAAATGTTTCATGCCTCAACAATTTGTGCACATAAAATCCAAGTTATGGCTACCTTGCTAACATATGGATATCTGAAGACATTGGGCGAGCAGCAAAATTAGTGGCAGAGTTCAATCCTGTTGAAATAATTAGCAGCACATTTTAGTCAAAATGTTTTTTACACAAGCATTTAACAGGCGGAGGGGGAAAGAGATAGCAGTAAAATTCATTTTGTTGTTACTGCCAAGTTGAGTGGTGCAGCAGAAGCGTGCTTGGACCATAACCCATAGGTCAATGGGTTGAAACCATGTTCTGCTAGCAACATACTTTTTCCAAGTTTCAGTCCAAAAATTAATTTAAATTGACAGCCAAGTCCAAAATCCTGTGCTTGCATAGGGATTACACCAAACATTGTGCCCACATCACGTTTTTAACAAGCACAATGTGGATTGAGCCAGAGTTTAAAGGTTGTCTCCATAATTTTACACTGCAACGTAGAGTAGCGCAGCTGAAGTCTGCTGGGGCCATAACCCAGAGGTTGATGGATCAAAACCATCCTTTGCTAGCAGTATGATGTTTCAGTGCTCAAAGTTTATTGCGAATAAAGTCCAAATCATGGCTACCTTGCTAGCATACAGATGTCTGAAGACGTGTGTGTGTGTGTGTGTGTGTGTGTGTGTGTGTGTGTGTGTGTGTGTGTGTGTGTGTGTGTGTGTGTGTGTGTGTGTGTGTGTGTGTGTGTGTGTGTGCAATCGTGCGCACGCTGTTAAGACGTGTTATTCAACACGTCTTAACAGAAAAATTCAGGGAGACGAGAGCTTTGAAGGCTGTATCATTTCAGGGAAGCGGAAGGGGGCTGGTTAACCCTAAACCGAATTGAGTGACAGGGTACACAATTAAGAAAAAACAACGATGGGCCTGTTCATAACTAAATAATATATTTTTTATAATGTCATAATGGAATAATTATCATGACATTTTTTTAGCAACCTTAATTTTGGGGGCCCCTGCCAGGTACTTGGCGTTCTGCGTACTCTCTGCGTATGGGGAACAGCTAGCGGCCCTAGAGGGGAAGAGTTTAAGGTTTGGATCTAAACTACTGAACTTCTCTTCGTGACAACCTTCTGTTCCAATACCTGCAGCAGCTGTCATCTCATTTGAAAAGGGTGAGGTACACAGTGCAAAACCAAAATAAAGAGAGGGATTATCTGCTTTATTTCCAAGAAACACGTAGTGAGAATTCAATTCAGTAAAAAATATATATACATTTATTTTATACAGATATATTCCAATGATTTACAAAAAATCTTTAAATTAGCCATGTTGTGTCAATATGGAAAATCAGATAGAATATAATAATGATGTACGAAGCTTAACCTCGCTGTGTTACGAAATGTTATTTTCATTTTTATTTAAATGTACACTGAGCTAGTTAGATAAAAAATAATACATTCCGTCACCTCGTTTTAAATACACACCTTTTACAAAAAAGCAACTTACAATGAAGCCGACAAATAATTACAAGATATTATTTACAAATAATTAATGAGTATATAACGTTTGATGGCAATAAGTCCTATCCCAAGATCATTTTTTTGTCAGTACATTTTGTCATTATGATCTCTTTGGCCAAGTGCGGCTCATGTTAAGTTTGTTCTTTGAATGGCCAGGCCAATTACATCTCTTACACTGTTACTCATAACAAAAAAGGATCAAAACAGAGAAGAAGCGACAAGGGTACATTAAGGTGACAACTGGATCTGCATATTCATGAGAGATCTGAAGCTGTTAAGGGAAAATAAAACATTTAGATTTAGGGCATTTAGCAGACGCTTTTATACCAAGCGACTTACAAGGTTAATGCACACATTCAAACCCCGACGGCAGAGTCTACCATGCAAGTCGACAGCGAGCTCATTTTACCGCCTGAGCTAAACTGACCCCTTAAATAACTTAAGAATAAACTGCAGACAGTATAATATGGTATTGTGTGTCAAACACTTTAATTATAAATTCATCATGAATATCCCTTGTGTAAATTGTATTTTATTCGGTCAAATTAATATATTAATTAAATTGTAACACGTACTGGCACAAAGTGTTATGACTCATTATAGGTGGAATGAAAGAAAATTAAAGTTGACAATTGGGTGACCTTTTTGATCCATCTTCAGCAAGAAACCATCCCTAAATCCTGGTCGTGATGTAGAAAAGTCAGACGGATGTCCTTGGCTTGCGTATGACAAGCTGCACAGGACCATCGCCGGCAGCCTTAATGAGGTTCCAGGCATCGTAGTGCATGAGGCCCACAAGGGGGTGGCTGTTGATGGCAAGGACCTCGTCTCCTACATCAATGGCCCGGGACAGCTCTGCAGCACCCCCTGTTGTGGACAAAGTACTCTAGGTTTCCGATGCATTTGCAGTAAACTAAAGTCTACACTCCTTGACCGATGCATGGGTGGTTTTCCAACGCACTACCTATGATAGTATTCCAGCCGTTTCAGTCTAAAGGGTCATATTTTCTATTATAAGAAAGTACTGCTTCATCAACTTTTTGCAAAATAAATGGGCCGGCAACAAACCCACTTCCTGCGAGAAAAAAAGAGAGTTGATGTTGCAGGCCGCAATTTTTCTCAAAGCACATATGAAGCAGTACTCGAAAATAGCCCAGCATAAGAATCCTCTTTAATTTGACTCCTTAGTATTATTATGACCATCAAATATAGCCTCCTTTGAAATAAGAGCTATAGATGGAGGACAACACAACAGTCACCCATCGATTTAGTAAAAATGTATGCATATATATATTACATATATAACATACATTATCTAGTTTAATATGAATCATATCTCATAATTCAGAGACATTTTCTTGTAATTAAAGAAAATAATTAACCTCATAATTAGAAGGTATTTCTCTGCATGTCCTAATTACGACATTTTGGTGTCAGATTTTCAAACAAATGAAAGCAATACATCTGTAGAATATTCATGGATAAGGTTTTTACCTTTAAAAATACGTTTGACATGCAGTGGTCTGTCTCCCTGAGCCGAGGCTCTTCCCCCCTCCAGACTGAAGCCCAGCCCAGCAGAAGTCTTGTGAAGTTCTACCTTCAGAGACCCATCAGGACCTACTTCAACTACTGACAAAATAATGAAAGGTATGCAGTGTAAGAACAGCACACATGGATTCAAACATGCTGTTAGATAATAATTTGAACAACTACCAAACACATTTAAGTGATCAATTATGGGTGGAGTCACTGGGGCCTAGTGTTCGGCTTTGTAAATTAAATTGATGCATGTGCCCTCAAGCATTACTGCATTATACATAATATAATATACATAATATAATCATAATCCAACACATAATCCAATGTTTCGATTGAATGATGAACATCAGACACTTTAAATCTGTATATTATAGTAAGTTCTATTTCTTAAAATAAATCAGGTGTTTGTATTTGCACACATTGGCCACATCTCATGTTATTCTGACCTGCTCCAGCCTCCATTGACCTCTTCTTGGTGCACAGAGAGGGCTGCCTTGGCTGATGTAATATGTCAAGGCATGGAGAGCCACTGTGTTCACTTTTTTTGCCTCTGCAAATGACAACTATGGTCTGGGAGAACATCCGGGTTTGATGGAGATGGAACAATGCTTCTCCGTGGGTGGTGCCTTCCAGGCTTATGCCATTTATGGAGAGGATACTATCCCCCCTGCAAATGGTGCCCTCAAGACAAGCAGTCCCTTTGGTGAACACCCGGTGAACCTTGGCAAAAATAACATGTAAGGGTCAGTAGAAATAATTAATATGTAGATTATCCCTGTAAATTGTTTAATGAATCATTTACACATCATTGACTTTGTTGACTTTTGTGTAGAGTGAGATTGGATTAGGTTTGAGCAAGATATTCAACACAAACTTGGTCCTTAATAACATATAGCTGATTACCCTGTATGGCCCTTTGGATAACAGCATTTGCTAAATTACTAAATAGTACATATTTTGTTAGTAATATTTGTCCTTACGGTTACATATTTCTGCTCATGGTCCACTCCACCAGCAATACTAAAACCCAGCCCTGAGCCCTCTTCTTTGACGAGGACAACAAAGAAAGTATCAACTTTAACCTGTAGAGAGTGGAAAATCCAGGTCAAGTCCAATTACTCTGCTATGGTCATTAACGAATCATACTTAGAAAATAATGGTAGACATGAATGGCTTAAATAATTGTAGATACTACTCTGTGATTGAGATAGTTACCTCAGATAGAGCCTTAGTTTCTTGGAGAAGGGACAGCACATCAAATTTACTCTTCAACAAGGACAGCACTGCCTGAAGCCTGCTCTGGTCCAGAGGGGAATTTGCCAACTCCTTTAGACTGCAGGAGTTAAAAAATACCACACAACACTTCACAAAATTTTCTGTACTTCGATTCATAAATACAAATATTAATTGCCCTTCCAACTTGGTGGCAGGACTTTGTTTATCCAACGATTTTCATACATTTTTTAATCAGTACGTGAAACATCCTATTCATCTTACCTAATTGACCAGCCGCTGAGATCTGGGTGGTGGCCATCTGTTCTGGCATCTTCCTGAATTGATTCTTTCACGGCCCTTGGATTGCCTTCTATAAGAATCACCCCTGGTTCCGTTTGGTCAGAGCAGTTGTCCATGTTGGATTCTATCAAATCTGTCCCTGGGTCAGTTTTAAAATACACTGCACTTGGATTGCTTCTGAAGTCCTCTGTGCATAGCTTGTCTAATTCAGGCATGCTGAGCGCCCTGAGCTCCCGCATTTTGATGCGGGAAAGGTTGGCATGCCCCCTTGCTTGCTTCTGTCTAAAGACAGGTGGCGTTGTTGGGCTGAGGCCATCAGTAGGTTTCAGGGCTACATCCATAATTTTGTCCTGGGTGGCTGTGTTGTCGTCTACAGCATGATCAAAGCAAGTCAAAGTAAAGCTTGAAGGAGATTTGGTGAGACATAGTGAGGAAGGCGAGGAAAGGTTGAAGTTCTCCACACCAGAACTCAAACTCCTCTTCAGTGCGCGACCGTCGATAGCACTGACTAAACCCATATAACCAGACAACCTCTGGTTAAGTGAAGGTCTGCAACTTAAAGCGTAAGCTGAAGGAATGTCAATGCCTTTAACTACTGGCTTTTCAAAACTTGCTAAATTTTCAAAAGACTTGATCTTTTGTTGGACTGAGAAGGGATTAAGGTCAACAGAAAATGCACCATCTGTAGAAAAACTTCGTCTTTCCATTGCTTTTAAATACAGTCTTGACCGACTGGACTTAAGGCTTTCATCTGTCTCTGGTGTTTTGAAAGGTTTAATACTACTATCACTTGCATGCATCTCGTTTATAGACTCTGATGATTTGACTGCTGCCTTACTAACGATGCCATTTGATTTGGCCACACTTAGGATGGGGCATGGCAATATAACCATTGGAGATACACTATCATTTGGGCTTCCAATATTTTTGTCTTGCAAAACTGTGTTTTCAGTTGTGCTACTTTGCTTTATAGTCATATGTTTGTTATGTGTCTGACCCGGTGTTGGAGATGAGGTGGAAGACAATCTGACCTCTATAAATGTCCTCTGTGTTGCAGATGTTTCATGTTTACCACATGTTTTGGCAGAGACTCGATATCCTTGCTGTGGTTCACACTCTTTTGCCTTATTGTCAAATGTTGCTACCTCTAATGTTCTACCAGGATGACTTGAATTGCCTTTATCTTGGCCTTTATTTAATTTGGGAGACGCAGGACATGTTATCTCCGACTGTTTAGCAACTCTTAACCTACTGGAAACATCAATTTTCTTGGGTTGTAGTTTGGGTGACTGACGAGGTGAGCAGTTAGCACCTTTAGTGACAGGGCTTTGTGCTCTGGTGGGTAATAGTACAAGTGGCTCCTGGTGCTTGTTTCTATTCTTAATTGTCAGGCCTTTTAATCTTGGAGCCATGGTTTTGGGTCTATTTTGAGATTTCTCCTGGGGATTAGTTTTGCCTGAAATGTTGACACAATTTGATTCTGTAGCCCTTTGCAATGGAATAGGAGTGGTAGTATTTGATATAGTCCTGCAGGTGGGAAGAACTTCTTCCCTTTCATTATCTCCTATTGACTGAGAACTCGACAGTGTTGTTTGTGAGCTGCTGTTGTCTGAGACGGTGGACTTTGCAGAATCTGGTGATGCCAAATTGTTCACACTCTCTTCAACATGTCTCAATGAAATTGCAGTATTTGATGGAGACTTCTCCATCTCTTTGGGATTTGATACTGGGAATTGCTTGATATTCAATGTAGGGGCCTCAGTGCAATACATGCTTAAACACACAGCACTTGAAGTCTCAACTTTGGAACATGAGGAGATATTGCTGTGGCCCACTGAAGACTCCAAGGGCACTGGAATTGAATCTGTGGAAAACTTGCATGAATCATGACCAAAGGAAAGAGTAGATTCCCCAGACAAAGTGACCCCTGAGGCATGGGAAATTTTTAGATGATCTGTCGCAACTGAAGGAACATCTTTGCTTGTCAGTGAAATTAATTCAGGGTCATCCAGTAAACGAGAGGTCTGAGCAATGTTTTGCTCTACATTTTGGGCAGTATTCTGAGGAGACAAAGTCCCTTTTATTAACTTTTCCATCTGATCTGTTTTACGAAAACAAAGTTCAACTTCCTCCAAATCGGAGTCCAGTTCTTGGGATCCTTCAAGGTTGGCAGTTATATCCGTAGAATGGCCGTCAGTGATGGAGTCACTTTCCGAATCGCTATCCATCCCAATATTGTACATGTGTTTAGAGCCATCATCTGATCCCTGTCCATTTGTAGGATTTAAAAGTAAATTGTTCTCTTTGAACTTGCCAACATTTCTGGAGTAACTGTTTAAAAATCTTGTCCCCACAATCTGTAGGCAACCCTTATTACTTCCTGTGTCAAGGTTTGAAAGGTGCACACTGGGCTGTGTTGGTGCAGGAACACCAACACTCCAAGGTGGGTCGGGTCCACAGGGAACAGGTTCATTGCCTGATGGTTCAGCAGGGGAGCCACTTGTCACATCAGAGGTACCCAAGTTACCTTTAAGAATGGCTATACTTGTGACTGGTATTTGAGAATCTTCGTTTGGTTGAACTATGGGGCTGGGATTCGTTCCTTGTGGGGAATTTCCTGGATTTTTCGTGGCGATTGGGCCATAGTTTTCTTTCTGGTGGAGTCTGGGTACATTGTCTTTATTGGCTCCATCAAAACTTCCTGATGACATTATCAAACTTGAAAGTCGGTTTACAGCTGTGTGGAAAGATGATTGATGGAAATCATTATTTAGGAGTTGTTAGTTAAGAGCAAAAAATATCAGATACTTATTTGGAATGCAATTTTAAGACGTTGATCATTTCAATTAGACTCAAAGCTTTAGCCGCAACAATTTAGCCACAGCAATAGAAAATACAAAAAAAACATGGTTATACTGTATATGAACTGGAATGGATTGTTCATCACCAATAGAAACTTTAAACATTTTAAGCAGGAATGCATATTAAGAGGTGATAATAAGGATAATGTCTAAATGGTCAAAAGGGGTACTACATTTTGCTACTACTTTTAAAGGTTCCTAATATTATACCAGGCATACAGCGTGTAAAAACAACTAGGCAATCTACCATTGACTACTAAGGGCAAAATGAGGTAGATAGTCACCATAGATATAAGGGCAGCTGCTCGCAGTTCCCTATTGGGGAGCGAAGGGTACTGGCAGCAAGGGAAGTGTGATCCTACTTGTTAGTAAGACAAACTGCTCTATTGTCTCCAAATAGTTATTTCTTACGCCGAAAGACATTTTCCGTTGATGCTAATATTTTCCTCAATTATTTATTATTCAGTATATGACTATTCAATTAGAGAAACCTTTCAATTTTCAACATTACTCATGAATCCTATTTGAGACAAGATATATTATATCTGAGAGCTACATAAGCCAGATTTCTTAAAGACATATTTCTATGACACTGGGGCTACATGTAAATGCTAAACAGCAGACCTAAAGTCACCAGTCCTTACATCCTACGGTCGAGAAGATTTTCTAGATTCATACCTGATACAGGTCTCTTGATTTCCAAGGAGAGCGTTTCAGGAAGGTTTCGCATGAGATCACATATATCTTGATAGTTTGATCCGCAGACCTGCAAGTCCCCAATCACCACTATTTCATCTCCAACGCTCATTTTGCCATTGGATTCCTGGAAAAATAACAGAATTGCCCAGATTAACGGCATTCATCATAAAACCCTTATCCACCAACACAAGGAATGAACTAATCATGAAGTATCCTGAAATAATGAAATGGCGTGATGATCCCGTCAGGAATATGAACCCTTTTAAAGGTCCCATGGCATGAAAATCTCCCTTTATGAGGTTTTCTAACATTAATATGAGTTCCCCTAGCCTGCCTATCGTCCTCCAGTGGCTTAAACTTGTGTTTGGTGTAAAACGAGCACTACGTATCCTGCTCGCCTTTGAATAAATGGAAGCTCAGGCGCGCTGATTTGGAATGTGGCCCCATATGTCATCATAAGGGGCCAAGCTCCTCCCCTTTCTCTGCATTGGCCGCCTAGAGAATTTGGCCAGCCAATGAGACAATGAGCTACGACCGTGCGAGCGCCACGTGTGTGTGTGTGTGTGTGATTACACACACTGTAACGCAAAGTGCAGGTGTCTTTGATATTTGGATATCCGTTCTGCTGTTGGCTCCGGCGGGAAACAATCGCGGGCAACAATCCCTTTCTCCTCCATGTCGTGGTTCAGTCTACTTCAAATGTGTGATGTGGACGTGGACGTGGAAGAACCAGAGACGTCGGAGAACCCGACGCAGTCGTTTGAGATTGATAATATCGTCTGGAGGCGCACACAGCTTTTGGCCGTGATAATATACATTATATGATCTATGCATAATATGATATTATTTAGATCTAGAGCTCCAGGACTCCTGCCGGAGCACCCAGAGGGTTTTCGAATATTTACAGAACATGGCCAAAGGCTGTGTGCACCTCGCCATTGCGATACATCCACTGTAAACAGAGCGCATGGTACCGTGATCTATATGATACAAAAGGCGTTGGACCACTTGAAGGATTAAAATTGTCAAAAATAACACATACCCTTTCAGCAGCCCCTCCTGGTCTTAACGCAGTGATGACCACTTTCAGAGGGGATGACTTTATCTCCAGATCTAGGCCAAAGGTTTCTTCCTTGCTCTTCCTCAAGACTACCTTGTCAATGGTGCACACACCAGCTAGTTCGCTGCCCTCTGCTCGCCTGCCATATTGAAGCAAAGGCAATGCTGGGGTCCTGGCCAGGGCTCCACCTGAGGGTGTGTCTTGGGATTGGGATTGGGAAGACGTTGAAGTCAGAGTAAGATCCACACCTCCTTTGAGCTTTGGTGGCTGGCCGTTTTTGGGCACCTCAATGCTCATCATGCTCTTGACACGCATCACCGCTTTGTGCTCCAGCTTCGGGGAGCGCTTTGACTCCAGCTGTCCACCGTCGCGGCTGATCTGAGGGTCTTTCTTTACATCCAGCTTACCGGACACAAAGCCAACATCAGCCGCTTTGCATGCTTCGAGGTCAAAGGGACTGCGTATGGGTGCGAAGGGGGACTCTGAACCGGAGGTCACAGCCACGCTTTCCTCAGACTCCAGCGAGCTGCTGTAGAACGGCGTGGTTGCCTCACTCCTCCAAAGCTGTCGCAGATCTCCCCCGTCAGGACTTTCCTCGTCCACCTCTACGGACGACGCTGCGATAACCATCTCAGAGTGCTTCTCGGGTGCATGGGAAACATGTGAAATGCTAGGGTCAGCAGTCCGGATGTTGGCTGTCCTGCGCGACGGCAGCAAGCCTTCAGCATCTCGGGGGTTCTTATTGTGGTTGTTGTCGTCATCGCTGTGGTCCTCCTCGTAGCAGATTACGCGGCGCTGGCGTAGGAGAGGGCTCCGCACCGAGGAAGGGCTGCCGGTGACACTCTGCTGATGATTTAGGTCCACGTGGTGGTTAGTGACCGCGGGGCTGCTGCTGTTCTTTAGGTCTGATGCTTGGTACATGCAACCACTTTCTGCTTCTGTAGAAAGAGGCCATGGGGACGAGGAAGAATCACTTTTTAGTAGTAATCCAAGTAACTATAATGAACCAAGAAATTTGAACATCCAACATCAAATCAAGCTTTCAAATGAATGAGCTTTCAAATGAATATATTTACTATATATGTATTTGAACCAATGGAATTTAATAACCATGGATCACTGATCCGTTTATTAACCTTTATAATGCTTATATATATATATTTATATATATCATATCATTTGTATAGTAACTTTTCTAATGGATCACAATTTTTCCCTTGGTATGCCAACCTATACGATATTATGCAATATGGTTATGAGTTTCATTTCCTTAAATTGTTGGATGGTTTGGACCAGAACATTACCACTCTGAGCGATTGGGTGATCTGCTTGGGTGTGATGAGGTGCATCATAGTCAGAAGAACCCAGTGTAGTGGACGCAGATAGGGTTGAAGGGCTGGTCACTTCCTGGGAGAAATACTGGGAAAGCTCAGCCTCAGAGCTCAGGGACCCCTGCTGTGAATAGAAAATGTATAGTGTATTTTAGTTAGTTATTTCTAGTTACTTTCTTGTCTTCAAACAAAAGATATTCAACATATTAGGTTTCTAATCTCACTGAAAACTTTCTTTATCTAATTTCACCAACAACTGCTGGTAACCAACTATGATGATATATATTTTCAGGAGATCAACACTGTGGGACTCAAGATCTTTCTGAAATCCTTACCCTGCTGGCCGGTTCCAGAAACCTCTTCATGGTCCAGCTGAGACTTGGAGAACCTTCTCCCTGCTTGGCCTTGACCGTTGGGGAGGGACTCTTGGAGGGCAGACCTGCACATTTAAAATACAGATCAGAACAACAGCTGTATATCTAACCCGACCTACTCCTCGTTTCAGCATGCAAAGCATTTGCATGCTCATCGTGGGAAGAAGGTTGCCCAGAATATGAACAGTGCCTAAAGGGTGTTCAAGGAGTTCCCTGGGGAACATTGGAAACTGTAGCCGGTACTAACATACGATCAGTTTTTAAAACAGCAAGAAATAGAGGCAAAACACAGACCTAAGGTGTGACAAAAGTGGCCATCCTTGCTTGTGCTGTCCCGATGGGTGGAACGAGCGATAATATTGTCCATCTCCTGCTCTGATACCTACCCCAAAAAGGACAAGCAATCATTTGAAATGGGTTTAAATAAGGAGAGAACTTTGCTGTGTTGGGTTATGAGTTCTCTTGACAACTTTTATGATGCATTAAGGTCCTGGAAGTGATGCCATTAGCAGTGACAAATACATTTACGTTGTTTAGATCATTTGTTTGGAACATTACTATACATTAGAAAGAAGTCTAGCAATGTGTGTTACTGGCCTGAAAAATGTAGACCACTAATCTAGATCAGGTAGATTCACTGCAGATTGATCCAACTATGTAGACAACTATATTCATCTGGATTTCTAACGTAAATGGTTTTCATTAGTGCCCAATTGGAGAATCAGTAACAGCAAATGGGAGAAGCTGTGGCTCTTACCTTTGGGTTGGGGTGTCTGCCTATAATAAGGCTGACAGGCCCAGGGCCACACTCACTGAGGATGGCATAGGCCTCGCTCAGAGCTACATGCCGTAGGCTCACGGAATCCACCTCCAGTATCTGGTCGCCACGACTAAAGGGAAGTCAGTAATACAAATATGTATCAGTTGCATATATTAAAATGGGAAAATAATAATTGAAAGTTAAACCGTTATACGTAATTAATTTGTATTGGTACATGTTGCGCACTGCTATCTACCGGTCATGAAGCAATTATTTTGTCAAGCCCATTCTTCTGCACAGACACAGTGCCAGATTCACAATGCTCTTGAATGTATCTCTGATAATCCTGCATTGCTTACAGAATTTTATGTTAGAAACGTTTCTATTGTTTTGGTCTCACACGCTAGCAGTTACAGCAGTTGATAGCTCTACTCACTAATACCCTTTGTGACCTGTACCTGCGATAGCCAAGCTATGTTTTCATGCAGTACATTACAGTGTTTGCTTTATACATTGGTAGAACTTTTGCATTCACATAGTTACGTGAATGATACATACCTTTCATATGCACATGCTATTGTCTGGGTACTGGTTGTTTTCTTATCTATTCAATATTTCAGTTTTACAAACAAAAGCAAAAATCCAAGAGGATACAATGCAAAAAAAAGTCACGCCTTCTGTGTTTCTTGGAGGAGTTTAGAGTATTAACTAGCTGTCTAGCTTTGAACGAAGAGCACACTGCAAGGGCAGAATTATGACACTGTACTTACTCTACTTTCAAACACCACAGAAAAGAAAACCCAAAATAAACAAAAGCAAACCAATCAAATCCTCATTCTCATTCTGCATGAAATCAGTCGACAAAAACGAAATGTATCACAAGCACAAGTAGATGGAGGGCAAACAGAGGAGGAATGAGAGAGGATGGGAGGAGGAGAAGAAACAGAACATGAAGAGGAAAGAGCAGTGCTGATTCATGTTGTTAGCTGCGTGCTGATCGCTCAAGAGAGTAAGAAGTACATTTCAGGCTTTGATTCGAGACAAAAAGACCCAGGTCATCTCACCTGAGCCGGCTGTCCATTTTGGCCACAGAGCCTGGCGCTAGACTGTGGATGTAAATGCCAGGGGCAGAGTGTTCTAGGGTCAGGCAGCACGCTCCGATGCCCAGACCTACTCCGGGCTCTAGAGATAAAGACAATGAAGAAGATGAGGCCATATCCTTTGAAAGTTGTACTTTATTCTTCTGCTTTGGTAATGGCTCATGAAAAAAATGTAAAGTATTTGTTAATCATACAATTGTATAGTGCATTAAGAGACATTAAGTGCAAAGCACAAACAGGTGCAGACAAACTCTATCTACATATCTATCAGCTTTCAGAATCTCAGGCCACTCAATCTTGATGTGAAGAGTTTGAAGTACATACAGATGTTGCATTGATGTCAACCACACGCAATGCTACTCATGCATTGTTATTAAATTTCATACTGATAGACTGACCAACCTTTATAGAGACAGACTGACCAACCTTTACTGAGATGGACTGACCAACTTTCACTAAGATAGACTGACCTTTACTGAGACAGACTGACCAACCTTTATTGAAACAGACTGACCAACCTTTACTGAGATGGACTGACCAACTTTCACTAAGATAGACTGACCTTTAATGAGACAGACTGACCAACCTTTACTAAGACAGACTGACCATCCTTTATAGAGAAAGACAGACCTTTAAAAAGACAGACTGACCAACTTTCACTAAGATAGACTGACCAACCTTTACTGAGACAGACTGACCTTTACTGAGACAGACAGACCAGCCTTTACTGAGACAGACTGGTCAACCTTTATAGAGACAGACAGACCTTTAAAAAGACAGACTGACCAACTTTCACTAAGTCAGACTGACCAACCTTTACTGAGACAGACGGACCAACCTTTATAGAGACCGACTGACCAACCTTTATAGAGACAGACTGAACAGCCTTTACTGAGACAGACTGAACGACCTTTATAGAGACAGACTTACTTACCTTTACTAAGACAGACTGACCAACCTTTATAGACAGACAGACCTTTAGAAAGACAGACTGACCAACTTTCACTAAGACAAACTGACCAACCTTTACTGAGACAGACTGGTCAACCTTTATAGAGACAGACAGACCTTTAAAAATACAGACTGACCAACTTTCACTAAGTCAGACTGACCAACCTTTACTGAGACAGACGGACCAACCTTTATAGAGACCGACTGACCAACCATTATAGAGACAGACTGAACAGCCTTTACTGAGACAGACTGAACAACCTTTATAGAGACAGACTTACTTACCTTTACTAAGACAGACTGACCAACCTTTATAGACAGACAGACCTTTAGAAAGACATACTGCCCAACTTTCACTAAGACAAACTGACCAACCTTTACTGAGACAGACTGGTCAACCTTTATAGAGACAGACAGACCTTTAAAAAGACAGACTGACCAACTTTCACTAAGTCAGACTGACCAACCTTTACTGAGACAGACGGACCAACCTTTATAGAGACCGACTGACCAACCTTTATAGAGACAGACTGAACAGCCTTTACTGAGACAGACTGAACAACCTTTATAGAGACAGACTTACTTACCTTTACTAAGACAGACTGACCAACCTTTATAGACAGACAGACCTTTAGAAAGACATACTGACCAACCTTCACTAAGACAAACAGACCAACCTTTACTGAGACAGACTGATCAACCTTTACTAAGACAGACTGACCAACCTTTATAGAGACAGACTGACTAACCTTTATTGAGACAGACTGACCAACCTTTACTGAGACAGACTGACCAACCTTTACTGAGACAGACTAACCTTTATTGAGACGGACTGACCAACCTTTATAGAGACAGACTGACCAACCTTTATGGAGACAGAATGACCCACCTTTGTTGAGAGAGACCTCCATGATGATGCGGTCCTTGGGGCCAGGACCCGGAGGCTTACGTCCCTCAGCCTCCTCGCTCCCTGGGGGGACGGGCGTCCCGCCACTGGCATTGGAGACGGGGGAGCTGGAGCGGCTGAGGAGGGTGGGGGTGGGGCAGGGCGTCAGGCTGGGGCTCCGCAGGCGCGTCCGCACTGTCAAGGTCACGACCCCTCTTTTCAGTTGCTGCAGGGCAGAGGGAACATCACCACACCTCTCAATGTTAACACCACATTCAGATGTGGACATGCAAAAAAAAAAAGCCTTTCCAAACCACCGAGATCTAGATCTTGAAAACATTCAAGAATACTTTGAACTTTGAATTGTCTTAACTTTTATACTTAGTTCCAACTAGCAAAGACGTTAGTTTGCATGATGGCATGTAAGCCACAGTGCTAAATAACAGCTCTGGGGTCAGTGGCCTGACCGTCGATACGATTTTAAATAAAATCCTCATCAATGCAGCGAGCAGGAACCATAGTCAAGGAAATGTGCTAAATATTCTGCAACATTTACCTTGAAGGTCTGGATGGCTTTTTGGTGGGTAAGACCTTGAAGAGAATCCCCATTCACTTCCAGAATCTCATCTCCTACAGATTGCACACACCGGAAGAAAGAGGAGAGAAGGACACTCAGACAGGGTGAAAGATAAGCAGAGCTACATTGTGAACAGTGCTTGTTGTTCTCAATGTAGTTTCACAATAGGCCCGCAACATTTGTCATCAATTCAACCAAAAAAATGTTACATATTTTTTTTATAAAATGACACAAATAAGTTATGTTTAAGTTAAGAATCCAAATTGGTAGTTCAATTTGCTTGCTTCATCAAAGTATATTTTCAATATATTTTACAAATAAGATTCATCTACAAAATATTTTGAGTTTCTGAAAAAATTGCAGCATTGTTTGGTATGTGTACCAGATAAATGATTACGTGATTCTCCAAATGTAAAACGAATCAAGGAATCGACCAATGGCAGGCCTGTAAGAGATAGGAGGTCATTATTACCTTCTTTGAGGCGACCGTCAGCTGCAGCAGCTCCATTGTTAAAAATGGTCTTGACAAAAATACCCATCCGGCCCCTTGCAGAGTCTTGACCTCCAACGATACTGAAGCCCAGCCCCTGCAGGTGGAGAGGACCGGGAGGATGGATCACAATGGATTGATTGCAAAAAGACTCCTGCACTGGTCCAACTTACAATGAATCCCCTCGTTTAGTAATGGTGACGTTTTAAACACTAGACCTTCGTTTGCTGAAGCTCTGAAAATACTGATGGCATGGGTCAATCGAGGCAAGAAAAAGATGAGGTCATATCGGTCGTATTTATTCATAAATAGCATTGTTGAGCTCCTCTGTAATATATATTGCCTGTATTAACACTAATTCACCAGCAGAGGGGGTGCAATGACTGTGGCATTAAGCTATGAGAAACGATGCATTTAGCGAACCCATTTGATGGATTAATAAATATAGCCCTCTCCCCATGTCAGCCACAAGAAGGAGGCCGTTGGTGACTTTGGAAAGAGCAGTATTGAACTGTGGATATTCTGCCAACCTCATTTTATTTGTTCACTTTTTGCACTGCTGGTTCGATGCTTTTGTTCTATAGTAGCCTACTTGTAATGTTTAATTGAATCGAATCATAGCTAACCAGACTCAAACCTTTTAAAGACGTTTTGCTGCATGAAACGAATGGCTTTTAATAAAGAGGACACTTGGAGCTCGGAGCTACCAATAGGGGCTCAGGTTTTGCCTTTTCATAGATAAGATATGTGCACAGCATTTTTAGAAGAAGTGTGGTTAGGGTCTTTGAACCCTTTGGGAAAGGGGGTGGGGGGTTGGGAACTGATCCTTCAGTTCATCTAAAATGTGTGATAATGTGTGTGCGTTTGGAGCAGGAAAAGTCCTCTTCAGGCACTCTTGAAAAAATTGAAAGCATTCAGACTTTCCCTCTCCGGACCGGCCATGGGTCTGTGTGGTGTCATGGAGACATGCATATGGTCTGCTGCACTTGTTAAATTGTAGTTAACATACTTTTTTGAAAGCAGATGGATCAGACATTTACATCTATTCCATTCTAATAGACCAACTCATAAATGTTAACAACTTGATGCCACTATTTATATTCAAGACAACTTCTAAAGTTTATGTTTTGTAATCAGCTAAACCTCTATGTAGCTGCAGTGTGTGTGTAGCTGCAATATGTAAAACACAGCAAAACCAGCTTCCCCAAGGATATGCTTTTCCTCTGGAAAATTGTATGCCATCCCAGGAGCGGAGGTACATGACTGAGTAAATGTAAATGTATTATTTTATATTTATCGATATAGCTAGTGGAATTGCAGAACTACATGGTTTAGAGCAGGGCTATTCAACCTCCTTAACAAGTGGGCCGAAAAGGAAAACCACTGGGGGTTCATGGGCCACACAGAGTAAAACTACGTGAATGAATCGCTGCAAATAAATCGTACTTAAAGATAGTGTTTACTTAATATATATAGTACTACTACATGGAATAAACTTCTCAGAGGCATTCCTTCCTTCTTCACTTTTAATCATCATTGTATCATTATAAAAGATTTTGTTCTCACATATTTTGGACACGTATTTAGAATTCAACAATGTTGTTTGAATCATCACAAAACAGAACTACTGTACATATGAGACATTTTGAACCAGTGAGTCAGTGAGAAAGATTGCACTGCCTTGTTTGTTTGCCTAGTTTGGCTCATCCTGAGACACTCATGCAGCTTTTCATAGTTCATGGAGCAACGTGCCCTTGTTCTGATGGCATTCATATGAGAAAAGCTAGACTCACATGTATCGGTTGAGCCAAACATTGTCAGAATAAGTGATGCCAGTTCCTGATTGTGGAGTACTGATACTGGCTAGTATCACCGGCTACACACAGAAACCTGATTTGCATGCAACTATGTTTCTCCTTTATTTTATTTATTTTTTGCATGCAACCTCTTGCGGGCCAGAAAAAAATTAAGAGGGGCCGCATTTGGCCCACGGGCCTCTAGTTGAATAGGCCTGGTTTAGAGCATGGACAATTTGGCAGTAACAACATGAACTCATTGCCGTAGTTCAACTCATCTTCGAAAAATGAATGCTACCAACAATGTCAAAAAAAGGCAGATTTAAACTGATTAATTAAACAGATTTTGGAGTGTGGTTGTGATTATTTGTTGAGGAAAGGCATTCAGAAACGAAAGACTCTCCTGCCAAACAAAATGCAAAGAGAAGAACCAACCAAAGATGGATGGAAGCATATAGGGGTAGGATCACTTCAAATGCTGCTACTCACCTTTCCCTGTCCTTTCATCAAGACAATGTTGGAGATAATAGACGGCTGGGCCAGTCGCCATGGTGACTCCACTTGAACCGTGCTCAATGAACGAGCCGATTTCTTGACTATTTGATATTCCTTTGAACAAAAATAATATACAGAAGGAATTAGGTAAAGAAGAAATTAGGTAAAGAAAACATGGATTTTTTGTATCAGAACTGTATTTAGAATTGGGCCGGTTCCTTTTCTTTTCTTACAAAGCACTGGCTGTGCTTATCATGTTAGCAAATGCATGCTCTCAATATGTTGTAAAGACCATGTCCATATTGAAATGATAAAAGTAAAGCAAGAACGATAAAACAACTCTATTTAGAGAGATCGGGATGCTCCCAGGGACCAGGGTTGACTGAAGACGGACAAGTAACCAAAAAACTACGTAAACCGTCTAAATGGTTTGGTCACTGTATACAACAAGATAATAATAATAATAATACATTTAATTTAGAGGTTTGGTTTGATTGTTTTTTTTAAGTTGGCTAGGCTACCAGACTTTCTTGACATTCTTTGTGACTGTTATTCAGACTGTGATTTATCAACCTATCTACCTCCTGTGATACCACAAACACAAGCCGGTGCACTTGTGTTTGCATATTGCATTCAACTGGTGTAGTGTTGACTGTGGACATGGCCGAAAGCGTGCTTAGAGTAGACTGACACCAGTAACCAAGACTAGGCTCTATCATATCCTGGCCCTCATGCGCGCTGTACATTTCCCATGTTCATATTTCACTCAACAGGATATGCAGAGCAGAATACACACATCAAGCAGATGGTTGAGAGGACTGAAGAAGGCCTGGGACTGACTAGGACCGACTGGGTTGACTTGGCTGACTGGGACTGACCTGCCGCGTGCCTGTGGTGTCCAGCTGCTGGGGCAGGGAGTGCTTCCGCCTGCCGTGGGCAGACTTCTCCAAGGAGCCGCCGCTGGCCTCAGTGTTCTCCACAACAAGCTCATCGTCCTCACCCACCGACTCCAGCCGAGTCCCGCCTCCTTTTCATTCACAAAGTGATTGTAGAAATGACATAACAAGCCTAGCAGGGAAAACAGTTCATTCATCCTTTTCCCTGATCTTTCATCAAAACTTTTCATCAAAACATTCCTAAGAACCAGTTTCTTTGAGTCATGAATGACTCCATGGTGTTTTGTACCCTGATTTTTTTTCAACGTACAAAGAGAACCTGTGGAGCGCGTGTTACAGCAAGTCGATGCTGATGGCCTATCATAGACAGTAAAGCCTTACTAAACAGCTGACGTATCGGAGGGCTTTTGGGAACATACCTTGGCATCAACGGCTACAATGTAAGAATATAAACCAGTCATATAAAGCCTTTTTGTAATGAAACAAACCACAAAATATAAACAATGATTTATGTATCTTGTAATGCAACACTCCATCCCCACAAGGCAAGTACAAAGAATGCTACATGCATGGCGTAACATGACACACTGAAGTATCCTTAAAGGATAATCCCACGTGTGTGTGTGTGTGTGTGTGTGTGTGTGTGTGTGTGTGTGTGTGTGTGTGTGTGTGTGTGTGTGTGTGTGTGTGTGTGTGTGTGTGTGTGTGTGTGTGTTAGTGTGTGTGTGTGCGTGCGTGCGTGTGTGTGTGTGTGCGAGTATATGCATGTGTGTACGTGTGTGTGCGTGCGTGTGTGCGTACATACATGCGTGTGTGTGTGTTTCCTCACCTTGGGACCAGCCACAGAACTTCATGGGTGAGGAGCTGCGTCCACATACTTTCGGGGACTCCCCACGGCCTCCCTCAGGCTTATCCAGCTCCGTCTGGGGGAACCACCACAATTCAAAATACATTTTTCTTTAAATATTGAAAATAAAAATGTATGATTTATTTTAGCATTTCCATGCATTTTGACAGAGTGAGATAGAAAAGAAGGTACGGGCAAGAGAGGGAAGGACATTCAGCAAAGGACCACGGGCAGGAATCGCACCCGGGTCGCTGCCGTAAGGACAGGGCCTTAATGATACAGGCTACAGCCTCTACCCGCTGAGCCACCGGGCCTCCCCTGAAATCAGTGTATTCCATCCTATCAAACTCTGTAGTCCTGGTCCAGGACCTGACAAGATACTGCAATGCTTTACTAGCTGGGACTACCAGGTTGCCCAGGATTTGCCACTCCACTCCATCTCAGTCCACTGGCCCTCTGTTAAAACGTGCAAGAACGTTCAGACCAACTGTGTGGCCTTCTACAAAGAAATGGCCCCTGACTACAAAGGGATCAGGATACAAAAAAGAGACACTGTGAAATAACCTTTCCTGGTGCTTTTACACATGTAAAAGAGCTGTCAAAAGACAGCCTATTAGGACCTGGGGCCTCATTACAGAAACTTCCTTACTCTGAAATCCTATCCTATCTTGAGATAGGAAGGCATTTAGGGGTTTTGGTATTACAGAAGGAGGTTTCCTAACTTAACATAGGAAGAAATCCTATCTTATCTTAAGATAGGAATTTATCCATTACAGAACTATTCTAAGTTAGGAATTTCTTATGTTAGGATCCCTAAGTGAGTTGGCCATACACCCTGTCCTAAATTCAAAATAACTTTCAATAACTGAAAAAAATGGCAGCAGCACTGCTAGTAGGTCTGCTTGACAATGAAGACGAGGATCAACACAACAAAAACGTGATGTCTGAAAGGCTACCGAGGCCGCGTAATGATTTCTTAAATTTTCCTGACCATATTTTAATTTCATTTTATCGCCTGCATTACATCGCCTGCATTACATATCGCATTACATTTTGAATTTGGTGGAAGAATTACTTTACTACTTTATAACTCCTCCTCTTGTTCCCTGTATCAATACCCGCCATGACGTCGTACTAGTGCAACTATCTTGCCGTTATTAACAAAGATCCTTTATCAACAGTCTCTGTTAATGTTAAAGTAACTCGTTCTATCAATCACATGCACATTCTGAGTGCAGAAACTGACGATTGCAGATCGAAAATCTGATTTACAGAGCAGTTAGGATTACCTAAGTTAAGATAAGATAGGAAACGGCCAACAGGTTAGGGACTGCTTCTGTAATAGGAAGTTAGGATTTTTCCTATCTTTGAGTCCCTAACTTAAGTTAGGATGAGAAGTTAGGATTTTTTCTGTAATGTCATGTCATGTAATGTCAGTGTGGTAATTTTTTTCTTGACGTTTTCAACGTTTCTACTGATCCCTGATACGGTGCTCACCTTTTCGGCTATTTTCAGCCATTCTTGGTCTTTCTTTTCTTTGGTCAGACTCATAGAAAATTTCCCAAACAATATTTCCTTTGAGCTTTCTACTAAACTCACCAACTTTTCTATTTCGTCCGCTTTAAAATTTTCGGCACAACGTTGTTTTTTCCCAATCCCATCCATAGCTAGCAGTTGTCTTTGGATATTTTAGGATTATTACAGCTGTCAGTTGTGAAGTGACGTGATCTGACAACAAGTTTCATCAGTTGCTAGGTAACAGACATAAAAGCTGAATGTCGATGGCTACTTAGGATATCTTAACCTGAGATAAGATAGGATTCCTAAATTAAGATAGGATATGTTTCTGTAATACCAAATTGAGAAAAATCCTATCTCCATTTCTCCTATCTTAATTTAGGACTTAAGATAGGAAGTTTCTGTAATACGGCCCCTGATGAGCAGATACGAGGAGCATAACAGGCGCAACAAGAATGCACCGAAATCTGGGTTAAGAAACAAACTGAATATAACTTTGAATTGCCCTGAACACGATTACCCATGAGAAGTTGATTCAGGGCCACTTGGGCACTAAGCTTTCAGAAGCATTTTGAGTTCAAAGGAACTCAAAAGGATGAGGACACAGGAGGGAAACTAGGAGCAACAGTAAGAAGTATGTGTGTGTCGTGTGAATTGCTATTCAATTTCATGCTATAGAATAGCATGCATTGCAGTGAAGTCTACTTCAAAGTATATCTTAGACGCTGAGGACAAAAGTTTGCACTGCATTGGCTTCAGTGAGTAATGATTCAGGAACAAAATACGCCTGTGGCTTGGCGAATCTTTCTCAATGGACGCCCGTTCCTTCTCCCTTGTGATGGTGTTGGACTGAGCTACTAATGAGGTCGTCCAGGCGTCGCTGGGGAGACAGACAGGGGGAGGGCGGTGAGGGAAGTGGGAGTAGGGGGGGCTTTTTACTATTATTAAGAGGCTTGAAGAGCCCCTTCAGGGTAAGGATGCTTTGATCACCCACTTTGTTTGCCTTAACCATCCAAACATGGAATAACAATTCACTATTCTCTGCTGATTGTCTTGTCTCTCTTTCCTCACAAGGTTTCTGTGAGGAAAGTGAAGAAAGGGAAGCAGCCAGAGCTTTTTTCAACTGATGTCTTGTCAATGAGCTTATAAGCTTGTAATGTTCTTACTTACCTCTTGTGAACATCTAATTTGTTTAAAAGGAACATCAACCACCTCAGGGTTGCATTATAACAAATCTGTGGCATACACTTGGACACTGAAACCAAACGAGGCCACATCTAGTTTTTGGTGATTCTTGAGCCCTTTCTAATGTCTCCCATGAGGAGACGGCCAGAGCCACATGGTATGCTGTCCATCACATTGTCAATGACACTCATATACTGTATAAAACAGCACGTAATCCAGGTCTCTTAAAATATTTCAGTGTGGAATATCGAAGTACAACGTGCTTAGATAATGCGCTTTAGAAGTACAGCATCTGTGCTATGAGTTCCAGCTCCCGCCTTTCCACTGCGGAACCTTTCTAGAAAACAGCATCCTGGATCATTTAACCTAATCGAACCTCATCATTCACAAAGTTCATCGTGGCTGATTAGATACATTTTATCTGACGGGCATGAACAAGACACACTTTAATCCACCCTCCAGGGAGGCTGTCTTGTCTAGTGATCTTTTGATAGGCACTTAATCAAGTGCAGCTGCTTAGCGCCCAGTGTGACACCTTTGGTCGTTCTGGTAAGCCCCAGGCTTTGGCTACATTTAAACCCTCTCATGGACCTAGAAGGTTACAAAAATCTTCTGGGAGGAGGTTACTACCAATCTGTGCTAAAAACGACAACCTGAATTAGCTTTTCTTCTTCAAATCAAATCCATAACAGCATAAACAACCCATGTGATCTCTTAATACAGACTTGGCTGTATTGAGATGAGATTCTCTCTCATCCGTTGAGGATGAGCAAGAGAGTGAGCTATCCCCTTTACACACATTTCAGCAGCCTTCACATCAGACTTCTGAATGGTTGGATTTGTGTCTTAATGTTACTTAAACACTTCTCTATGATTGTATCAGGGAGATATATTGGTATGTGCGGCATACATTCAAGCTCCGAAAACGAACCATTTAGCTTCAGGCGTGTTATGAGTAACATGTGCATACCAACATTTTTAGACTTTAAAAAGACAAGGTGGGTCAACATCCCTTGGGTTTATCTCTTGGTAATCCCTACCCCTCCTTTCCTCTTCTGCAGTCTGTGTGTGCGTGCATGAGTTTTTGTGTGTGTGCGGAGAAGCGTATGTGTGTGTCCTAGAACAGGAAACTAGAAAGATAAAAAACATTCCCATCCCACATTGGCTCTCAGACAGGAAAACAATCATGACAGATCCTATGGTGATGGACATAATTACACATGCTGGCTTCACATAGGATTAAGGCAATAATGTGTACACGCCCCATAACAACCAGCAGATAATAACAGTGGTACTCAATCTAACATGTTTTGGATTTATTTTGACAGTTTCCTGGGAGTCGCCAAATATTATCAATGCATTGTCAATTGGTATCTTTGTGAGTTGTCCAGTGTTTTGGTGCTAGAGCCAGTGCATCCACTGCTCTCCACCCCTCCCCGAGCTGGGTCGGTGGCAGGCAGGTCAGCTTGGGTGGTGTTTAATCATATGGTCAATATATCAGCTTCCTTTTCTTATTTATAAGTGGCTACAGTGGCTACAGATGACATTCACCTCCATCCACCAGACCTCCCAAATGACGTCATCATGAGTCAAATGGAAATAAGTCAAGCACTAGTATCCAGTGATGTACAGTATGTACAGAAGAAATCCAATCACTAAATAATTCGACTATAACCGCCACGTGCATTCAGTGGACAACAACGAGGCCGGAGGCTGACGAAGTGAAGAGGAGAGGAGACACACTCGTAACACCCCCCCCCCAGTGTGGGTCGACCAGAGGCGGGGTAGAACAACACAGGAGACGAGAGGCAGAGGAGTCTGTACTCACCGGAGCGTGGGCAGGCAGGGAGAGGCCTGCTCCCTCCTCGCTCAGGGAGGAGGAGGAGTGGGAGGCCACGATGGCCACGCTGCCCGCCAGCAGGGCCTGGGGAGGGGGCGAGGCGCTGGAGGTGCTCAGCAGGTCTGGGAGGCTGGTCGACGGGTAACGCTGGAAGTCCACCTCCGACTCCTCCTGGAAACGGACAGAGAGAGCGTGAAGCACGGACGAGAACCATTGGATGGCAGAGGACCGGTAGTGGAAGAGAGGGCAGATGAACGTGTGTGTTTGTGTGTGTGTGTGTGTGTGGGGGGGGGGGGGGTTGTCTGTCAGTGAGGATTAGATGATGGGTGAGAAGATAAAACGTGCCGGGTCTTGTTAGGTTGGGAGTGCCTGTTTAGGGGGCAGAACCAACTCTCCCTACGCCAATGTGTAGACTTTGGTGAGAAATGTTCTTCTTCATCGTGACTCTTTTCATTCCAGCACCTCCCTACACGCGATCTACGTGTGAACCGGCACAACGCACGTTGGGTATTTTTATCCATGTTGTGAAAGTCAGGGCCCCTCGCCTCCCCCCTCCCCCTCACAAGCTTGTTAAGAGGCAGCCTTTTCAATTTTTCAGATGGTACACTGGGTCAAGGAGAGCAGGGACAGATGCAGCGAGGAACAGCTCTCCTGTGGACAAAGCTCTTAGGTAGCAGTAACGTAGGGACATATACAATCATTTCTCATACTATCCAAAGTAATATATCACCTTGAGCGAATATATTTATTGGCTCCAGCCGTATACAGTTTTACTATTCTTTCCTCTCCAATTACAGATATTGTTAACACGATGAATAAATAAACATATTTTTCTAAATATTTAATTTGAACAACTTTTCAGATTATGTTATGGTTTTTTCCCTGCCTGGCTCAGTGAAACATGTGCTCGGAATTTGCTATGAAAGTGTATTGAACTTCTGGTCTGTGCAACAAACCGGGCTAGATGTGTGAAGCTTAAAGGATACCGCCCTTGGTTTAGATTACTACTTCTTAATAACACACCATCCGAGACATCACATTACCAAGTATATCAGCTTGAGAACACTTGGAAAGCAAAAAAGGAAAAGATGTGATACACAAACAGAACTTAAACTGCTCAGCATTTACTTTGGAGTTCCCCAAACACACTTTGTTTATGTATTTTGTTAATGATAGTGTATGCCACCTCAGGTAAGCATCTATTACACTAAACACTGATACAGTAGACAGAAAGGAACAGCAGTCGACTAGAACAGACATTTCACACACAAATAGCTGACAGATGGCTTAAGCATATTTAACAGATTACACTCCAATGAAAGCTGTTAAATCTTTCTTACAGTACCAAGTCAAGTCAAGTCAAATGTATTTTTAAAGTCCTTAATCACAGTCTCAGACGCTTACAGGTTTAGAAATTATGTGAATCAACGGTCTGAGGACTGTGCAGACAGGCAGGGGAGGAGAAAGGGGATAGGGTGAGGGGTTAGGGGATAGGGTGAGGGGTTAGGGGATAGGGTGAGGGGTTAGGGGATAGGGTGAGGGGTTAGGGGATAGGGTGAGGGGTTAGGGGATAGGGTGAGGGGTTAGGGGATAGGGATAGGGTTAGGGGATAGGGTGAGGGGTTAGGGGATAGGGTGAGGGGTTAGGGGATAGGGATAGGGTGAGGGGTTAGGGGATAGGGTGAGGGGTTAGGGGATAGGATAGGGTGAGGGGTTAGGGGATAGGGTGAGGGGTTAGGGGATAGGGTTAGGGGATAGGGTGAGGGGTTAGGGGATAGGGTGAGGGGTTAGGGGATAGGGTGAGGGGTTAGGGGATAGGGTTAGGGGATAGGGATAGGGTTAGGGGATAGGGTGAGGGGTTAGGGGATAGGGTGAGGGGTTAGGGGATAGGGTTAGGGGATAGGGATAGGGTTAGGGGATAGGGTGAGGGGTTAGGGGATAGGGTGAGGGGTTAGGGGATAGGGTTAGGGGATAGGGTGAGGGGTTAGGGAAAGGGTGAGGGGTTAGGGGATAGGGTTAGGGGATAGGGTGAGGGGTTAGGGGATAGGGTGAGGGGATAGGGTGAGGGGTTAGGGGATAGGGTGAGGGGTTAGGGAAAGGGTGAGGGGCTAGGGGATAGGGATAGGGTGAGGGGCTAGGGGTTAGGGGTAGGGTGAGGGGTTAGGGGTTAGGGGATAGGGATAGGGTGAGGGGTTAGGGGATAGGGATAGGGTGAGGGGTTAGGGGTTAGGGGTAGGGTGAGGGGTTAGGGGTTAGGGGTAGGGTGAGGGGTTAGGGGTTAGGGGATAGGGATAGGGTGAGGGGTTAGGGGATAGGGTGAGGGGTTAGGGGTTAGGGGTAGGGTGAGGGGTTAGGGGTTAGGGGATAGGGATAGGGTGAGGGGTTAGGGGATAGGGATAGGGTGAGGGGTTAGGGGATAGGGATAGGGTGAGGGGTTAGGGGTTAGGGGATAGGGATAGGGTGAGGGGTTAGGGGTTAGGGGATAGGGATAGGGTGAGGGGTTAGGGGCTAGGGGATAGGGTGAGGGGTTAGGGGTTAGGGGTAGGGTAAGGGGTTAGGGGATAGGGATAGGGTGAGGGGCTAGGGGTTAGGGGTAGGGTAAGGGGTTAGGGGATAGGGATAGGGTGAGGGGTGTAGGTCACAGTGATGTGGTGCTGTGTGTTTGCCCACCCTGCTGGCGACCACGAGCTGCACAAGGCCGGCTGCGGAGCGGAGGATGGACACGGCCTCCTGGTGAGAAAGGCCCACCAGGGATTTGCCGTTTATCATCAACAGCTCGTCACCGACTCGCAGGCGGCCGTCCCTGAGAACAAAAACACCAACGATTAGCATAAATGTCCTGGGATTCTGCGTCTGCATGTTCTATCACAAAGACTATGAGTTATACTGACCCTAACCCTAACCCTAACCCTAACCCTAACCCTACATACATATACATCAATTATAATAAAATTGACCTATAAAGCGAGGAATCTCCATGGATGTATGTCCTTTGCATATCTCTAGAACTGTTCATTTGATCTACTTGACATTTGGCGTGTGTATCGCTGGGGACCCGAGGAAGTGCAGTGTTGAACTTATTTTGACACAGGTCACGTTCGTCACGTTCTAAACTTTGAACAAAACAGCAAGCAGCGCTCTGCACAGCGAGTGGGTGGGGCTTCAGGGGGGCGGGGCTTCAAGGCTCAACTGTTTCTTCAACTACGTCAGCAACAGGAACTCACAAGCCGCGGTTAAATATGTGCAGTTCACTTGGTCACTGTACATGGATGCTGGATATACCACTGTTATATCATTAGTGGAGTGTCCGTAGGTCCTTGAGTTTCTCAACAACCGTTCATTCAACCTGACACTTGTCAGGGGTTTGCATGCAAGTGTTGAGCATGAAGTTGTTTTGATTAGCGGTCCTCGAGAAAGCTGCACATATCAATACAAGAGGCCAAGCAATCGGCACTGCACTAGTAATTATAATTGTAATAATAATATTATAATACATAAATATAATTATGTAAACAATAATCATAATAGACACGAAATCACTGTTTTAATTCAAAGCACCGACACAAACATGGGAACACACAGACTCAATGTTTGACAAACGTGTGTGGCTATTCATATTGCATATTGCACTGGAATTATTTCAAATAAATGAGCTGCATTTGCATGCTGTAGAAAACGCATGCAAACCGGCGTCTCTTTTTTAACCGTGGCTAAGTAAGGATTGAGCCTTCATGGTGAGGGCCAGGGCGTGTGTGGTCTGTGTGTGGTACCTCTGGATCGTCCCCCCATCCTCCACGTGGGCGATGATGATACCGTGAGGGGAGCGCCTGGAGCCGCGTCCCCCCGTGATCTGGATCCCCAGGCCCTCCTGGCTCTTCACCAGGTGCATCTTCCAGATGTGGCCCCCCTCTCTTGGCTGCAAGAGGTGGAAGTAAAATGAACGACAAAAAAGGAGATGTTAGCTTAGGCTTGGTACTTGAGGCATGATGAAAACTCACACCAGAGCCAGGGCGCCTGGCTCTCTCAGAGCCTATGAGAGTGAAAACATGAATTAACAATAATTGAATAATTGAAATCGATAACCCTCACCCTAACTCTAAGCATTGTAACACGTGACAGGGTTTTTAGCTTTTGGGTTGGTAAATGTTTTCCTCATAGCACTCCTTAATCACTCGCATAATTCTTGATTTATGAATAAGCACATGCATATTATTTCCTGTGTATGTGTGCACAGATTTACATCAGAATAATACAAAATATATTTCCAATGCATTTAAAATGTATACACAATTGATTAATGAGCTCTCTCTGGCCACAATAGTGCTCAAATGGACAGAAGGAGTGTCAACTGCTTTATGATGCTAATAGTTTCACATCAAAAGTATTAAATTACAGGAAAGACCCAGCAGGGCTCAACGCTGGAGGAGAAGGCCGCTGAACCCTCCTGGGTCAGCCAAGAAAGGTTATTTCAAAGGGTTTCGCTACTAAAGTCATTGTGGAAACATAGTGGATGTGTGGGAGGCCCAAAGCATTGAGTGATGTCAGATTTGTCAGAGTTAACCATTTTCAAAATAATAAAATAATAAAAATAATAAAGTCATAATTAAAATATTGTCTATTTAGCACATTGTTTGTGGCACAACATACCACAAACAAATGGAAATCGATCAAATACCATTTACAACTATTAATGTTACCTGTCCAGAAATACATACGGTTAGATGTTGGCGGTGCTATTATATCCCATAGACTTTAATGTAAAATTTGTGCCACATGTCAAACTTTTTGTGGCCTGTTTAACAATATCTAGCCATAAAAAGAGAGATAGCACCTGATTTATCTCGTGTTTGTAGTACGTGTTTGTTTTTCGTCTGGGTGTGTGTGTGTGTGTGTGTGTGTCTGTCTGTCTGTCTGTCTGTCTGTCTGTCTGTCTGTCTGTCTGTCTGTCTGTCTGTCTGTCTGTCTGTCTGTCTGTCTGTCTGCCTGTCTGTCTGTCTGTCTGTCTGTCTGTCTGTCTGTGTGTTTGTGTGGCCTTAATGCTAAAACAAAGAAGATTTTTTTGCCGTGAGTGTTCTGAGCATGCTATTAAGGAAGGGGGAGTGGCAGCATTTATCATCTTTACTCTCCCTTGTATGACGAAATAGGCTAAATAAAGAAGCATCAAAGTATTGTGTTGACCTTTGACTCCTATAACGTTCTCTGAACGTTATAGAAGTATGCCGTTGAGCCTCCCTTGTGTCCCGTGTCTCACAGCCTCAGGAATCCTCTTTATCAGATTGAAGGTTCATAAAAGTGACTATTTCAACTGCTTGTCTTTTCTTTTACAAACACACAAATAAATGTACATAAATGCAGTCAATCAATTTCTACGCCAAAAGATAGTTTCTGTAATTATCAAGTAATGCAAAAGGGTATATAGAATCTTAATCCCCCAAAATATGACGCTATTATGCATTGTCAATTTGTAGAGACATATATAGTTAATCATTTATTAGTTAGGTCAGTGCTACATGCAGCGCTCAACTATTGTTCTTTATACGTTTTATTAGCGTAAATGCTGTAGCATTCACACTCTAGATATTGAAATCTTTATCAGGTGAGTGCTGCATGCAGCGATCAACTATTGTTCTTCATAAGTTTTATTCTTTCTTTCTTTCTTTCTTTCTTTCTTTCTTTCTTTCTTTCTTTCTTTCTTTCTTTCTTTCTTTCTTTCTTTCTTTCTTATTCTCTACAAACTTTGGGACCTATCTCCTTCCTCAATTTTTCACCGAGAGAATCCATTCAAATTTTAAAATGTTTCTTTTCAGATTTTATTAATATTTTATACTTTTTAAGATACTCTACTTTTAAAATACTATCTTTTTTTTTAACATGGGAGTCAATGGGAGGATGGCGGAGCCATCTTCGTTCAAACCATTTAACAAATCGACCCACTCAATAATATCTAAACGGAATTTTGATATCATTTAAACTTTCTTCAGATCACAGTTTTAGTTTCATACCGGCTTCGTTTTCAGCTGTTTTCATTGAAGACGTCTGCCCATTCTGACAATCCTATTTCTGAAGACATCGTAACTCAATCATTTTTCAACCGTTTACCTTCGTTCAAACCATTTAACAAATCCACACATGCTGTATCTTCAATAATATCCAAACGGAATTTCAATATCATTTAATGAGAGAGCTGAGTTATCTCTCTTAATGGGAGAGCCAGATGGGTTATTCTAACAGAAAAACACATTTTATACACAGCTGACCATAGTCCTACCTGGCTTGACGCCTCGCTGCTGACAGAGCCCGTCTTGCGTTCCAGAAGTCTGTACCGTGTTGGTAGGGTGGCTGTCCCTCCGTTTTGCAGATGACTTGGGGCCCCTTTAGCATGAGGTAACGTGTTGGCTCGTTCGTCCCTTGGCCGATCTTCTGAAGGGGCCTCCTCATTATCCTTATCCAGGGGGCCGGGGACCGCAGGAAGGCACGGACTGTGGTATCCATTCTCAAGTTCAGAGTCCCGACTGTCTATGCTGTCCTTGCTGTCTCTGTTCGAGGACGAGCGGGAAACCACACCAAACTTGCGCGTCCGTTTGCCGTTTGGAGCTGGACTGCCAGGTGTCTCAAAGCTGCAGTCCCCGGTCCGCTGTTCCTCTGAGCGGCAGACCTCCCTGCTTGCCGTGACGGCCGTACCATTAGTGTCGCCGTTGCCATTGCAAGGCGGGGGAGGGGCCTTTCTTTTGATTCGCCGGAGCATGATCAGGTAGATGCAGCCGCCATTCCAGCACTGGTCTGCCAGGTAGCTGAGGGGGAAACACAGGGAGAGAGAGAGAGCGTAAGGTGTTGTCGCCATCCATACCATCAGGATGCTTCGGAGGAAAGAGCCTGCAAGCTTCCCCATTAGACGCTGTGTGTTTCCTCATCTCCCGCCAAAAACCTGAGAACCTTTTCAAATCCCTGAGGTCAGTAACATACGTTTTTTCAAGGATTTTACTTCCCCATTGAGAATCTCTAATGGGAAAAAATACATTGTGTCCAATATATTTAGAGCCTAAAACAAACAGCTAAAAATCTATCTCTGAAGTATCAAATATTTTCCCGATGTTTTGTACACTGCTATTTGGCATATGATGTGTGACTTTGAAATATGTTTTGTTACATAAGTGAGATATGCTCTGAATGCCATTGGACAATCCAATAATTACATACCCCTCCCAAACCCATACTTTGCACTCCAACTGAAGTATCTTACGGATGGGCTTAATGTGAACTATATTCATGACCAGTTTTATTGGCCAAAACCCCTATGTGTCATGTTTCACACGGAGGTTTGGCACAACTTAGCAACACATCAATAAAGTACCCAGAGGAGAAGACAGCTCATGACTGCCTTTGCATGACACAATATACTGTATTTTATTTTACATGCATTATAAGGAATGTACAACCTTGACTAGCAATTTCGAAAAATTCTTAAATAACACTTAGTCACAAAAAATTATATTATATATTGCTCATTATATGAAACACTGCAATCTGAGCATGAAAGGTTAAAATGTTCTTAATTGGTCGAATGCAAGGGGGATTTTACTGAACAGAAAATGGTAAAAATGACTACTTGGCATTGTTCTATATGAGTTAGTTGTTCTTGGCAAATCCTTCAAATCAACCCAACAAAGTTTATATTTATTTGCATTCAAATGACAGAAACACAATATATAACCAACAAAAAAGTACAGACCTTGAACTCTGCTTCAGGAAAAGAAAGCAACCTTTTATAGTTTATAGATCAGACACAAGCTAAGCCTCTTGCAAGGGGTTTTCAAATCCACTGTCACCTGTGTCAGTCTCATCTATCTGTAGCACTCTATGTCTCTCTGTCTCTCTCTCTCTCTGTCTCTATCCCTCTGTCACTCTCTCTCTCTTTCTCTCTCTCACTGTCTCTCTCTCCCTCCCTAAAAAATAGGGCCAACCCGTCAGCTATTCGGCGACCTGGCTTGTTGTTTGACAGCACTAATGCAACCATCCTAACAACAACAAAGCATTTGCTTACGTGCTCATACTGGACGGCAGACAAAGAGTCTGAAAAACTGTTTGGAGCCACAGAAGTGAACCACATTTGTATGGCAGATCATTTGGCATGTTTTAGGCCGTTATCAAGGGGGATGAAATGCCACACCTTAAGTGCTTTTTTTTCTTCATAAAAAGAAAAAAGCACAAAGTGAATTTTACTTCTTTAAATCTAACTAGTACTATTCAATGCAACTTTGATTGATTCGTTGAATTTCTTTGAAATACAATTTTTCAATGAATGTTGCCCCCGCACGCAGGAGATGCCTTGAGTACAACCAAACTTTAGTAGAGAGAGACTCAATGGGAAATCTCCAAACGTGTGGCAGAAGGACCCTTTTTATCACAGACAACCAGTCAGGCACAGAACGCTCCCATCTGTTTGTTTTGATGTCTGTAAATGCTAGACTTCCTCAACCTAAAGGATGTGAGCATCTAATATAAGGCTAGGTTACTGAGAGACACACACATGTTTTTTAAGGGATACAGCACCTATTTAGGGTAACATGCAAATCTGCTAAAAATATCCAATCTTGGAGCCTTGTAACACAGACATGCAGAGTGGAGTCACCTTTGGAGGACGACAATGCCCTTAAAGTCTACAACCAGCAACATGATTTAGCAAAATAACATGTCGATATCATCACACAGGAATGTGGCCCGATCCCTACAGCCCATCCACTAACAACCGATGGTTCGTTTGAGGGGGTTATTTTCCTGTGTGGGATTTGTAAAATAGGCGAGCAAGTGGCTGCTACTTTTGCAACCATGTGATTTGTTTCAGAAATATGTTTTTAAGATGTGTGAAGCAATTTTACGAGTGATGCCACAATGTTTCTCTGAAATTATCCCATGCTGAATTCCCAGCCCATTCCACTGAGCAGAACAAGCTAGTATAACTAGCACCAAACTATCATAAAAATTGAACAAATGCCAAGTTATAATACAATTTTTGTTCTCTTGACGAAGACAATCTCGGCCATCAGTAGTGCAGTGAAAAAAGTGTCTGCAAAGGTTTTAAATCAACACTGTGTAGACTTCTGAAATACCAGATTCATCATTGGGTTGAATTGGTTTTCTTTGGTGGAATATCTCCTTAATAAAACAGGAAACAAGCCGTTCCCTGTCCCCCTACATGTTCTGGTTTCAGGCCAAGAAGACTCCCCTGAGAAACCCGGCTATGACATAGCAGGACTACTGGACCTAAGATTACCTGAATCGTCTCACATAAACATCTAAGTATATTGTATTATTATTATTATTACTACCATGACATTGTCATCTTCAAATAGTTTACAATGGATTCCCATTCACAATTCAATAAAAACCTTGTGCAACTACAACTGAGTACAAACATCTGTATGTTCAACATTTGAGAAAAACAATATGGATGAGTAGAAAACATTCAAAACATTACACAACAAGTCCACCGCTTGACTCCCTGTCATTTAGCATAATAACATGCCTTTACTGCGTCATGAACACATGATGCTAAATATCATCCTAGGGTCCTGCAGAGACATAGCCTCAACGCCGCTAACATCATACACCCCCTCATCACTTCTCTGTTCACTGTGTCCGACACTTCCGGAGGGGATTGACATTGCATGCCAAACATTTTTTGTTTGTTCAGATATAAAAACATATTTTTATAAAACACACTTTTAAAGTACGCTCTTCATTGATTTTTCCCAGACTCGTGGAGAAAAAGTATTAAAGAGTTTTCCTTTCATGGTTTTACAAAAAGAAAAACATAAAGGATTAATCTTATAGCTGATTGATTTCTTAAGAGTTGCCTGATCCTTTCTCACTGTCCTGTTTTGATTTGAGCGCTGCACTCGACACACTCCAGGGGCAAATAAAAGGTAAGATAAAGGCCTTGTTGAGTCACCGGTTCAATCTCCTGGTTTCACATGCTCACCGGTGTTTCCCTTTCATTGGACGACAAATAAGGAGGAAAACAAGTACAGCAGGATCGGATATAAAGGGTGTGGAAAAGGAGGGCCATAAAAGTGGAGGGCATCCCAGTACAAGAAGGCTAATCATGGAGCCAGGGGCCTTTCTCTCTTGGAAGTGCCGCATGAGGCAACAGTTCCTGTTTTCTATGAAATTGAAATGTAATATCTCATGAACAAGTCGGTGCAACCACACTCCATTGAGCGAGGCACCACTACAGTAGACATCCATAGCCTCCCTCCTCAGGACTTCCATGTTCCTGTGAAACCAGGGTTATCTGCTATCAGGTCGTGTTGTGCACACAGAGAAGGTGGATCCATTACCTGATTGTGTAGCATAGATCCAAATCTACATGTGTATGATTGAATTAGGAAATTCCTTGAGCCAATTTTAGATCTCCACCTAGGTCAGTTAGAGGGAGAGCGCATAAGCAGGCGTGGAGCAATAGAAGGAGATGACACCAGTTCACTCTTCCAGAAAGACATTAACCATCTGCTCTTTTAGTGTATCAACAATGAATACAAATTGTGACAGCATTAACAATGAGGATATCGTCAGGAAACAAGAAAATTATGAGGCAGATGGTCGGTGACGCATTCATCTAGGTTGGAGATAAGTCGCAAAGATGTGTGTTTCTCTGTACCCCTTTAGTCAATCTGCTGGAAGACATACCATTTACCATGCCCTGGATATCACTGGGTACCGTGGACCCAGCACCAAGTATTTCAGCCAGCAGTAAACACATTCCTTGGTTAGGTGGAACTGCTTTGGTCTGCAGGAACCACTTTGCTCAGCACTTTCTTTTTAAATAAGCAAAAGCGAGCAGGCAGAGGAAACGGTGCCCACAGCAGCTCACTGGGGGGGGGGGGGGGTGGGGGGGTCCCCCGGGGGCTCCTGATTAGATTGCAGACAGACCTCAACTCAACTCTGGGGCCCTCCAAGTAGCAGACCTAGGCTGAAATGAGAAATTCACCCATTAATCCAAAATATATATATTTTATAGTCCCACTATGTCAGATAAGGGATTATTTATATATATTTGTTGTCTGTTCATTAAGAAAACAATACAATAATCAGTGATTTCTTTTATCAGGAACATAGTGAGCATCTGTTGCATCATCCATAGTGTTGTTGTTTTAACACATAATAAGCAGGGGTTAAGGGTCAGTAAAAAAAAAAAAAAGCCTTAGGCATGCATTTGTGATGCTACAAAAGAGCAGGGTCCAAAGCTTTAGGCACCAAGAGTGTAGAAACAGCTATAGCCGGAGACTATAGCCCAACCAATCCATTAGTTAGTCCAGTACTGCAGCTAGAGGTGAGAGTCCCATAATTCACCATCTGCCCTGCTCGTCTGCAAGATGAGAAGGGCAACGCTACGAATGTAACATAATCCTTCATGGATGTTCAATAGTGTGTTTGTGTGTGTGTAACTAACACCATTTTCTTACCAATGTCGGTTTTCTTATGTTGCTGTCCTATCCTTTGATACATGTGTTGCAATTATGGAGAAATGTAAATATAATTTAGACCTGATCCCCCAAGATGATATTGAGAGGCAGTTTGATGCGAGAGAAAGCAGAGTGCTAAATATGACATTCCTTCTGTCACTCTAATGATATTAACTATGATGGTTTTTCATAGTCATTCTTCTTTTTTAATTGTATCAATGAAATGCACACTATACCATATTTACAGTGCCTACATACTTGGATCTGATTATCTAATTGCCAGGTTTGTGTGTGAAAATAGCCTGACCCCACAAAACATATTTTTAAATAGCAGGGTTTATACATTTAATTTTTCATGTTAAATGTATAAATGTATAACTTGTATGTCCAGTTTGAACAGGACATACAAAGAGAATATGAAGTCTACTGGATAAAATATGCAAAATTAGTGCAGATTCAGTTTTACTCTTGTTGTATCCATTTATATAATTATATCTACCTGTCCTGTATGAAGTAAGTATCGTTGTATCAATAATATGGATTCAATATAAGGGCTACTATTCAAGCAGCGTGTCCTATGAACTCTTTTGACGTTCATCCCAACACCACAACCTATCAGAGTTTTTTCCTTTTTTACCAATCATAGATTTACAAACAATAAGTTTAGGAACAATAACACTTACTGAGCTATTCAGTGTTGGGTTGAGATCTATATGAAATAGACAATTAGTTTGTATTGAATACTGATAGTTCAATAATAAATAACTAGTCATCAGGGTTCACTGTTGAGTTGCGTGTTGTATAGGCCTGGAGATCACCTGCTGCCAGCCTTAAGAAAGGATTGACCTCATTGTGTCTACCGTAAGGGTTTCTCTCCCTAGCAGGTAGTTTAAAACGTCTGTTGCTTAGCGGTCGAATTAATTACACACAGCAACCCACTGCTATGGTTTGGGTTTTTCCTAGTCCAAACATGTTGCCATAACTTTCCCATATTGCATCCATGGTGGGAAGGCTGGACATGAGTAGTAGGATATAACATTCAACACCCTCGTAAAGCATTTCACCCTATAACTTGCAAATTGTCTCGTGTCTCGTCTCTTCCGTCTATTGCACTTTCCTAATCAGAAATTTTACTTTTTCGAAGCACCTTGTGAATTAATTAATTAATTAATGTACCTGACAACAAGTGCGAAGCCACTGCTTTTAGATCGCCAGGAGTAATGGTATTTAACGATGGTTTCTGGGCACGTTACAGTAATAACAGTCTACTAACATGACCAAAACACACCATGACTGACAACCTGGGGGAGCAGTGTGCCTACCTGGAGTGTCCATCAATCCGTACAAAAGTCGCGCAAGGTATGCAATATAGAAGTGCGTTAATCTGCCCTCAGTCGATCCTGCAATCCATGAGTTAAACCACTAGTTGAATCACTAGATCACCGAGCCGGCACAACGCTGAATTAAGCATTTTGCTCCATACTCCCAAACAACAGACCATGACAGCCCAAACTAGACGTGCCTGCCCGTGTTCAGACTCTGCGTTACATCTCTACTGTCTCTCCCAGCCAACGTTGCCAGATTGGGCCCGATTTCCTGGAAATCTGGGGCAATTTGGCAACACTGCTCCCAGCCTTTTAGCGCCAAGGCGAGCATATAAGCACTCTGTTGGAGGCAGGGGAGGGGCGGTATAAATACACCCTGTGTCATCCATTGTGGGCGATGTTGTCTATCCAGCATGATGCGTTATAATGAGAGGGAATGGTGCTGCGCCCATTCTGGATTTGTCAGCCGTGATCGGTGAAGTCACACAGTCGCTTGAAAATGAAAAAAAAAAACTGGGCTACCTCGACTTAGTTCACCAATGCCTATTGCCGTGTTCTATTGATCGGGATTAAAGTTACTTTATTCTTGGGAAGTAAGTTTACAGCCATTGCGTTCACTGTTCGTCATATGTGCGCCTAGGCTACTTTTACTGCATGTGATACCGAGAGGGCAAACCAAACCAATCTTTGAGAAGAAAAAAACTGGGTAGGCTAAAAGTTCTTTGGCAAATTCATTCGCTGAAAAAGGTTGCCTCCCAGGGGCGGTAATAGGAACGTTTATAAATCACACCATGCGGCGTATGCGATGCAACACCAGATATGTTGCATGTGCAGCCTCCCTAATATTCTATGGAACAACTATTGTTTTTCACTAAAAAACAATATTTTTGCGCAAACTTCTTTGTCCAATAGTGACATTTTTATTGGTTAATTGTTGACCGAAAACAGTGTGCAATAAACATTTTGATGTCGCACCAAAATGCATAAATCCCACTATGCATTTCAGATTAATTCTTTAAAAAAATTAGCCATAAAGAAAGATTGTGCACATGGGGTAAAGGCATGGGATGGGACCTATATGACCACTAAATTACCCAAATATATTTTTACGGGGAAGAAAAGTCCAAAAGTTTAAGTTTGAAACTTTCAAATTAACACTTATTGATGCTCTCATTTAAAAAGCCACTGACTGAATACTGCAATTTATGCAAATCATATCAGCTGTCTTCAGTGACAGCTCCTTATGAAAATGTTACCTATGAGCGCCATTGCCTCTAGTCATGAAAAGAGAAACTTATATAGTTGCCTTTAGCTTTTATGAGTAAGTCCTCATCAAATCAGTGAATTTGGATAAACAGCTATTTTCAGACGTATCAGGATTTTATTTCACAGGTATTCTATTATGAGACACCTTTACTTTTTGTGCATTTGTGAAAGACGATGAATTGAGGCATGTCATTGAGGACCAGGTAGGGGTAGGCATCTTGCACAAGGATGCTTACAGGTAAACTGTGGACATTGAGGATTGAATCGAGTCAGCCGGGAATTAAATCTATGCAAACGGACATAGGTAAACATGACATAGTTATCTCTCACTGGGGCACTTAACACTAAATTGACTTCAGAACAAGAGAAATGGCCTTGTTAGCACAAAGAACAAACAAGAAAGGTAAATAACAGAACTGACTAGGTTCTATAGGCCCTTGGGAAAGCATTGACTTTCTGCCTCATTTCTCTAGTATTACAAGGAATCGCCATCCACGAATTAGTCACCCAAAGGGATGAGAAAAAGGTGGGATTCTCCTCAGACAGTAATACCTGCAAATCCATCGTGTCCCCCATTAATCCCAGGGCCAGTCGGTGGGATTAATGGGGAGGGTTAGAGACGATCCCCAAATCGGAATTGACCTATTTCTCAGTTGGAGGAGAGGTTATTCGGTCAAACGTCCTGCAGAGTACAAGGTCCATATGCGGATAACGTGTGTGGACATTGACTCGACACAAGTCATTACATTCCCCCCCCCCTCCCCCAACACAATGTACTTGTTTATATTTCATCTTGTGTTGAAATAAGACGTAAAATATTAATATTAGTTGATTGTCAAATTAAGGTAAGATGGGTAATTACTGTCTGTGTCGGTACTGATTGTGCTGTTGGCGTGCAGACGGAATAGGTTGGGAAACCCTGTCCTACCACAAAGACTCCACAAAGAAACAATGCCCTAACCCAAAGACCACCACCCAGACCCTGACCGCAGCGCTTAAGAATGGGTGTGAAGATACCAGTATACTACACATAGCAAACGTTTGGTTCGACCACATTCATTCTGACACAAAGGTGTCAAGAGGGCTGTATAAAGTCGCATTGGAATGTTCCTTAAAGCCTGGTGATAAAACCCTTTTTCCACCTCCATTTGTTTGAATAACAAACCAGTTCAGTCACATACTAGATTTTGTAATAATGATTTTGAACTGCGTTATTACATTTTGATGTTGGCTGTAAAAGGGAACTAAATCCTCTCTCTTCCCACAACAATGGGCCAATTTAGCAACTAAACTCCTCTGTTTTTCAGATCAGTAGGAGGAGACCACATGGACTATGAAAGGTCCCGTCATTATTATACACATGCCTGACTCTGCTTGAAAAGCTGAAATTTGTCTAAAGATTTCTGGGGGAGGGAGTGACAGTAAACTACATGTAAACGACCAACTCCTTCTTTGTAAATCATTCAGAAGCTCATAATCCTGCCTCTGCCTCTTCTTTATTTTCTTTTGTCCAGCAACAATATGACCCATAGAAAAACAAGCCAAATATTTACCAGGACAACCCATATAAATAAACATGGCAGATTGTAGTTGCACTCTATGCAAAGCCTTCACTTATTATAAAGCACTCCAAGACTCCCATCTTCCAGACACAATAGCCAACCTCGAAAAGGATTCATAGTTTTCCTCGCAGACAGATTGAGAAACATGGGAATGAAATCGGGAAGGTCGTAAACGTTGACTCATCCATTTCCTTTTCCAAGTCTTTGAAAATCTGAGGCATTCAAATCATTTTCCATCTGAACTGATGTTTACAAGTAAAACATGAGCTTAGAATGAGAATAACTATGGTGTACTTTGATGATTGGTGATTGTGGATGTGTCTGCTGCTTACTTTCCAACAGGTCAAAACAAAAACCGGTTTGTTGGACCTGGATATAACGATTTACAGAGTTGTCATTATTCCAGGGTCTAGATGCATAACAGGACCAGTGGCAACAGGCGAGTGAGCAAACCAAGTAAAATACAGAAAAGTATGTTGTTGATATTGTTGGTCATTCAGGTAGAAAAAACACAATGCAGACTGGCATGAAACCTCTTAATAAAGTGAATGATGTGTCGGATATCTAATGAGTTTTCCTTATCATCATCATCATCATCATCATCATCATCATCATCATCATCATCATCATCATCATCCTCATATCCTAGCTAACTTTGTTGTATACTGGGAATGGGTTAACCTAGCAATTGTAAGTGCTTGGCACCTATTCTATAAACATCCTGACTGTACCCACAGCGATATATTGTTGTTTCTCTTTCAAATGTACTTGTAAGTCGCTTCGGATAAAAGCATCTGCTAAATGCCCTCAATGTAAATGTAATTGTAAATCATGTGTTAAACTGCATAGCTCAGCGCCTTGGCCCTCATCCCTGTCGTGCCCTCGCAGTGCCTCTGGTCTAACGTTCACCTACCTGGCGCCGGTGACGTCCACCCCCACCATCAGCTGCCCGTTGAGCGAGAGCAGCTCGTCCCGAAGCTTGATCTGCCCACAGCGCGCCGCCGGGCTCCTCTTCCTCACCTCCGTCACCCAGATGCAGCCCACCTCAAGCACCGGCCCCTGGTCGCCCTTCTTCTTCCTCCTCCGGCCGGTCTTCTTGCCCCCCTCGGGGTCCCCAAAGATGGGGATGTTCCCGAAGCTGAGGCCGAACTCGGCCGAGTCCCTTTCGGCCCTCTTCAGGCAGACGGCCCGCACCTCCACGTCCAGCCCCTCCTGAGGGGGGTCTGAGGGGGGCCGTGGGGCCGCTGGCGCTCTCTCACCCTCTCCCTCGCCCTCCACAAAGTTGAGCTGGATGTATGCCACCAGCTTGTGGATGGCGGCCAGGCAGAGGGACATGTCCCCTATGCTGCTGCTGCTGCTGCTGCTGCTGCACAGGCTGTCACTCTCACCGTCTGGCTTCGGGTCCTAGCAGAGGAAGAAGAGTCACATCGTTAGTGGTGATTGTGGGGAAATGTAGAAGAACCAAATGCTTAAAGCGAACATTGATTTATAATGTTTACAAATCAAACATGATGTATACATTAAGCAATATTTAATTAATCAACTAAATTGTTGTGTTGTTGATTCCACATTGCAATAATTAGACAATATATAAATGAATTGATGTAAATATTTACAGGGCATTGGTTGATTGCTTTGCTAAATTTGATCAAATACTTGGCATTAACATATTATATTTTAGATTAAAAAAAGTATTGTATTGTTAATTTGGGACGCAGCTGGCATAAAGCAGGGTTCTGCCTTTAATATCTTCAACCACTGTGTTTGTTTTCCTTTTTGTATTAACCGCTTACAGTTAGCCTACACTTATGTGGGATCATCTGGAAGGCTGGAGCTCAAGGGCAACACTGGGCAGTAACATTAAAGGTCCCTAACCCTAAAATCCACAACATCCCTTCTCTACTACATTTGTATATTCTGAGATAAAGTATCACCAGAAAAGATTAGAAAGATTACAATTGCGATACACAACATTGGATATGACTGAGGTCATTCATCAAATATGAACTGCGCAGTCTCCCCCAGTGCTTATAGGGTTAGGGCTAAAAACGATACCTTTGAACAACTGTAGCCATCCTGGTTCCGGGCAGTGTTGTGGTTTTGGTCTCCTGATTCCCTGGTTCTGTGCTGACCCCCAAGCCAGGTAACTAGGAGTGGGAGGTGGCTTACGGCATTTTCCTGAGTGATGGGCATGCTGGCTGGTTCTGTCCGGGGCCATCCAGTACCCTTACGGACAGTAACCGGGCTGGAGCATGCAGCTGGACCCGGAGAGGAGGCTTAAGATGCTGGTGGTAGATCCAGGAACAAACACAGTGGAGCTGCATGTGTGGAAGTCAACAGTGGTGTCTCCATCTCTGGAGGGCCTGCAGAAGGGGACCCCCAAGGGCCTGAGCCGGAGGATCCGTATCATCAGGGTCCCCTTTGGATCATGACATCATCCTTGTATAAAGGAGGCTTAATGTGTGTGTGTGTGTGTGTGTGTGGGGGGGGGGGGGGGGGGGGGGGTGTAGCAATCTGCTGGATCAATTGCAGAGTAACCGGAGACTGCTATCCTCTTGGCGAGAGAATTATGAATCTGAGTCTGGATGGAAAAAGTGGGAACAGCAGCCAGGATCGGTGTGCATTGGTGCCTGCTCCCGTGTAGACTCAAACACACCCGTCGTCTTCAGGCCTCACCTGTAGAAGAATGTCAATGTTTTTAATCAAACAAAATGTATCTGCAATCATACGTAGTGTCGAAGAAGAATCTATCCAAACTGGAGTTCGGTATCGTTTTTTTAAATCCCTGGCCAACCACTGTATCCGAAACATGTTAGCGTTTCATTCTTTATTGAAACACTAATAACCCTAGTTCCAGTTTGTACCAGCTTGTGCTGCTCTTGGAACGCAGCCCGGGATCTAGATCCCATGAATTGAAGAGGGCACTTTTGGAAATATGTGGTTCATGGGGCCTGGATCAGCCTGGTTTGCGTCAATACCAAAGGTTTTTCAAATCCTGACAGCAACATTTCAGCCTAGTAGGTATAAAACTAAATATCACAGTTTATCTTTTTATATATATATACAAGATAAAGCATGACAAAATTTGTCTCTCAAAAATATATTTTTAACACTCATAATATAATAATAATAGTAATAATAATAATAATAATAATAATAAGTGGTTGCCAGACTATTTTCCACGCCTGGTCAGGCCTGTCACAAAATCCCGGTGATGCCCAGAGCAGACAAGGTAGGAGTGGCATCCACTGCCATAACTTCTCAGATGGACAACCACAGTTTAACTTCTTTTGCTTTTCAGATAAAAATAGAATCGCATGGCTCCTGTTACAGAAAATGTCTTGAAATGGTATTGGTGTTTAAAATATTTCCAAAAACATACTCAAATGAATACATGAATAGTATTGATGTAATACAATTACATTATGTCATATCGTAATATTCAATAATAGGATGAAATAGAAACAATGCTAACTAGTTAGTATTTTATTACAGTACCCGGATACACCCTTGAACATATCCCACTGAAACTGTTTTGTATTTGTGTCGTTTTCTGTTTTTTACATTCTTTTCAGTTACATTACGGAGTAAAAATCCACAGCAACCACATTTCTGGCAGATTTAGTCAGAAAAAAGCAGGGTTCCATAAGACCACAGTGAAATTACTATCTAGTGCTTGGGTTTCAAATAAACTGTTGGGCATTGTGGTACCATCTGTGTCTGCTATTCCTGTATGTTTTCACATAGGGAACAACAGCATGTCTTTAAGAGAGCATTAAGTCTTAAGATTTTTTATCTTTTATATTTGAAGCAAATTCCTATTTCAGGTAGTGTTGTATTGCATAGTGCAGGACTAGTGTGGAGATAATGCACAAGCTCTCTGATCAGAGAGTACTACTGACAGGCTTCGGTTACTCACAAGCCTCTTTGGATCGTAATGATTGAGTTGAATGGGGAACACCAAAGAGCATGTGTGTGTGTGTGTGTGTGTGTGTGTGTGTGTGTGTGTGTGTGTGTGTGTGTGTGTGTGTGTGTGTGTGTGTGTGTGTGTGTGTGTGTGTGTGTGTGTGTGTGTGTGTGTGTGTGTGTGTGTGTGTGTGTGTGTTTGTGGTGAGGTTGGATTACTTTGAAATAAAGTCAGTGACTGATTACAAAATACATGGTCATTTTTGGAATCACCATTGCAGCCGACTCGATTGCCAACATAAGCAATCTAAATATCTGTTATGTCTGCCCATTATGGCACCCATTGCACTCGTGATCATCTGTGGAAGCAGGGATTCTCCTCATCCTTTAGTGGGCTCTGGTTAAGAGGGTGTTGTATAAGGAGGCCTGTGAAGCTCTTTGATACTGTAGCTGTGATTAAAGGTATGTACAATTGAACGTACATGAATTGACTTGAAAGGAAGTCTTTTCGACTACTTGATTGTCCTTATTTAAAATCTATAATTTTGCAATATATGATCTATATGAATTCTGAAGAAAATGTCATGAGACATCCACACTTTGGTTCCTCCAAAGAAAAGGTGGCATATTTTGCAGTAATAATTTCAATTTCCAGCCTGATACATCCTTTGTCAAATCAGTGTTCAAAGCAACACTGATTAGACACCCAGAACCGTGCAATGCTGTTAGCAAATACATTTGGATGTTTTGAGTTTTTTTGAGGCTCTTTCTTGAAAGGTTTACGGAAGTGAGCTACCTGGAATTATGTGATGAAATCTCTGAAGTATTTACAGCCCAGCAGGGGAGGTATTTTTTTCAACAAAAAACCTCATTGACGAATGAATACTGATTTGCAACACTGCCTTCAAATTGCAAGCCAATAATAAGAACCTTATTGAATAAGAGAATCTGTCGATGGGTCTTGAATTTGGTCATGGATTCACACATTTGACCAGAGTTCCATTGCGTTTATCTCTCCTCCGCAGAAATGTATTTCAACTTTTAAAGTGTTTGTCTATTTATTTAATATTTTTTACTGACCACAGACAAAAGTAAATCGTCTAAAATAACGTTTAAAATGTGCTCAAACATAATCAAAACTACTGATATTTTTTGTAATTATTATTTCATTAATATGTTGATGTTGAGAACATCGTCACAATATAATAATTGTATAATATGTATAACGATTTCACCCATGTCAAACAGCTGATGTTATGGCAACACCTGCCTTTTCATTCGTTGAAGATTGCTGTGTTTTTTTTATTGCATTGCTTGCATTGACAGTGTTACTGTCAATGCAAACAACAGATAGGTTAAGGTTGTCAAATAAAACAAATCTATATTGAGAGCATTTAAGTTAAACACAATTCTACTTTTGTAACAATCACCATTGATCTTTGCTTTTGTAAGAAAAGGAAAATAATGATTACAACACAATGTTGTGATGTGTGTTCAAAGTACGGACTTCCTGATCTGAATATCCCTTTCATCCTCATATGAATAGAAGCCAGCTATTAAAATGTGTTTTTGTGTGGAAGATTAACAGTAACCCCAATAGACAAACATTTGTTTATGTTGGTTTGCATTGCATTGCCCTGAGAACATTTTGACCTAAACAGAGTCCTAAACTGTTGAGTCTGAATTTAAGTCTGAGTCATTTTCATGATGATTCAAGTTCCAGCCCTGCAAAAAGGCCACTTGAGTCTTGGTCAAGAGTCTGTTGTCTTGATTATTGTTAAGGTGCTGTGTTCTGAAGTAATCTGGGCACATGCAGTCCGATTGATGAAAATAACCAATGATGATCTTGATTCATTCACTACGAGACAGTGAATCATCAGACATTGTTGTTTTCTGCCATAAACGGACAAAGCTCAACCTCTTATAAACAGAAAAATTGACTCAAAAATGATTTCATATACTTAAAGTGATTGGATAGGAAAATCTGAGGTCAAAAAGTGTGAATGCTTGATGTCAATCATGACATGCACTTTCTCACATGGTAACAATAAAGGGTTTTCTTATCTCAAAAAATGTATTGAATGTCTTCTTTTCTGGCCTGTACATTTAAGTGTTTCATGTTTGCATTTCCCCCTTAATGCCATGCAAAGCATATTTAAAAGATTGAAGATTGAATTATGTCTTACTGCTTTGTTTTATTGGATTATATTTGCGTTCATGTTGTATGTCAGAACCAACCCGGAGGAATACTAAGCATATAGTTTAATATGCAGTAGTAGGGATGAAAAAATAAAACTTTGATGAAATCGAATAAAGAAATCCTAAACTCAGCATTTCATTTTCTCTGATCGTCTTCACTGGGTTTTACTGCTTTGCGTGTAACGGTTGTAAACACTAATGTAGCAGTTGAAAACCGACTAATCCAATAGGTTGACTGCAGACATACTGTATTTGCATGTGCATTCAGGCCCCCAGACATTCAGTGCAGACCCACTGTAGCCCACCGCTAACCTCAAAGTTGCCCACCCTGATGGATACAGAAAAATCCAACATGAATGACGTTGGTGAAGGAGTGTGTCTGTGTGTAGACATGCAGACTAAATCTTTAATTTGACAACGATACAACCGAAACGACGCAGCAGACAAACAAAGCAGCAGTGCAAAGTGATATGGATTTAAGGTACAAAGCCATTCCCTCTAATCCCAGGGATTTGCTGTATGTAGGCTATTCCATGTTAACAATGCTGTCACCGTTTTAAACGTTTAACAAAAGCATTGCTTCAAATAATCTCCACTTCACCTACATTTGGCATGTACAACTAAGCAAATGTTAAATCTTCCTGGTGTTTTAATACAACAAATTATAAGAGTGGTCATTAAATCTACCGTCTTTTGCTTATTTGAGTTTAAAAAACCTCCAAAATACTCTAAAAAACCTGTCCAGCACACAAATATGGGTGGCTTCCATTTTCAACCTCTAATTATACTTTAGTTCAGCTCCCTACAGATGTAGGAAACTCTTCAAACAAAGTACAATTGGTTTTCGTTTTCTGCTGATGTCAGCCAGATGTGCGTTGAGTGAGCTCCAGTAGTAGCGCTCCGGCTGCGTCTTCAGGACGCTTTCCAACCAGTAAACTGAAGTCACACAGTCTGAAGAAAAGGGGTGAGTGTCGATGGTGTCCTTCAGATTCAAGCCAAAGCAATTGATTTCCCTGCATTGTCCCCTCTGTCCTGAGCTGACCTATATGGGCTGTATAAACCTCCTCCCCGGGCCAGACACCCCCGGTTCCCCCCTTCCCATTCACTCTCCGTGCTCCTCCCCCACAACACTAATTCCATCCCGGGACCCATATGGTCAAAGATTAGCGAGGCCTTTGCATTTCAGCATCTCTCCCATCATGCCACATGGCCAGGGAGGAACACAAAAACAACATCATTGAGTCGAAGGGTCTACTGTAATAGAAACAAGTTGTAGCGGTTAAAATGTTAACCCTTATGATTAAAATAATTGACATGTGTGAAATGAAATGAGGTTAATTAAAGTTATGGTTAATTATTACTGTGAACCCTGGCCTATATTGCCTATCTGGAAGTGGGTACATGAAACAGTTATTGACATAATGTTAACCAGATGACAGACCAGGTACATTCCTTAAATTGTTAACTATTCTATTCAGAGTTCGCATTCTGAATAGAGTGCCAACAGATAGGATCAAAAGTGTTTTGAGATTTGAAATAAATTCAAGATGAATTACTGCCGATTCTTAAATGTTATTTTAAATAACTTGTTTGGTCTACTTAACAGACTTTATTGTATCTCACTCTTGTAGTAGCAGCCGGTCAACAAAGGCAACGTGCAAGACCAAAAACTTTTCTTGAGGCTGTTATTCCCTAGCATAAATTCAAACATGAATCAGCAATGCAACTAGCAGTGAATGCATGTTTGCATGACTTTAACCAGCTTTCCGGGATGCCAAACTTTTGCATAGGTCCTAAAACCTTAACCCTAATTAACCAACAATTCCATCGTACACACCGAATACACGTCAGCATTTATTATCCCTTATACATACCAAGACTTTGATATTTTTTTCTTCCGCTTCGTGGAAGGACAAGGATGTTTTGAAATGACCAAAGCATGGAAGTCTCTGTAGCGGAAAACCCAGACTGACAGGTGACAAGCAGTGAGTGCATATCTGACAATGTCAGAGAATAAATGGCAATGGGTGGAATCTCTAAGATATAAATAGACAATAATGGAAGCAAGAAAGCCCTCTAGTCAAGAGCACTAGCAGTTCTGGGGGTGGGCCAGTGCCCCTTTAAGATATGTGGAGTCAATATTATAAGTGAATATTTGAAATCAAATGATTATTTGAAACTAACCATAATTCCTAATAGTTAGAAAACAATTTGCCAATAAATAGTAACTAACAAGATGAGATTTAAACATGCCAAATGCAGGGTTCCCAATTAAGTTCTAAATACCAGTCTGAGAGAGACTCTTTCCAAACATTAGTATTTTAGTTCACAAAGCCAAGTGAACTGCCGTTGCCGTTGAACATTGACCGTAAATGTCAATGTTCAATCGCTTTAGAGTGTGGTTGCAATGGTAAGTTATACTTTATTATAATCTGTAAACACTGATGGATACACGTTGCCAAAAAAAAGACAATAGTTGGTCTAAGAACCGCCAATGTTGAATAGGTGCTTCACGTGGTGTTAAGACCCCTGGAAGAGAACCACCATCCCAGCCTGGCCCCCTGGTTTAAATGGTCTAGAACCGCCACCGGTCAGTAGTACAGATGTTAAACATGTGTTGGATTCTCGGCTTCAGAGTGCAACCACAACCAAACTCAACAAAAGCAAAAGACACACCCATCATTGTGTTGTGAGTGTCAACGGCTCTGTTCCAAACATCACAATAGCCGGCTTCCAGCACATTGCATATTACAGGCTATCAGAAGGCCAGGAAACACACTTTATTTATAGGCCATGGATGGGAAACGTGGGAGACATTGTATGATGGAACCGCTTTATTAAACCCTTCATAACCCTCAAGGATGGCACTGCTCAACAAGAACAGAGTCACTTCTTGTTCCAAATAGGCATTCCAAATATAGTTAGTATCATTAAGAACAGTAAAAGGCTTGTTGTTCAGCCAAGCTCCATCCATTTAGATCAGTAGTCCAACTTTAACCAGTGCGTATCAATTCCTCATTCGTACTCAATGACTCTATAATATGGTTATTATAAGTGATCCTGTATGTTAGTATGGAAGTTACCAAGACGTCACGCAACATGTCGAGTGGGGTTTAATTTATAGCCCTGTTTGTTTGCGTCAAAGTGCTTCTCAAGCCTGAACTGAAACGGTAATGGAGCCGTCTGACCCTAAGCCATCATGTAATGCCATGTAACAGAAGAACTGGGTTAAAAGCATCCATTAAGAAACTTGCTATATACAGATCAAATCACAGTACGTCGGGTTAGGGCTGCCAACTGAATATGCCGACTGTTTAAGGGCTTGGACATTTCCAGCGGCCCTGATACAACGCATCCGTCCACCCGCAGGTTTCTGGGGGGACAACAATAACACATGGGGGACATTGGTCCATCAAGCTGACAGGGACTGCACATTGGCATAGCCCCCATAGAACTTCCAGAACCATTCAGGGTTCATTACCGAGATTGAACGAGTTTGCCCTGCAGCAATTGTGTGGGATGAGGAATACAATTACGACATTGTGTGCAGGAAATAAAAGAAAAAGGAAAATGAATCGTCAATTTGATCTTTAAAAGCTACTGATAAAACATTTGAACGAAGAATGCTCGTATGATCTTGATTTAGGCAACATTATTTTGTGGAATGCATATCTTCAAAATGCCATCCTGAACTCGGTAAGAAAGTTATCACCATATGTATCCTCCATCAGACTGTTCAATGGGATCAGTATGTGGCACAGTAACGCAGTAGGCCCCGTAGGGTCATACATGAACCCCGTCCACAGAGAGTGGAGGCAATGAACGTTTACATTCTTTATGGTAAACACTCGATTTAACTTTTAGCTGTGATCAAAACAAATTATGTTGAATGTTCATCGGACCAATAGCAAAAGTGAAAACAATACCAGCCATAGCGACCTACCTATACGCCCCCCAGCCCCCATCACACACTGATAGACCTACGTTTTGATACAATTTATAAAATAATCAAGCGCAGCAAATAGGTTTGATGGTGAGAACCTTCAAAGCGACTAACCTTTCCATTTAAGTGATGTAGCGTACAGTCCATTCAAGTTTGGACAGCATCCCTCCTCAGTGTCTGTTGTAGTTTGGGTATTGGGGTGAACCGCTGAGCTGCTGCCACGCACAACTTCACTCACTACACTCTGTCTGTCATGAAGCTTTCGGGGGAGAAAAACGATTTTTCCAAACACAAGGAGGTCCCCCAAATGCTCCAGCGGGAAGCAAACTGGTTGGAGGTTTAAAATCACAATCGTATCCAAGTGTTGATCTTCAAAGACACAGTTAGTATGTGTCTATAGTCTACAGAATTAAACGCATTACTTTCCTGAAATAACACGCATGTTGTAGTATCGACTTTGTCTATTTTAACCTACTTGGTGAAAAAGCCTATCTGCAATTTTCCGACCATTGCGTAGTTTTGGTTACAGAAAACTTGCGC
>NC_082392.1:20697779-20942779 GCF_031168955.1 Gadus macrocephalus | reverse complement strand
ATTTACATTTACAACTAGAATCAGGGCATTCAGTAGACGCTCTTATCCAAAGCGACTCACAGCAAGTCAATTTGTCATAATAAGTTGAAAAAATATCTTGCTGTCGTTGCAGTAAGGTTGGATGTTCATAGAACCAAGTGCCAAGCACTAATAATTGTTAGGTTAACCCATTCTCTGTATACAACTAAGATAGGATAAGTTGCTACACAACTAAGTACTTTTATTAAAAAATATATATATCAACACAAACACACACATGAACTATAAGGTGGGTCTGAAAAGGTGTGAGCACTTGGGTACTCACAGCAGAAGGCCAGCAGTCTCATAGCAGGAACCATGGTCGCGGGGATGCTCCTCTCAAAGACCAGAGCGCTCTTCCTCAACAGCTTTGAGAGGTGAGGGGACGGTGGCCCTGCTATTTATGGGCTCCTCACACCGAGCACTGGGCATGTAGGCACCTGAACACGAGGCCCCGAGCACTCTGCCCCCCCACCCCAAACAACATCAACCACAGTATGGAGCATAGTTGGATTATATAAAGGCTTCCTTAACCTGTATAAGTTAAAATATGGTGGTGACAAGCATATACGTTGTACATTTACATGTGTATGTACATATATACGTACATATACATGTACATATACATTTACATATACGTATACATGTACATATACATTGAGGCATACATATATGAATACATGTACGACAGCACATTAGAATATTGTAACATATCATATATGAGAACATACCCAGTTTTACCCACAAATTACTCTAATTTTATATTTTAACAGCTCTGTAGACGGTAACAAAATGCCTTTAATTGACATGAATTAATGAAACACTTTCTGATTTTTACAACCGTTTTACCACCATTTAGTACACCATTTGAGTACAGTGTAAGGTATTTATAACCTTACACTGTACTCAAATAGCACTTTGGTATTTAGATGCTTCTTTTGCACTTCTGGTTAGACGTCAACTGCATTTCATTGGTTCTATATCTCTACTCTGCCAGTGACAATAAAGTTTAATCTAATCTAATCTATTTTTAACACAGTTGTATCACAGTTTTACCATAATTTTACAGCAGTTTTAGCACCATTTTACCACAGTTGTATCACACTTTTACCACCGTTTACCACAGTTGTACTACAGTTGTATTACAATTTTACCACAGTTGTACCACTGTTTTACCACAGTTGTACAGTAGTTTTGCCACAGTTTTACCACAGTTTTACCACAGTTGTACCACAGTATAACCAGAGTTGTACCACAGTTTTACCAGAGTTGTACCAATTTTACCACAGTTGTACCACAGTATTACCAGAGTTGTACTACAGTTGTACCACCGTTGTATCACAGTTTTACCACAGTTGTACAACAGTTGTACCCCAGTAGTACCAATTTTTTACCACAGTTGTACCATAGTTTTACCACAGTTGTACCACAGTTGTACCATAGTTTTACCACAGTTGTACCACAGTTGTACCATAGTTTAACCACAGTCGTACCACAGTTTTACCACAGTTTTACCACATTTGTACCAGCTTTACCACAGTTGTACCACAGTATTACCAGAGTTGTGCAACCGTTGTACCACAGTTGCATCACAGTTTTACCACGGTTGTACTACAATTTGATCAGAGTTGTACCACAGTTGTACCACAGTTGTACCACAGTTGTACCACAGTTTTACCACAGTTGTATCACAGTATTACTCAATTTTTACCACAGCTGTACCACAGTTTTACCACAGTTGTACCACAGTTGTACCACAGCCCTCACTGACTTTAATAAACAATGTTTAGGGGAAAGCAGAGGACGGAGACAGAGAAAGAGTGGAAGGTGTTGATCCCCAGTCCAACGATGCGTAGTAAAGAGGTTATGGTATGAATCGTAGGGGCTGAACGAGATGCCAGAGAAATGAGCAGGTTGGGGGTCGTCAATTATCCGATCACCGGAGCACGTTAAGGTTGCCAAGAGAGACGTGTCTCTTGTAGAAGCTCAAGGTGGAATGTAACTTGGGGGGGCTTCACACTCTCTCTTTCTGCGGCACCGCCCTCCTCCCCACCCATCCAGGTGCAGAAGGTGAGCTGGAATGAGGGCAACATGTTGGGAGACATTCATATATATGAGCACCGACCATACATACTATTTATGCATCATCTGTTCTTTTGCTTTCTCCACGCATTTCCCCTCATGGACCTTCCTCTCCACAACGTGTTGACTGCTGACATTGTCCAGGTGCAGTCCTCAGGGCCCTGGGACAAATACCACAGCCCCCCCCCCATCCTCCCCCACGCCATCACTCATACAGCAGACAGGCACCATTTAACAAGAGCTGATGTCTGTATGCCTGGATAACATACGGAGAGAAACAGCGAAGAGGACATCAAATACACAATCTGCTCTTAAAACACGCCAAAAGTCATGTCTGAACTGGATGATGTGGAGTTTTTGAATGTTGCTGTATATTGTTAATGCTTATAAGGTTTACAAAGAGCATTCCTGTATGCTCTTAGATTTCTGAAATGGAGGTGGTCATTGCCATATGACGTTTCCCCAAGTCTGCTAGGTATTAATGCAACAGAAATATATGTTTATTGTCAGGTAAAGAAATCCATGTTACGTAGATACCATTATACCCTTTTCTCTTTCCATTGTGGGTAGTGTTCCATGCAATTTATAACAATATTCAGTCAAACGTTGTCTAATCTAGGCGAAGCCTTTTGATTGTGTATAAACTATCAACACATAGGAAGGCAGTGACAGCAGCCCCAGCACTTTATTGACTGGAGAACGACGAAAACGTATCCATTCAACTGCAAATGTTACATGCATTTTAAGTACAACAATATACTGTATGTTTAATATAAGACGTGCACAATGCTTGCCATGAACATCGAAAAAAGGCATTATAAGCTAAAAAATAAGAGACGTATGTGATCTCCGACCGCTACAAGTTCAGCCAACTTCCCTCATTAGTTAAGGGGAGCAGACTTAGGTTCTAGCACTTGACAACTGAACACAAAGGTTTTCAGTCGGCAATCGATTTAAAAGCATTGGGGAGCCATACTTATTACAAAGTAACTATTATATTGAATAAATGATTACAGGGAATGCTCAGCATCGCATTTCTGTGCTCACATGTTCAGCAATTATCAAGGGTTCAAAGGTCAAACACTTTTATTATTGACTTGACCCTAACTAATAAGTGAGGGTCAATGGTGCAAAAATGCTTTTTGTTCTTGCATTGAATGCTCTGTCAGTACGATTTGAGAGTTGTGGAGGGACAGACAGCAGCAAAGAGCAAAGAACAGCTCCTCTCACTGCTCCCACCCAATATTTAAGCGATTCAAGAGTGACTGACTGGATTGTCATGTTGATGTGGGATTAAGGATGGCAAATAATAACCCTGGAGATGATTCTGGAGAATCAACAGCCCCACCCTTTCACTCTCCGTGTTCCCGCCTGTAATTCAGAATGAGTCCTGTGCAGTACCAACAAAAACAAGGATTTGAGATGTTCAGATGTTCAGAATTCCTTCCTTCTCTGAACTTTTTCCTGATTCTAGTAATGTAGACCTTTATGTCATGTGTCTGTGAGACTTTGTTTCCACGCGTCCTATTGCCTTTTTGGCAAACTGAGCTTAAGCCCCAACAGAATACTACAACGTTAAAAGTCTGTCGTATTTGTAACGCGACACAAACAAGAAATAGAATCACACACACACACACCCACCCACCCACCCACCCACCCACCCACACCCACACACACACACACACACACACACACACACACACACACACACACACACACACACACACACACACACACACACACAAGCATGTGGAGGCATGCAAGCACACACACGACACATAAACTGTGTTGGTTGAATAGTGCATCCTCCCAAGCATAAAAAAATAAAGATCATGAATTCATGAATTCATTCCAGGTCTTTATGGATTGAGCAGCCAGCATCTGCTCACAGGCCGTTACATCAGTGATGGGGCCAATCCACCAGAGGAGGGGAGGGCCCCCTCACTGACAGTCTCTGAAACATGTCAGAGACAACAAGCAGGACTCTCTTCACTTAGTCCTTCAGGACGGCGTGCCTGCTCTTCTAGCAGAGAGCAGGTGATGTATATCATATATATATATATATATATATATATATATATATATATATATATATATATATATATATATATATGTTGAGCAGTGACGGTAAGAATTTCCTAGGATTAATTAAGTGATGTGAAACTGACTTTTGCTCTGTGTTATTTGTATAGCCAGCAGTAGAGCGCCACCAGTGTTACGGGCCCTCAAGTATTGTGGGCCCCTCCGAGGCCAGAGCAATGGATCGTCCTGGAGAACCTTGCCATCAACAGCTACATCGCCAGGTGGAGGGTCATGACTCCTCCGATATGATCCTCCACCTGAGGGACTACACCCACCTGACCCACTACCTGAGGGACCACACCCACCTGACCCTGAGGGACCACACCCACCTGACCCACTACATGAGACCACACCCACCTGACCCTGAGGGACCACACCCACCTGACCCTGAGGGACCACACCCACCTGACCCTGAGGGACCACACCCACCTGACCCTGAGGGACCACACCCACCTGACCCTGAGGGACCTGGTAATCCCAAGGATATTTCTTGTTCTCCCTTCAGGGAAGGTTAACTTGGTTACACAACTCAAAGGAAGTAGTGCAATTGAAAGTGTTGCGGTAGACGAGGAAAACCCTACAATTCATGACCCTCTCTCAGACAGACCACAGGATTTGACCATACTAATATGTCAAGTAACTCAAAATCCCTGTTTAAAAACTAACTCAAACTTACATTAGATGTTCAATTATCAATTAATGTTTTGTATATTCATTCACGCATATTTATGCAAGTCTGAGTAGGTCCCAGATGCGCAGGGTTAAGTGTACTTTTGAGTTTGAGAAGAATTTTGAGAAGGGCTGTTGTGGGTTTATACAAGGGGGAATGTACAAGTTTATAGCTTTAACCATTTGGTCACCTCTATGACATGTTTCAGTAAATGTATTCATCATTAGTTACTATTCCAACACTATACATGATTTATTTTAGTTGTACAAGGAAGACAACTAGAAAATCTACCTGCAGGGGTCCATACATATGTTGGAGAAAGATGCAATACTTCATTAAAAAAGGTGTGGACACACAGCCTTTACTTTGACTCTTTATTTAGATCTATGGTTTGAATGTGGCTGGACAGAACAGTAGTAACAAATACAAACTAAGACTGGTGTTTCATTGTTCTGTGACATCACATACCTAAAACTAGTTTCAACCAGAAGAAAAAAAAAAGCGACATCAGCTAACAGAATTTCTGATACAGAAAATACAATTTACGGAATGAAAACAAAAAAAATAAACACTGAGCATTGGAGCGGGCTCTCTAGCGCCTCGCTGTCCTTTGAATAATCAGGCCTCATTACATCAGAAATGAAACATTATGTAAAGACAAATCAAAGTTTATACTGGAAACCATGAGAAACATGCTGCAAAGGGAATGTCTCCCCAACGCTGACGTTGAGGTTTTACTTAACAATGGTTAAATCGCATCGATGCATTACTGAAATAAGGGATTAAAGTCTGCACTGTAAGAACAATGTCATTTTTTTTGCTTAAAACTTACAACCCAACGGTTTGACAGAGTTATTGATGAAAATCTCCTAAAGTAAAACATACAAAAAAACTAACATCTGAGAAGCCAATCCCATGGCAGTGGCAGCCAGGCCCCGCTGACCACAGAACGCCGGGACCGCACAGTCAGGGGGCCAGGGAATGGTACAAATGCATCTCGTCTCCTCTCCTTTCAGATTGCACGTGTTTTAACTTCACTACCAAACAGAAAATATTAAATCACAGCAAAGCAAAATGTGACAGTCAAGCACGGCAGCGATTTGACCTTATTCATCAGACGAAGCAGACTCGGCCCCAGCACCTCTGTGATGGTATGCCTCCTTTCTCCGAATGCTGCTGCCCGTTTATAGTACCAGTCCTCGTCTGCATTTCAATTCACCTAAATCCTACGTCTTCGGTCTCTAGGGTAAAGTCCTGTGTGTACACACAGTCTAGCTCACAACCCCAGGGGTTCGAGGGGAAGAGTGGACCTGATCAAGGCGTCCTGCTGACGGACCCAGACAGTGACAGCTAACCAACAAGCCATTCGTTGCGCTAACTAAATCCACATCTGAAAACTGAGGGTACAAAGACCTCACTACCGACCGCCTGCTCTCCTCTGTATAGACCAGGGAGGTTGGCATGCCAACCGGGCATCTCTTGGTGCTTATGGAAAGCAGCAGCAGCAGATATCTGCCTTACTACAAGAGAACTCCAAACGGTACTTAAAGGCTCGGTATCCTCACTATGAATGGGCGGGTTCCACCGCCGTTGGACAGCCAATGGGAACACACCGCCATTCCGATTCTGTTTGACATCTACTGGGGCGTTAAGGGATATCAGAAAGGATGAGGGACCTTCAGAATCACAGTGGTTAAGTCTCTCTCTTTCTCTCTCTCTCTGACACACATACGCAATTGTCCATCAGCCACCTTTCTCCATACAGTCCCAACACACACACAAACACACACACACACACACACAGAGCTGTGCTGTAGGGGGAAGGCTGTGGTCGGTGGGTTTTCCTTTCTCCTGACGGCGGCGTCCTAGCGCCTCTGCGGCCCGTACACGGGGTAGGACAGCGTGACGTTGAGCGAGTCGTTGTGCTGGACCAGGGAGGCGTGCTGGTAGTGGAGGACCAGCTCCTTGAGGGAGGCGTAGAGGTTGTAGGGCTCGGCGAAGCCGTAGCCTGTATGGGTCTTGTTGATCACACAGTGTTTCACCTCTCCCTCCACCCTGCAGGGAGACGGAGAAGCGAGCCAGATGAGAGAGGGAGGAGAAACATGTTCATGCTTGGCCTCAAAACAACACATCAATAATACAGAGGAGGGATAGGACTGACCCGGAGCTCAGGCAGCAGCACAGATATAAATAAATACCCTCTTGAGCCCTTTGAGACTGTAATTGTGATGAAGGGCTACAAAAAATACAATTTAATTGAATAGACATAGGGCAGGATAGGGGAGAGACGTTGACAAGGCACACTGATAGCCAGGGGACTGCACAGAGCCAGGGGACTGCATAGTCTAGTAGTGATGAGGGTGTTGGACTCTCAATCGAAAGGTTCTAGGTTAGATCCCCAATGTCTGCAGCCCAGCCCAGTGACACTTTCCTAACTCCAATAGGATCCTTAATCACATGTGTCTGACTTCACAGTCAGTCGCTTTGAATAAAGGCGTCAGCTAAATGACCAAACGGTTGTAGCGCTGGAGACAGCCATACTGACAGACAGACGAGAGGGGGGTCCTTACACCACAGAGCAGGCGTAGCAGCCCGGCTTGCTGCTGTCACGGACCAGGAAGGTCCCGTCCCTCTTGCCGCGCAGCAGAGTCTCCGCCTGGATGCGGTTGATGTTGCCCAGGCGCCACAGACACTCATCATGGTGAGGCAGGTCATCCTCGTCCTCCAGCATGCTGTACTCACTGGAGACACGCGCACAGACACACACTTAGAAATGACCCTTTGTTCACTGTTGATGAGCCACTGAGGTGTTCGCTGTTACTACCAACCTACTGTTAGGACAACCTTACAAAGTAAGTAACAATAATACAGTTTATAAGATGACATTATCCCTAAACATGTTGCGTTTTCTTTCACAGATAGAACCTGATTCTGCTCAAAACACACTAGTGTTGTAATTCTTGTCATCTGCAGCCTTCAGAAAAAGGTTAATTTCCATCCAATTGCAGGATTTGGAATCCACATAATTCAAATATTACCATCCCTTCATTATGGTTCTTATTATTATGGTGGCTCTTCGGCAGTGTACTCACTCCTCCGTTGTGTCGTTCTTCAGGCCAAGCCATTCGTTTAACTTCCTCTGTCTCACACCCTTCTGAGTCAGCCACCTGCCACACAGAATAAAGAGCATTACATCATGCAAATGTGCAGATAAGTCTGATTTTGATAAATGTACCGTTTCGACATTCAAAAGCAGGGTGTGACTGGATGTGCGTGTGTTTGACTGTAGTTTAGGTCAATGTGCATGTCTTACATCAGGTACTGATCTCTCGTTTTGCGGAGCTGGATCAGATCCGGCTTGATGCTGTTCATCTTCTTGTCGATCTCCCTGTAGTCGGCCGCCTGCTTCTTCAGCTCCACCTCCAGGTGGCGCTTGCTGTCCACAATCTCACTTATCCGGGACTTCAACTTGTCATAGTTCCCCATGATCCTGTGGGGGAGACGGCAAAGGGTCATTACGTTGTCAAGCAGTGGTTTTCAACCGTTGATGTAGCGGGTCACCGATTGGTGAACGGACAAGTAGGGTTGTGGGCAAAACCTGGCAACCGCAGACCACAGCTAACCAAATGTTATTTCTCAGACATTAAGGAATATTGTTACTGCTGTACTTTGGAAGCTTTCAATATAATACAAAAATGTGGGCATTAAATATTCATTGTATAAAAAAAAAAGGCATGACTTTGAGAACATTGGTCCATTGATGCATCGCCATCTAGTGTACATTTAGTGTATGACACCCTGTAGCTCGGACCGCAAACGATCCGGACTAATCACGCACATACAGCCCCGCTTCAGGGGAAGCATCAACAACGGGTCATAATAATAATGTACGTTTTTAAAGTCAACATGGGATACATCTACATTACCCATCAATGAGACCTCATACAGATAACATACTATATTATAAAGCAGCAGGCAGGTGTGTTGGCCGCCAGCCTACCTCTGGATCTCCTTGTCGTTGCCCTCACGCCGGAACCTCTCGATGTACTCCTTGCTGAAGCGCTCCTGCGTCTGACACTGCTCCTCAAAGATCTTGATGGTCTCGTTGAAGGCTTCGATGGCCGTTCTCTTCATCTGGATCTCCTGAGAGAGGAAGAGATCGCATGTGAAGGCCGGGCTAAGTGTGGAACGCATACATGTGCATGTGTGGTGCACTGGTACCGTGTGGTGCACTTACTGGGACCACGTGTAATGTATTCATGAGGACCGTGTGTGAGATACTCATGAGGACCGTGTGTGAGATACTCATGAGGACCGTGTGTAATGTACTTGTGAGGACTGAGTGTGATGCATTTGGACCATGTGTGTGGGGTCGTAGGAATGTGTTCAATGTACCTACGAGGACGAGGGTATGTGTGTGCAGTCCTTGTACAGAGGGTGCAATGTGGCGTACCTGTGAGGTGCGGGTGTACTCCTCGTACAGCCGGTCGTACTCTCGGTTCTTCTCCTGGTACTGCAGGTGGTACTCGTGCAGCTTCTTGCCCACGGCCTCGATGCTGTCCTCCTTCACCACCTGGTCCTGTGGGCCACATCATCATCATGGTACAGGGATTAAAACGAATGACGATGAAATATCTTCCTGCGCGTCTGCATCCATGCGATTCTAGTCCTCAGTCCCAACGTAACGGTCGACTCTCCTCGCTATGGAATCGCAACAAAGTTGCAACCTAGGGAGGGCGCGTCGCTAACGTGTACGCTTGTATTACAGTCAACGAAGATAATGTCTATCAAAATACTAATTTTAATGAAGTCACAATGGAATATGTAATTGAGTAAAGAGTAGAATTCTAAATCAAATATATACTTGAGTAAGAGTAAAATTACAGACTTAAAAAAGGAACGTGAAACGTACTCGTTAACCGAAAAATTTACTTTTTTTTACTCATTTGCGTTACTTTTAACGCGTTACTACCCACCACTGGTTGTTCAGTGAGACGCAGAGACTGCTTGTAACAACTGCTTTTTACACTGCCAAGCCGGTTCGGTCGAGGCTTGGCACGCCCGGCGATTTCACCGTCTTATCTCAAGTTTCCTGTGTAAAACCGAGTTGGTAAAATCCCCCGTTCGTCAAGGCGCGGGCTTCCATGGTTAACTGGAAAAGGCGGGGCTGCGCTAGTCTAGACCTCTTCAGAATAATTTGCATACTCCTGAATGTTTTTATTTTTTTATGAATGAAGACCGCATGCAAGAATGAGTTCACATTTGATTGTAGGCTACAAACGCGATTGACGCCAACAAATTCTTTATTATGCTGACCACTTGTTTTTTATCCTCACAAAAGCCTCGTAAGGACAGTTCCTCTGCGTCTCTCTCATAGATCGCACCATCTTTCAATGTCTGTGTTTAATGCGACTGCATCACCTTCTCTTAAATGATCAGCAGCTTGCGGATTTCACTTTCTTTCCAGTTACAACTGCTCATGATGATATCGCTGCATCTACCCAAGCACCCCCCACCCCCGGAATCACGGAGCCGTCGCATTTACATCAGAATGAAACCCAATAAATCGCCAATGTGTGTCGGGTCCACACCACAGTTCTGTGACTTAGGGCATTGGTAATCATCTTGAAACTAAACAAATCTAGTCTGGAAATAAATATATTTTATCAACATAATGTATTGTGTTTTTACTATATTATCAGTAAGCAAAAACTCTAAATGTAAAAAAGATTTTTGTGAAAATTCGGGACGATTCGGGACGGTTCAAAATGATTTTCTGGACGGTGGTGAAAAAAGTTAGGTTTAACCCCTGTCATGGTATGATCTCACACAGCTCTCTCCAGGCATACACTGAGCCAGCAGTTTCCACCACCCAGTAATAATATGGGTGGCGTGGTAGGGCAGGTCACCCTATGTAGTCAGCAGATTTGCCCTCACTAGGAACCTCTGTGCTGGTCCAATTACCAAATACAAATGGCTATGAATACATTGATTATAAACATTAAATGTCCAACTAAATGCTGATCACTAAGTGCGCTATTAAAGGTTGGGTATGGAATTCTCTTTTTTGGCCATTTTTGCAAAATTACTTGAAATCCTTATCATAACCCACTTACAGCCACTGAGTTAGAAGTACTGACATGAAAATTAAACAAGTCAATCATCTGTGGAACAGGCAGGGCTCGAAAAACTCCAGCCAATGATTTCCAGACTCACCGAGTGGTATTGGACAGTAAGTACGTCAATCAAACTGTCGTACTGCACTCCCCCTCCCCCCGTGCGACCCCTTCGTGCACGTACTCAAAGCTCGTGACCCAGAGAAAGCTTCTGTTTGTTGTTATCCTGCGGTAGCTACTGGAGCTAGCTAACTAGCTAATGGCTCGCTCTCGCGCATCTGTTCGCTTATGCATGATTGCGCGTCCATGTACTTGGAATGTGTGGAGTCAGAGTTAGCGTTGAAGGAGAGGTGGTAGGACCATTTGAGTTGTGTATTTTCAAAATTTGCTGGCGTTTCGCAAATCCCATACCCAACCTTTAATGTCCAAATGATATGACATATATAGTTTCCTAACTTCAATACCATGATATAAACCAACAATTATTCGTGCGTGCGTGCGTGCGTACACCTTAAGTGTTGTCATTACTACGCATTACGTAGTAATTACATATTACATTAGTGACGCATGCATTTAGTACTTAGTAAGTATATCGTGCTCTTTTTCAAAGGTAACTCATCGCAGGGTTATTGATAGCTAGCTTGGTTTTTTGACCAGTTCAAATGTCAGCGCGAAGCTCGACCCTAGGGGGCAGGGGCCTATAGAGACTCTGGTGGCCTCTTAACAGACTCTGGGGGCCTCAATAGTAGGGATGTTAACCGATGACCGTTTGACCGATGGTTGACCGTATCAATGTAAACCGATCAAAATTGTCGCTTGTCGGTTAAAAATAAAAATAAAAAAAGTGACTTATTGGAAGTTGGACGGACACTGCGTCTCTAGCCCACTGTTTAATTTCTCCTCAAGTCTTAATTACTCCCGCATGCGAGCTGCGGAGAATAAGATCTCTAAATTATTATTGACAGTAGACTAAACGCTATAAGACTTCAGTTAGCCATCTCATTCCAAGATCTTTTTGTGTGAAGTGAAAAAAATTATCCCTCACCCTCAATTTTTCCGTCTCCTCCAAACTAAACAAGCAGCGTCTCTTCGGAGCTGTCATTATCTTAAATGAGCAGCGGCAATGTTGCAAATGAGCTCCTAACGCTGCCCTCTACCGCTTGGCCCCTGGTGAATCCCGCGCAGGGTCTCAAACAGGTCCGCGCCATCTCAGATCATTGTGGGCGTTCGAGCCCGCTCTCTACACACGGTCAACTTGCCTCGTGTTTCAATTCAAACACAGGTCGTACCGCGGTTAGAGCCACTCTCACTCGGAGAGTGTGTGTGTGTGTGTGTGAGTTGGGCGGCAGAACGGGAGAGTGATAAGCAGAGTTACGAAATAGTAGCCGGCCGGCGCGGCTCAAAATGGCTGTTATTTCAAATAGCACATTTTAATTCACACCGGTGTACTTTCTACATCGTTTATACCGTACACCCCTACTCTTGGGGCCTCAACAGACTGTGGGGGCCTCAATAGAGACTGTGGGGGGCCTCAATAGAGACTGTGGGGGCCTCAATAGAGACTGTGGGGGGCCTCTAAAGAGACTGTGGGGGGCCTCAATAGAGACTGTGGGGGGCCTCAATAGAGACTGTGGGGGGCCTCAATAGAGACTGTGGGGGCCTCAATAGAGACTGTGGGGGCCTCAATAGAGACTGTGGGGGGCCTCTAAAGAGACTGTGGGGGGCCTCAATAGAGACTGTGGGGGCCTCAATAGAGACTGTGGGGGGCCTCAATAGAGACTGTGGGGGCCTCAATAGAGACTGTGGGGGGCCTCTAAAGAGACTGTGGGGGGCCTCAATAGAGACTGTGGGGGGCCTCTAAAGAGACTGTGGGGGCCTCAATAGAGACTGTGGGGGCCTCAATAGAGACTGTGGGGGGCCTCAATAGAGACTGTGGGGGGCCTCTAAAGAGACTGTGGGGGCCTCAATAGAGACTGTGGGGGCCTCAATAGAGACTGTGGGGGGCCTCTAAAGAGACTGTGGGGGCCTCAATAGAGACTGTGGGGGGCCTCTAAAGAGACTGTGGGGGGCCTCAATAGAGACTGTGGGGGCCTCAATAGAGACTGTGGGGGGCCTCAATAGAGACTGTGGGGGGCCTCAATAGAGACTGTGGGGGGCCTCTAAAGAGACTGTGGGGGGCCTCAATAGAGACTGTGGGGGCCTCAATAGAGACTGTGGGGGGCCTCTAAAGAGACTGTGGGGGGCCTCTAAAGAGACTGTGGGGGGCCTCAATAGAGACTGTGGGGGCCTCAATAGAGACTGTGGGGGGCCTCAATAGAGACTGTGGGGGGCCTCTAAAGAGACTGTGGGGGCCTCAATAGAGACTGTGGGGGCCTCAATAGAGACTGTGGGGGGCCTCTAAAGAGACTGTGGGGGCCTCAATAGAGACTGTGGGGGGCCTCTAAAGAGACTGTGGGGGGCCTCTAAAGAGACTGTGGGCCTCTGCTGTGTAGCGCGGTGCGGACCTGCTGGTGCTTGGAGACGGGGTACAGCAGCTTGACGTCCAGCTTGGGGTTGTACTGGGCCAGGGACTCGTGGCGGTAGTGGTTGATCAGCTCCACCACCGAGCTGAAGGTCAGCGGGTCTGAGAAGCCGTACTTTCCGTCCCGATGGAAGATTTTGATCAGCTTGTTATTGCCTCCTTTCCTGTGAAAATAATTTAAACCGGTTACAATGGATAGGATGTATACTCGATATACTACACAACCTGAGGTACATTTAAACAGGGTAAGCTCTTGTTGCAGCCTGTTTGTACTGGTGTAGCCTTTTCTGTGCACACACTTCTGTGAGGTCCACCCTTACCTGAGGGTTAGGGTGTAGTCTCCATGCATCTTGGTGGAGGCGTCACGGACCAGAAACGTCCCGTCAGCCGTGTCCCTCAGCTTCTCATTGACCTCCTCCCTGGGAAAGTAAATACTCATGAAGTACATCCCCTGGCATGGTGCTCCTGTATGTGCTGTGTTCTAGGCTCTCATTAAATAATATGACCCCTCGGTTTAATGCTAATGAAAGAGCTATTTACCCAAGCTACCCAGCCATCTGGTCAACCGGTAAAACATTAAGACAATACCGGTCTGGGAGTTTAGACCAACGTAGCTTGGCTCTGTCTCCGGACTACAATAAATAATCTTTTACAAATATCATCAGTTCCAATTCAGTCTCTGAGCAATTTGCACTAAACCCCCTGCCACAAAACGAAATATCTGACTTTGGTTATTGTGATAAAAGTTGCGACGGCCAGATGGCCTAGTGTGAATGCAGGCCAGAGAACAATGGGGCCAGTTGAGCACGGTTAGGTGTGAAAACGGCCAACGGCCACGGCCAGATGGCCTAATGTGAGTGCACCCTTACACTCATTGGCCAGCTAAAGATTCCGGATTCATTGACGCGCCCCTTCCACGTTTAACGTGTAAAAAAAGGTTGCACACACTCAAATTTTGGTCGCAGTCTGGAGCCCTGAACCCGACGGTCTGTTTCTCTGACGGTGGAATGTATTAATAACAGTGGTGGGCATAGATATATTTTTTTAATCTAGATTAATTCCTAGATTAATCTAGATTAAAATGGCAAACAGCAAAAAATCTGTTTGTTTACCTTGACAGCGGTCAATTATACTGGGCAATGGTGATTTATCAAATATAATTCACCGCCTCACGTTTACCTCAGTCTAAATTCTAGCTTCTGATTGGTTAGTTCAGTCAAGTGATGGGTCCGAACAAGGAAGTGTTTGAAAATAGATTAACGGCGATATTTTCTTTATCGCGCGATAAAAGTTTCGCGTTAAGCAGCCTTTAACGCCCCACCACTAATTAATAATATATTTATTATTAAAGAACGTCTAAATGCATGTATTGTACGTCATTATTTCACACTTTAGTATGGTTAAACATGACTATAGATCATTATAACAACGTTTATGGGTCATAAAAGTCGAAAAAGCATAATAGGTGCTCTTTAATATATAATAAGATTCAAAATATTCCGGAGGCGCACACAGCTTTTGGTCGTGATATTATATATTATAATGTTCTCAAATACGAGGCAGAGGCAGTGGCTAGTCCACGGTTTATTCAACCATCAAACTGTATTCAATTCCGAACGGTAGGAATACTAACGGTAAATCCAAACGGTAGGTAGGTAGGCTGTAGTAATAACGGTAACTCCACGGTAACTCCACGGTAACTCCCCCCCCCCCCCCCCCCCCCCCCACATCAGCAAGGCAGGTTAACGAGCACAGCGACGCAGGCAGGCTGGAAATGAGAGCACAGCGGCGCCACCGATGTAGAATGATGAGTTGGAGCGTGGCAACGGCAACTATGTTATTGTGTCAATCAACAAATATTTATATTTATCTTATATCGATATTCTGCTTGGAGATATGACTTTTGGTCCATATCGCCCAGCCCTAGACCAATGTTTTCTTTTTTCACATTCATTTTTTTTTTTATGCTGCCAATTAAACAGCAAATAGGGAGAGGTGATCAAAAGATGACTAGATAGTAGCTAGGCCTTAGCTGTAGCATTGTCTGAGGTTACATGAATAAAGCGAGACTGATACTGTATGCCTGCCAATCTACATTGCCGTGTTTGCATGCGCTACCTGGAGATGTCCCCCCAGAACTAGGGATGTCCCGATCCGATATTTGGATCGGATCGGCCGCCGATATTAGCAAAAAATGCATATCAATATCGGATCGGCCTGCACGGGAAAATCCCGATCCGGACTCCCGATCCAGTTTGTTTTCAAAACTCCGCTCCGGTCCGGTTTTCGAGCGCACCAATGTAGGTAATCCATTCCAGTTTTTTTTCAGCTTTTCCCCCCAAATCCGGTCCGCGTTGTTCAGCACACCTAGCACACACCAAGTGACCTGTCCAGCATCCCACTTGTCTGTGCATGTCCCACTAAGGATTTAAAGTTATCGATAAAAATGCCAATTCAGTGTGTGTGTGGTAATTTGACTATTTTCTACTTTTTGTGTGTGTTGCTTTTATATATAATGTTATATTGTTTACAATATTGTTTACACTCTTGTTGTTCAAGAACAGAGCACTGATGCCAATTCAGTGTGTGTGTGGTAATTTGACTATTTATTATTTTGTCTATTTTGTGTTTATTTAACCCTGAATAAACAGGTCAGCTTCTCATTACCAACTATTGTGGATTATTCAAACTAACCTAATTAAGTTGTTCTTAAGAGTAAAACCCTTTTCAACATGAGTAGTACAACAAAATAAGTAAATATCTTTAATCTTTAATACATGCTTGGATCGGCCGGTATCGGTATCGGCCGATGCTAAAAGCTACAATATCGGTATCGGATCGGAAGTGCAAAAAGCTGGATCGGGACATCCCTACCCAGAACCACTCAAGAGAATTTGTGTGTGTGTTGATGTTTGTGGACATGCGTGTGGGTGCGGATGTGCGTATTGATGTTTCTGGACATGCGTGCGGATGTGCGTGTATGTAAGCCTGCCGATATGGGTGGGCGAGTGGATGTGTGGACATTGAGGTGTGTGCGTGCGCTACCTGGAGATGTCCCCCCAGTACCACTCTGAGTCCTGGAGGGCCGTGCTGTTGTTGAAGATGCTGGGGACTGGGGTCAGCGGCTTTGCTGGTTTGGGCGGCAGGGCTGAGGGGGAGAGACGGCCAGCATGTCAGCCAATATGGTTTATGACACGACGGACGCTCTGCAGTGTAACATATGGGCATTACCGGTCTCCCTATATTCACCACCACATTGAAAATAAGACCCATCTTTTCTCAAAACTGTAATGCCAACGCTTATATTAAATAAAAAAGCAATACCACCCTTATACCACTTTCACATAAATTAAATCGTAGATTGAAAGAAAGACAACAAACAAACGTGAATAATTTTCAGCTCTTCTCAGCCACATCACAGACAATATTCATCACAATGTTGGCCATCTTGTCAGATAGGTAGTTGGGAAGCAGAGCCATCCTACCTGAGCGCTGCATGTTTAAACAGCACAGAGTCGTGCCTCTTCCTCCACACGCCTCTGTCCTCACGACCATAACCCCTTCCTCCTCCTCCTCTGCCCTGGGCTCCATAGCGTCACATCACTCTGCCAGCTCTGTCTTTATCCATCATCTGCCTCTTCAGCCCCATATCATTCATACAGATCGCCATGGTAATGTCGGAAGACATAGTAGGCTACAGTTTTGGCCGTTTCTGTCCCTCTTTGCTTCCCTTCCGTGTTACTGCGGTCTTGCATGGAGCTACAACCCATATGATTTACAATCTGTTGAAATATTTAAAAATACCAAGAATCACCTAGAAATACCATGCTGCTCTAATCTACTGGCTCCAGAGGATATCCCCACACCACCACACTAGCCTCCTCCTATACCTAGCCTCGCTTCCTCTGCTCTCCTGCTGGAAGAAATCCATCTCATTGCCCAGCCGCCCGGAGATGTGTGACATCAGCGCTATCCCAGCCAATACCACACAGGCGATGATGTCACCGAGACAGCACACCCACCACTAGCGTTGCACCTCTCAGGCTCCATGACAGTGATGTCATGGTGCCGGTGGCTTCGTGCCCCTGAGTGACAGCGGTCATAGCGCTCCTCCAATATATATATTTTTTTTTCTTCCATGATATTTAGTTAGCGTTAGAGTTAAGAGTTTTTCCTCACCCTAGGCCTAGGCCCTTTGATACTATGCAATTGTTATTAGGTACTATGCAAATTCAATTGACCTAACACGTCTTATTATTTTACTTCGATTTCATTTTCTTTTGTGCAAGTGAAGGGAGGAAAGACAATACATGGAAAGGTAGAAACACACGAAGACAGCCGTATAGGAAGAGAAGGCTACCTGGAGCTGCTTGGTTCATGTTGAGTTCGCTGGTGATCAGGACCTCAAGAGCCTGGACCAGCGCGTCCGGAGCCTCTGAGCTGAGGACAGTCAATTTATACCACAATCAAAGTGTGTGTGGCCAGACAGTGGAGGTCACGGCAATTTACACCAACAATCCATTAATAGGTTTCGAGAGAACTGCCCGTGCGTGAGGATGTGCGTGTGCGTGCGTGCATGTGTGCTTGCGTGCATGCATGCGTGCGGATGTGTGTGAGCGTGTGTATCAGTGTTTCCGCTAGAGAGCCCGACCGATATAGGATTTTTAAGGCCGATACCGATACGAATATTTTGTGATTTAAAAATCCGATATGCCGATATATCGGCAAAAAAAAAAATCCAGAAACGCGCAACAAAACAAACAGATTTCCCTAACATTGGTTATTTGTAGTTATCCTTTAAATCCTTTTCACTCTCAGCTAACATGTAACAACAGCAAAACTGGACATGGTAGTCATGAATTAAGTCATGCTTATCGACTTTAGAGAATTGATGGGGATGTTCTTTTAATTGTTATTCAAGCAATGTATGTCTCGTGACAGTTGCCAACTTACCATGAACACACTTGCACACATGAGCTGTGTTCGAAATCATTCCCTATTCACTCCCTCACTATTCCCTATATAGTGTTTATGATATAGTGCACTATATAGGGAACGAACAAACGAGAATTCGGACACTACGCTGAACATTTCTAAGCGTCATTTGCGTCAGTAAATGCGCCGGGTATTTGTGTGACGCAGACAGATGCTCCCACATCATGTAAACAAACCGGGCACTCCCGAGGAAAGCTGGAGCTTGTATTGATGTTGAATGCTACATTTCCTTGATCAAGTTTTTTTAATTAATTTTGAATGTTACATTTTCTATGTTAACTCCCAATTAAATTGGGAGTTAACTCCATCATTAAATCATTAAATGTATTAGTTTTCGCGGTTATTCAGCTTCTTCTTCTCCTCCGGAAGAACACTACCGCATTGCATTGTGGTATACGGAGTAACATGTAGGGAACATCGTATGTACACTCAAATTTTAGGGAATTTAAGTGCACTATATAGTGCATGAAATTAACCACTGAGAATTCGAACACCACTACAAAATGGCGAGCACCCTATATAGTGCACTATATCCGCGATAGGGAATTATTTCGAACACAGCTATGAACAACATAGCTGTGTCTCCGTCGATCTCCGTCATTCACTCTGCCTGAATCAGCGGGTTTGGGACGTTAAACTTTTTTTTATTTTTTTTTAAATATTCATTTATCGGCCATTATAAATGCCGATACCGAATAGTTTGAAAAATCCCTAATATCGGCCGATAATATCGGCCTGCCGATATATCGGTCGGGCTCTTTGGTGCCGGTCATGTGACCGGGAAGGTTTCATTTTACAGGTCAAATTGGAAAAAAATCTGTCGGATATTGTCTGTGTTTATTGCACTTAAAAAATTGATAGGCAGGCTATAAAGAATAATATCATCAAGGAATGTCGATCTAAAGCCTGGTGTTTTTAATTAAAAGGTTGGCAGGTGGAGGTCAGAACAATTAAACATTGCATTTTAAAGTGCAGACAAACAAAAATTATTTAGGTCTATAATGCAAGGCAAGGCATAAATAATAATAGCCTAAAACAACACAAAGTAGGCTACCTACAGTAAAACAAACTGGCGCGTAACATTATAAAATGCAGACTAATGAAAATAATTAAATTAAAATCATTAAACTACAGTGTAACAAAAAACAGCAGTATTTTAAAGTGGATAAGGCTACAACAGTGAATTGCCGGCCGCGACTTCAACTAGGCCTACAGCATAAAATAAATAAAAACGATTTTTTACTTCTTTCGATATTTGGCAGCTGCTGAATTAAAGTCAAATGTATCGAGAGTGTCTCTGCTGCTTGCAATGCGCATAAGCCTTGTGACTCTTCCTTCCCCAAGGCGGCTTCGCTGAGCAGTCTTTATGCGGTTCTGCAGGGAGAAGCCTCTCTCCACTGGCACAATGGAGATGGGGATAACACAGGCTATCTTTGCCAGTTTGACCAACTCTGGGAAGATTTCCGCGTAATCTCTTATGAGCATCTCGCAGGCCGTTGAAAAATGCAAGCCCCCGTAACTGCGGAGGGCTGTCATCATTGGGATGGCATCTCGCTGCGCGCTTGCGGCATCGATGAATGTGGTGGCTGTTGCCGACTCGTCCTCGCTGGCAATTTCTTGGCCAAAATGACCCAGCATGGTTTGGATGGCTGGTTCTGCATGCTCCCGAAGTGCTGAGAGAACCTAGGGACAATCAGTCTGTGTTTATTTATTTTTAAAGAAAAGCAAATAAACAACTTTAAACTAAATTTAAACTAATTATTCCTTGGTTATTCCTCTGTGTCTCTAACGTTCATGTAACACTGTACAAATCAGTTTTGTTAGGCCTACATTAGCCTACTGTCTCTCTTTTCCTTATTGTCTGTCAGCAGCCTATTATGGCAACACGGACGATTTTTACATTTGCGTATCAGACTAGAATTTAGCGGAGGTAGGCCTATAGCTCTCGAGTGCCCTTATAGTTTGCATTATGGCTCTTATTATTAGGCCTGTTTAGTAGTAGGCCTATGCCTATTAAATTCTATTGGTCCTATTATTATTATTGACCAGAATATGCGAGCATTGGTTATTTAAATATAATATTCTATTTAACATAGGCTATATGTTTTACATCATACGTAATCAAATAGGCTAGCCTACTTACCAGCTGTCTGTGGGTATCGGGAGGGATTACGAAGGACGTTGAAGCAGTAAAGCAGATCCAGGGAATCTGCTTTACTGCTGTTGAATGTAGCTTGTTTGGGCATTTTTGAGGGCTTGAACGGACCGGTCGCCTGCATGGGTCACTTGAATGCCTTTGTACATGCCTTCTTGGGAGTCTGTTTGGTACCTCTGTTCTTCTGGACCGGGTGCATCTCGTAGCTGTGTGAGGGCCGAGACGGATGCTTGAACCATTGGTCGGATTGTGGCCAGATTCACATCATCTATCTGGAAAACCAAATTCAGTTTGGTCATCACAGGGAGAACATCAGCCAGTGTGTGCGTCAAGGCGATATTTGGCTGGATTTGTCCCAGGATGCCTTGGGGTTGGGCATTTCCTCCCACAGCTTCTTCATTTAGCTCCATCACCAAAGCAGGCCAGTTCTTTTTAATACCTTCCACTGCCCTATGCAATGACAGCCAGCGGACAGCGCATGGCTGCTTCAGACTCGTCATGTCCTCTTCGCTCAGAGTTGCTGTTAGTTGACGATTGAGGCGATTGGTCCTGCTAGCTGAGTGTTTGTAGAAGGAGTACACAGCGGAAATTGTGCGCTTGTAGGCTCCTACCCGGTCCACAGCTTTAGCGGCGTCTATCGCGGCCAGTGCAGTACGATGGGCAACACAGTGCACCTGGATGGAAAACACTCTTTTTTTCAGGACAGCACCAACTCCAGCATGCCTCCCCATCATTACGCTGGCTCCATCCGAGCCCAGTCCGATTACGTGGGACAGCTCCACATTCCTGCCGCGGAGAATCTCTGCTACTTTATCGAAAATACACTGTGCCGTCCCGGAGTGTACGTCGTAGTTTCCCACAAAGCACGTCTCCACTCTTCCACTCCAATTTGACATACAGGATCAACTTTTTGTCAACCGTTATCTTGATTGTCTCGTCAATTATGATCCCGATGAAATCACTGGCTCGTATTTTTTGTTTTAGGTTTGCAGCCGAAATGTGATCATTGCACTGACTGTGCTCTGTTAAACTTGAGAATCGCATATTTGTGGACCCCCGAGTGAAGCCATTCTTCCTCCCTGTTTTTACACAGAGCGCAAAACAGCCTCTCCTCATCCTCTACAATATCGCACCTCACCCAGGGGAACTTCTCTTTCCAGTCCGGCCTGAAGGCCTGCGTTTTTCTCCTCCTCTTCTCCTCTTTTCTGCTGGAGCCACGGGCACAGCATCAGCCGCCTCTTCTGACACAGATGGAGGTGTGTGTGTGTGACGTCAGACCTGCTGCTGCTGCTACTTGGTTTGAAGTAGTGTGTGATCATATTTTGATTCGCCATGGTTGTTAATACCGGTACTCCGCAAAGCTTGCCGCCGGCTTTCGCTTGCTTGCCGCCGTTTAGTTCATAAACCTACGGTAGTCTATAGCGATCAATTTGAGCGCGTGCACGAAATGTAACGACTTATTTATTTTATCACACAGGCTACGCTACAAACAAAACCCTCATTGTTTTACATGAATTGCCTAAACAAATGACCACTGTAGCATATTTAAACACAATTCAAATGAACACATTCAAAAGTATTTCTGCTCAATTTAAAAGGTTGAATTTCCTCGTGACTGAATGTTTGCATACAGCGCGCATGCTGTATGCGCGCAGGGTTGATGCACTCCACTTTTTTTCTGTGGAGAACCAGCGCCTTGAATATTCCGCATAAAACGAAACCGGATCGTTTTCGCCCGTTTCGGTTCCATGTGGACGGGGCCTTATTTCCAATCGGTCATTCTGACAGAAGACATTTAGAATTTTCGGTCCTCCTCATTTTTTTCCGGTCAAAGACCCGTTATTACCGGGAACTCTGGTGTGTATATGTGTTAGGGCTGTCACTTTTTCCAAAAATGAAATTCGAACGAATTTCGAATGTCCATAATTAATTTGAATACATTCGAATACATTCGACCCCCCATAGAACTATTAAAAAAAAAAAAAAAAAAAAAAAAAAAAAAAAAAAAAAAAACACGACAACAACTGTTTGTCGTGTTTCTTTTTATTTCTTGTGGAAATCACGTATACCTACTGAATTCATAACAGCACAGGATAAAAACACATCTTTGATAACACATTTGTAAACACAACAAGAGGAAGCTCCGACACACAAGTGCGGCTGTCTTTTACGCATTAACAATAACTGCTCGGAGCGCGATATGCGGAGCGCATGTCGTCCATGGCACACACAGCCTATATAAACGAACAATCTGTGAGGCCGACCTCCAACACGGCATGCTGCTCTTTTGTACTTGTAAAGAAAATTACAAGTAGTCTCGCAGCTCTCCGTTACCGCTGCAGCTGCAGCCGCTACAGGCTGCCCATCGCGCCCAGCGCAGCAGCGGACTTTTCTCCCTGTCGTGTGCGATCAGTGTCGGTCTCCGTTTCAATGAGCTCGTGTGAGAGGCTTTCAGTCACGAGATGTTTCTGTGCAGGGGAAAGGTGGACTAACCGGGAGAAGCGGGGATCCAGGAGGGCCGCTTTATTGAGGAAAAGCCACTCGCCGCTCTCTTCTTTATAGCGCATTTTTACAGTTCGAATGGAGAATTACACTTCGAATTCGAACTTTTCACCCCACCTTCGAACGAATATTCGAACTTCGAATAAAAAGTGACAGCCCTAATATGTGTGTGCGAGCAGATGTGTTTGCGTGCATGTGAGTGCATGCGGATGGGTGCTTGTGGATATGTGTGTGTGTGCGCGGATGTGCGTATCGATGTGTATGGATGGATGGGTGTGTGTGTATGTGCGGATGTGTGCGCATGTGTGTGAATGCGTGCCTGAGTGTGTGACTGACCAAGTAGCGGCGGAGGAGGTCCTGAACAGCAGGGGGCTGAAGCCCTCCGCCAGGCTTCTGGGGCTGAGCTGGTTCCTGGCGCTCTGGAGACACAGCCTGGCAAGGTGACGCACCAGGCTGAGGAGGGTGAGTCCGTGCTGGGCGGGACAGGCCGGGGAGCTGGTCACCCCTCGCAGCACCTGGGCACAGTCCTCCAACTCCTTCACCTCTACAAAACGGAGGGGTGCAGGGTCAAAACCAACAGCAGCACACATTTTGTAACACTCCAAACTAAATGATTCAATCTGCTAAATGTATTTCCGAGGCGTTTCTCAACGGCCTTGACCGGTGCTGACCTTTCACAGCGTTGACCATCTCCATCTGCAAGGCCGGGGGGACCACAGGCCCCGGGAGCTCCTGAAAGAACCGCACCACCCCGTCACAGAGAGATGCCACCTCCAATTGCTCAGGGTCTGAAAACAAACTCACCCTTAGATTTCCGTTGCTCGAAAAACAAGCCGGTCCATAATTTACCATTTGGTCATAAAGAGGCACGTGTTCTGAAACCATAGCCAATTGTCGCTAGGTGATTAAATGCGTAATTGAAATGGTGTAGGTGGACCATAATGCAATCGTATGCAGAAATGCATAATATGAAGATATTTACAGAGTAACATGCATTTTTCCCCCTGTAATGGGCAACATCAATTACTGATCGATACATTATTTAATGTATTGACATAAACACATGTTCCCTCCTTGAAAACAATTCATAGAGGGATGGGCGACCAGCTTAAAAAGAGACTTCAATATCATTTTAGCATTTCCCTGCGTGTCATAGAGGCTTAGTGTAGCAGCTCTCATTGATTCCAGAGTGAGAGAGAGCGTTCTCTCAGTTTAAAAGAAGGCTACGCGGCATGGCGCTTTCAGGCCCAGAAGGGTTAGAAAGAGTAACAGAAAGGCCATTTGGAGGACTATTTGTAAGGCCATTGGAGCTACAGGTGAGACAGGTGTCAATCAGATTGGCCTTTTAAATGACTAAACATGTACTGTCTGCACAATCCACTTGTTTGTTGACACAACAATGACGCAGACTCCTAGTCGCTCTTGACGCCTGATTGCGACGCGTCAAGTGGAGCAGGTCCAAAAGAAATGGAAGACCACGCCCTCATGCTCAGTGTAGCTCCCAAGTTAGCCTGGTATCTAGTTAGGATCTGCAGTCGTTTTCATCCTGTTCTAAGCGCCAGCCTCACCTGTTTCAGCCAGCTGCTTGGTGTCCAGACTGCCTCCGGTGAAGCTCTGGTACAGACCGGGGCTCTCCACACCTGCAACAAGCACCCAGGAGATAATGAAGAGGGTCTCTTTATGGTTTCCTCAAGCGAAATACGCATGGCAGAGTATGGTTGTTGGGTGATCAGGCCCCAGATCCTTATAATGCTTATGATAGGGATGCATCGATACCGATATCAGTACACGGACCCTGATACTGATACAGATACGAACACCCAATACCACTTTACTCAACGTGACGTTTTTCACATGGTAATTTGTGATAGTCAACATAGTAATCTATATCATTTTAACAAAGTTACTAAAATAAATGTAGAGAAAAAAGCTATTGCAAAGTACTCATAACGGTACTCCGTATCGGCAAGTACTCAAATGAAAGTATTTGTGGTCTGAGAAAGTTTGAGTCGGTGCATCCCTAGTTTATGAGATGCATTCAATAATAGGCTTATGAATGTTCTGTTTTGTCTCAATGCAAGTCATAAAGAAATGCCCGGCATTGTTTATCACCTCCACCATGGCAGACCGCTAAGTAACAAACTTAACAGACTCAAAACAAAGCATCACACAGCGTTGACATGGGAAGACACTGCTCCCTGTACAGGGCCTAGTGAACTGGGCAGCTGTAGGCCCTGGTGGTGCAGAGGGCCAAGTGGTACCTTTACTCTCAAGGGCGTCCATGAGTTTGCTGAGGAGCAGAGGGGCCGTTTCTGGAGGACTGAACTGGTCTGGCAGGTCTGGTAACACACAGCCCACTTCACACAAACACACAAGATGCAGAAACACACACAAATCCAGTTACCATCTTGATAATATCAATATCTTTGCTTACCTGGTTTAAATGCAAATCTGACAATCTAACTTCCCTCCTATTTTCTCAGAGCTGGGGTTCTTAGTGAGCACAACATCACCAGCTGGGAAATTCTGTGGAGTGTGTGTGCGTGTGCGTGATGCGTGTGTGGCAATGAGGAAACAGCTTTCGGGAACTGATTCATACAAGCTGCACAGACTAACGTCAAGCAAACAATCATCTGGAGGTTCTGTTTCACTTCGGTCAAACATGAGTTAAGTCGGTGTACTCTATAGCTACCTACATTCCAGGCTATCGTAGGAGTAAAATTCTCTGGTATCTCTAAAGAACTCGAGATGGTTAGTGAGAAGGACAGGTGGGCTCCTCACCCTCACATTCCGAGTCCCCCCTGGACGAAGCAGCAGAGGGCGGTCTGGGTGGGCGGGGCTTGGGAGTGGGTGGGGACATTCTCTTCCTGCCTACAAAGGCCACATAGGTTCCCGGGAAATCTCCCTTCTCCTATTGGTCAACAGATACATTTGAGAAAAAAAATAATCACCCAACAATGTGGAATTTATTATAATATTGCTGTATTATTGTTTAATTGATACAACACAAATCAATCGACAGTTGTTCATTGGTAATAAAATGTACAAGACCCATATCAGGATACCAATACCAATATATGACAATGTCAATTTATAGCTTAACATTATCAGGAAAAGTGTACGCATGTATGGCACTAGTCTGGGGAAATGACACACGAGTTACACAAGGGCTATACAAAGCCATGAGTTCATGATTCAAGCAGTATATAGAGAACAAAAATAAGAGGATCCTGTTTTGAAAAACTGAACTACAAACAGTAATTCGTTGTCCTGTACTCTGTTTAAGGCTTTTTAATTTAAACTTGGGACAAAATGTACTATGATTTTGCTGTGCCATCTATACTATAGTAAATGCAGACTACAGACTTAAGGCCATGCTAGACTATTAAGCAGAGCCTTTTTATTTTTTAACATGCGACTGACAGGGACGTTTAGAAAGGCATCATCAATGAGCCGGTAGAGGTTATGCACCTTGTCCACAGCCTCCCTGTAGACTGTTGAAAATTGTGTTCAAACTCACAAACATTGACTCAGAGTCAAACAACCCAACTCATACTATAGGCCTTCTAAAAACGAACATTTAGCCATGTTAGCATAATTTCAATTTCAATATGTCCCAGGCTTCATCTTAAAGTATGAGCCCAAAAGTTTACTCAGAGGAGAAAAATGATAATGTCTAACTTGGAAGATCAGGGGATGTCTCGTTTCACAAATCCAAAATACACTTGGCACTCAAAAGACCACTAAAGTGTACCATTGATCTGGGCCTACCTGTGTCGTCTCGTTGAACCCTGGCAGCCAACCGATCTCAGAGGGCCTCTCTTCAGTGCCAACGGGGCACCCCAGGGCCAGGAGGGCCCCCTTACTGACCACCAGCATGTCCCCAACGCGGAGCTCAATGTCCTCCTCACGCTCCTTCTTATAGTCGTAAAGTGCTCGGTACTGAAAGCCTTCAGAACTCATCCTGCCGTTTGTGTAAGTAGCTTATCGCGGGGTACACTATACAATACAAAAACACGTTTGTTTTATTCAAAATATAGGTTTCTCTTTTGCCTGAGGTGTGTAGAAGAAGTTTGGAGTTTCTAAACTAACTGATCATGGCTTTTAAAGGGCTCCGTCTCTCCTGTCTCCATTTCGGATCTCACCGTCATCCCTCTAAACCAGGAGGCAGCCTGTCAATCAAACCACTCCGAGCTTTCATATACAATAGTCTCATTAGAGATAAGGGCCACATCTGCGTGATGTCAGATACACCTGCAAAAAAGAACACAAAATAGTACAATATCAGCATGTTGAATTCGATCATTGCACAATTGCAACACCAAAGATTACTATTGCTCCTATGATTTTACTATACAATGCTTTCATCTGTGCGTTTACAGAACAAAACAAACATGTTAACCGCCTCAAAATAGTGATATGCATGTCGTCCTGAAACGCTATGCAGAGATGCACATACATACTCACTAGCACGTACACGCATACATACTCACTAGCACGTACACACACACACGCACGCGCATACACAAACGCACACACAGCAAATGGCCCCAGGAAACGGGAAACGACAATGCATACCGATGCTAGCCATGTAGCTCATCCGAAACGCTATAATCTCACCTTATTAGTAGAGAGTTCAGATCTTCAGCCTAGCGACAAACTAACGCCATGACGACGACGAACAGTAATTAAATCAGAAACATTCGCCTTCCTCGATTTATTCCCTTTAACGAATCGAATATCTTCAACGCGTAGAGACTCGTGGCTTAGCCGTCTGGTCTAATAAATTACAACGGGGCAGGCACTGCAGCCAGTGTTGCCAGATTGGGACAGATTTCCCCCCCAACCTGGCAATACTGGCTGTAGCGCACTGACGTGACGTTCAGGAGCCCAGACGTTCTTGCTTTTCGGCAGGATGATTTTTTTGCAGTTTCGATTTCAGAGATGAATTTCCTCAACAATGCACTTGCCTGGAGGCTCACATTTAACATATTTTAACACTGGCTGGAGTGTTGCCAGATTGTCCGGGAAATCTAAACCAATCTGGTAACACGGCAGGCCGCCTCGATCGCGACGTCACATCCGGTAACCTAGTTTTTTTTTCTCTCCCCTAATGCCCTATAAATCTATGGAGCTGTCAGAGGGGGAGTGCAGAGGCCTGTGCCTCACAGAAACAAAAGAGTGGGGGTACACGCACTGACACGCCATTGTACTGTATTCATTCATCCTCGCCCTCTCATTCAAGGGCCGCTTTGAAAAAGGCCTGTTGTTACAGTCTTGGTGTGTGGGGGGGGCTCCCGGGTTCCTCCGACATCATGTGATTTTCAGATTACTGACAGACAAACAAACCAGCCATTGCAAAAAAAAATCTTTGTTTAATAAATGTGATGTTCCCCTGTAGGCAAATTATTTATAAATGCTTCACATTCTTTCTTAACATAGGATAACTGGGAATGTTTATTGATTCAGTCTCTGCTGCATCCCACCACATCTGTGACTCCTTGTTCACACTACATGCGTACGTCGACGGATGGGGGCTTGTTGACGTATCCATGTGTTCTTCCGGGTTGTATTACAAAGGCGATTTTATTGGACAGTGTCCTTGCGTATATTTGCAGAACGCAGTCTGATTGGCCAACGGATCCGTTGCTGCCTGAAAAGTTGAACATTTCTAAACTTTTTGATTCACGCCTTTTTCACACTACATGTGTCCGTCAACGGATGACTGAGGGCGTGTCTGACGTATAGGGGACTAGTCTCTGCAGATGCATATTGCAGCCAATCAAATCATTCCCCGCTACAAAGCCGATGTGTGGATATAAATACAAAAGATGACACCAACAACAGGTGACTAAGAACAATCCTATCATTCCACATTTCTTTAAAAAATGTAACGGAACATTTCTCAACTTTTTGACACAGGCTGGCCACAGAGCCGAATGGACGGACGGAGCCACAATGCATTTCACGAGCACCCCATGCAAAGTCAATGAGATCCGTCAACGGACGGAGGTAGTGTGAACAAGGCGTAAGAAGGTTTCTGTCCAGACATAAGGGTCTGCATTGGTTACAGGTTGAAAGTCCATAGTGCAGAGAACTATAAGGTGAGGATGTTGCCCAGTTTGGGCACAGAGAGGGTGATCTGTCCAGAGAGAGCCAGCTCCTCTTTCAGGTGTTTCCCGACGTGCTCAGAGTAGAGAACATCACAGAAGACCCAGATCTGCCTCTGCTCCCTCTGGATGTTGGCGTTACATGTTGGCAGACTGGACCTCTTGATGGAGCGGTTTAGCTGCCGCCACACCTTTCAACCACAGAACAGGAAGTATTGATTAGAGGGGTTTCTGGGTTGCTAGCAGCTTAACATCATCTGATTACGCTCTATTGAGAAATTAAAATAATTCCTTTCATACACATCCAAAGAACCAAAATAAACTAAATAATATAAATATTTTTGAAGAATTGCATTATATTGTATACACACACTTGTGTTAGAATCTTATCTCTTATACCAACATTAATGTTTGAAAACCACCAGTTGTAAAAAAGATGAGGCTATATTATAGCCTCATCTTTTTTACAACTGGTAGTGGTAACTTGTTGAGTTAGGTGAAGTCTATGTCTCAGAATAGCCGCTATATTCGGAGACATAGACTTCACCTAATCCAACAAGTCACCACCACTCACTCACACATTCCCCTATCATCATCAGCTGGTATCTTCCTCCTAGAAGCCTGTAATAGTGGCTGACCTGCTCCATGTCGCCAGCGGACCCCAAGTTGTGTTGTCCGAGGACCCAGCGGGCCCTCTGCTGCAGGTGCAGCCCATGCCGGATCACCGTCTTGAGGAAGGGTTTGGACAGGGGTGGGGTACTCCGCAGTGGAAGCCTGTGATGTGCCACAACGCTCCAGGACCTTTTGACGGCCCCGTCTCGGATGTGTGGTCCACTCACGGGTTTCTGTGTCCTCTTTTCTGGTGGCGGCCTAGCCCTGTCTGGTGAAGTGTGGTTGGGTGGGCTCGGCTGGCTGACAGTTGCAAGGGGAGGAAGAGGAGAGTGGGGGGGTTTTGGAATGTACGAGACATTATTGGATTTCTCTAGTTTCCCTTGAGACGGTCTAGTGCTTCGGGTTATGTTGCTGCAGGAGAAAACTGTTTGATTTTCAGGCCCGGCGTCACTGATGACAACCGCAAATGTGGGCTTCTGTTGTTGGTCGGTCTCATGCAGTCTGTTTACTGGTATCTGTGATTGAATGTCTTGTTTGTTATTGTATACTGGATGATCAGTCGTATACACCCTTTTATCTGACTTTAATCTGTCTGGCAGAGAGCTTGAGGTAGAGTCACCAGAACATACTCTGCTTGTCAGGTTTTTTGAGTTCTGGTGGGTTTGGTTGTCTTCTTGGGTCTTCCTGGTGATGGCTAGAATCAAAACAGAGTTAAACATTTAAAGCAAGGGCTGAGAAGAAAAATGGCAGTAAAAGTCTCCCTAACAAAGATGTACAAGTACTACAATGATGTGTAGATCAAACACACTAACCATGGGCTGTTGGAGCTGGTTTTGAGGGTCGGATGGGTAACAGCCGGTCACTAGTGGATGGAAACCAGGGTGTAAAGGTTGGCAAGACCCGGCAGAGAAATGGCTCCAGCGCAGTCTCTGTCCGCCATATCAGGCTGCTCAGTTGACCTGCGTCGGCAGGCTTGTAATGTAAAACCACATCCTCCATTATGGAACACTTTGTGTCAGGATGACACAGAGAATCCTTGTATTTTCTTCATGATGCTACAAAAAACCGATGTCACAACGTGAGAGGTAATAATTTCCTTTGACTTGAGCATTGCCGCTATGTGCAGTGCTGTTTTAGAAGGAATTATCCTTACAATAAAGAATAGTTTGAAAACGCTGCCTTCTTTCCCCTTCTCGTGCCCGGCGGTCTTAAAGCAAAAATACACAGCTCCCTGGTCACCATCTCAGGATTTATATTATCACTTATGTCTGACAAATGTGCTCATTGTAAGTCCTTTAGGATAAAAACGTCGGCTAAACGCCCTAAATGTGAATTTACCGTTCGCCACAATGTAGTAGGGAAAATACCTTCGTAGGCGAGTTGGACTCAAACGTTTTATCAACAGAGGTGGTTCACTGGTTCAGTTATTCGGGCCTGTATTGTATAATAGGTACTTACATGCTAGTAGGCTAGTAGTTGTTTATAATGATGATTCCATGGTAGGCCAACATCCATGGAGGTTTGCCATAATCACATCACGTGGGGGCCAACAACATGGGCGCTGTTCGGCGCGATTACCACCAAATCTCGCGATGTGCCGGTTTTAAATTACGGACTACAAAATTACTGGCTTCAACAAAAGCCCGTTGACTTTATAATACTTAACTATATGCTGAATGCGGCCTTCATCCACGTTCAAATACCCATACGTTATGTGCAGTACGGATCCACAAATAATCAATACTGTGCCCCAGGTACAGCTACAATCAAAACTACAGCGAATTCGATTTTTTTCCACTGGATACTCAATCGATTACTCAATATGGAGTCATTTCAACACAAGGTTAAAATGAAATTATACAATATATATAAATAAAAAAGCTGCTTCTTTGCCTTATTCTTCCACTGTATATAACCAGCCCCTATTTAGCCTCCCGCTCTCCGTATTGGGTTCCTCTGTGTGTTCTTCAATTATAGGTCCCAGGGCCGGCCCTGTACACCTGGGGGCCCTAATGCCCCGTTTACACCATCCCGCTAATGGCCGCTAATGGCCGATGGACCACCGATGTGGAAGTCGGGGTGATTCGGGTGACATCGGGCTAAAAATGTATGATCGGGTCAATTTATCGGGGTAGCATTTACACATACCCGATGTTATAACGATGACATAACGATGTATGCCAGGGAAGACACCCGAAGTGCGTTTGGCGTCATTTGACGTCATTTCGGGAGAAGGCAAAGGGGAGACTGGTTTAGACTGATATTTATTTATATATTTATTTATATTACAATAGCGATTTTATAATAATAGAACGCCGGTTCTAAATGGGCGAAGTACCCTGTAATTATAAAAGTAGGACATCCATCCATCACCCCCTATTTATACCCAAGTGGCAGATTGAGGGTCTTCCTTAACACAATCTGGTCACTCACAATCGTTATTTGTCTAGGGTTCTCGAGGGTCTTTCGTGTGTTGAGGTTGCCGATATAAAGACGATAAAACACGATAGCTGCTGATTTAGCCATCGGGCACCATCGGGGCCCACTATCGGGTAGGTGTAAACAGGGCATAAGCAGGATCATAGTGGCAAAGTCACGCCCCTTCCGGTAGATCCCATGGGACCTATGAGATCGACATGAATGCGTTTCAATGGAGAGAAAATCATTATCTTCTGGTCCCAGTCTCTATATTTTCCCCCGATTACACAAATGTTGTTTGTGGATTTAAATGATCATTTTTCATGCAAAGAAAACTAAAAAATTCCATGAAGAAGTTTGATAATGTTAGGTTTTGTGTGAGGCCGCTTTGTCCCAGCTCTTCGACTGGGACCAGAAAATAATTACTTTCTCTCCATTAACCGATTCATATTTTTCGATCTCATAGGTCCCAAGGGATCTACCGGAAGGAGCGTGACTTTGCCACACTATTTTGGGGCCCTGCTTTGCGGTTGATGGAGTAGTTTTGCCACAGAGAACAAGCAACTGTATGCATTCATAACCCTTACGGTTTTTATCCGTACCTCTTTGAACATGATTTATTGCAATTATTTTACTACTTATTAAGTATACTCACTGAAACAGTCAAAGTAAAGCTTGCACACGTACCACATTTCTACTTTTACTTTACTCTCTGAATGCCTTGTACATTTTAAAACAGCACTAACTGTTTTGTCCACTAGGCGGCTTACAACTTTTAGTATTAAATCCTCCTCAATAAAGTTGTTGGAGTCTTAACCCTTTGAACTGCTTTTTCCATTCACATTTAAAAGAGGTTAAAGTTGAAATTTGTATTTTTTATTTGTGTTTGTATTTGTATTTATTATTTAGAAGTCAACAAGATAATAATATATTCCACAACAAAAACACTGCACCACAATTATAACTTTCAGTTAAATTAGCCAAAAGTGCAAAAGCAAGTTTCAAGAGTAAAATATATGCATAAAACGAATTTGTAATAATTGAAAGAAAGATACAGTAATGATTGTCTCATTCTCTACAACATCATCTATCTTATTGTCTCCTCTACTTCCTTCACTTCAATTTCTAGATCAAGCCTGAATTATTCTGACTTTCAAATCCCAAGAAATCAACAAAACAATTAACAAGGAAGAAAATGCTATGAATAATAAATAAATGAATAATATATAAGCAAATAGATAAAAAACAAAACAAAAAAACAGTCTTAAAGCCTAAAAAATCTGCTTTCATTTCGGGCCATATCCCCTTTCAATCCAAAACCAGTGCCTGTGCTGAATCAAACATCATTTTCCTTGCTTGTTGCCCTCTCAGCAACACCGACCAATACATTAACATGTGTAGGGTTGCCAGGTCAGTCAGAATCAGGTCATTTTAGGTTATCATGATCAGACCTCTATACGGTCTATGGGACAGACAGACACCAGTCAAAATTCTTAATTCAACCATTGTTTTCTTATGCTAATATGAGCTGTATGTTTATGTTTCCTTTCTTGTTAAGTAAATTGCTTTGTGTCATTAAAAAAAAGAAAAAAATATATATACATAAAGAAATTACAGCGCTCTTGGGGGCCGGCTCTGAGGTCCCATGGCATGCTACTTTATGGATGCTTTTATATAGGTGTTAGTGGGCCCCTAATACAGTACTTGAAGACGTTCCAGAAATTCAGCCTTGGTGCAGAATTACAGCCACTACGAGCCAGACCCACAATGAGCTTTCCACAAACGTGCCGTTTGTGGAGGCGGGTCAAGGTGGAGTGTGGGGTTGTGGCCCTGAGCAGCTTGAGGCCATAGATCTATGCGCTTGTGTTTACAGTGGATGTATGTAATGGCGAGGCGCACACAGCTTTTGGCCGTGTTCTGTAAATATTCTAGAATACTCCGGGTGCTCCGGCGGGAGTCCTGGAGCTCTATATCTAAATAATATATTATATACATAGATATCAATATATATATTATCACGGTCAAAACCTGTGTGCGCCTCCAGACGATATTTTGAATCTCAAACGACTGCGTCGGGTTTTCCGACGTCTCTGGTTCTTCCACATCAATCTGAAGTGGACTGAACCGCGACATGGAGGAGAAAAGGATTGTTGCCCGCGATTGTCTCCCGCCAGAGCCCCGGTGCCCACTGCCGAGGCACCACCGCCTGAGCACCGGGCGGTGGTGCCTTGGCAGCGGGGCTCCGGTGGGAGACAATCCCTTTCTCCTCCATGTCGTGGTTCATGTACTTCAGGGAGTCAAAGCTAAAGTTCCTTTCCCCCCGAATTCCTTCCCAACCATGGCTGGGATATCCCCCACTACGAGTCTCGTTGTGGAAATACCAGAGACAACCCGACATGTTATGCGCCATAACAGCAGAACGGTTATCCAAATAACAAAGTGCACAACACTTGTGTTAGTGTGTATTCACACACACGTGGCGCTCGCACGGTCGTAGCTCATCGTCTCATTAGAGGGTCAAATTCTCTGGGCGGGCAAGGCAGAGAAAGGGGAGTTAACATGGCCCCTTATGACGTCAAATTTGAAATCGGAGGGTCTGAGCTTTCATTTTGTCAAAAGGCGGAGCAGTGCTCGTTTTACACCTGACGCTATTTCTATCTACTTGAAGAACATAGGCAGACTAGGAGAACTCATGTTAGAAAACCTCAAAGTGAAATTTCATTTTCAAATTTCATGCCATGGGACCTTTAAAACCAACACAAACAGCTGAGTCGTTTGTCAACAGGAAGTTTTTATTCATACGTCCGTCGTGTTTATTCAAATTACAGTAATATACCAGCGCTGGCCAGACAGCTGAACTACTCGAAGCAATCAGGTTTCAAAAGGATATTTTTTTTGTCTTTGTTTTTTTTATCATCTTGCAACAGAAAAAAGCACATATGCCATGAGAGGATGTGATGTAGAGTGAATAGGGGAGGTAGGGTTATAAGTCTGGTCTAAACAAAACAAAAGAAAATAAACTTTAAACGGTGTACATGTTGTAAAAGGAGTCGAATATGGCACATTTGGTCCACGTTGATAGTTGTATCATCTCATCATTTTCTAACATGTATTAAACTAAATAAAAACAACATAGCTCAACAGATCGTAAGTGTGTTTTGTCTTTTTTTCTGAAGCACAGCGTCATGACAGATTCAGAACACAAGGGGGCCCTGGCTCTTTAAGATACTTTTACGTCATCCGTTTCTCAGCCAATCATTCGTTTCTATTCTCCCTGGTACTGACTCCATGTTTCTGTACGGGGTGGAGCTCGATGGGTGATTGAAAGGGATGATTTTGGACATTCACAGGAAGTAGTCTGGAGTGCGTCTGGTCACATGGGGCTCTCCACGGCGAGGAGCAGGGTCGAACTGCAGGCTGAAAGTCGAGAAGGAGCGCCATTAGATTGAGATGTCATGTCTCCTTCCCTCAGATTGGTTGGTTGAAAAGACTAGTTTTAAATTAGTTACACTTCCTCCACTAGACTATGGCTTGCTTGTTCCACATTAATACTGTTTCTGCATTAACATAGCACCAGTCAGCCTACATTCTCAGAGTCGTGTATGCAACAGTTTAGTATATAAAGTGTATTTTAATGAGACTTCGGCTAAAGTAAATCCTAGTACTTCCATCCTTTGTATCAAGATACAAAAGAAAAGACAGTAATGACTCAAATTAACAGCAGGGTTAGTGACTGCAAAACCCTGTAACCAAAGATCTCATCTGAACTGTGTTCGGCCACGTCAGTGAAACGCTACTCTTGGCGTCCCTCTAACAAGTTTACTACTTACAAAGAGTATTTGAGAGTGTCATCCAGTTCCATGATGGCTGCCTGGTTTCCACAGCGGTAGCAGTAGTTTGGAGCACTGAAGATGGTCACCACGTTCTTATCATGGCCCCAGTTGTAACCCTGGAAGAGAGAAACAGGCCAATATTCAACAGGAGCCACCATCTCAAAGTACTATCAACAAGAAATGTAATTGCACCATCCATCTACTCAATCCGGAAAAACCAAAAAAGACTGAAAATGCCCCTTTCGTTAGATGTCAAGCCATTTCACATTGGGCTTCCCTCAAATCCCAGCCCTTAACTGCGGGTAGCATTTTGCTAGAAGCCATGGGAGTTTGCAAATGCCTTGTGTGTCTTCTTTTGTTGCTTTTGCCTTGATATACAAGTTAGACAGCTTTTCATTATCGTTTTAACTTCTCACTGAAAGAAGATGTAAAACCATGATGACCCATCATCATCATGATCCCACAAGAGGTAAACTACTGGAATCTGCAGCCCTATCCTCCCATTTAAATTAGAAGCCCTGCAACCGTTTACAAGCACATTTCTGGGATGCTGATAAGGACGCGAGGCACCGGCGACTGGGGTCGTGGCTTACCTCCATGACCAGCTGATGGGCGCGGGACACCAGCGTGAGCCCGTTGGCATGGTTGAATGTCTCAGAGATGTCCTGGCCAAAGGTGTAGCCGGCGCCTCGGGGAGAGATACCCCAACCGCCGCGGTCATCAGGATCTGACCACAACAGGTCACACATGGGACCCTGCCGGACAAACACACACAATTTTTTTTATCAAAAGAAGGACATAGAATGCATATGAGAAATAAAAATAAATACGTGGGTAACATTTATGGAATCTATCCACAGAAATCTAACTGGACACAAAACAGATTCAACTAGCTCATGCTGAATGAACTGAACAACCAAGGGTTTGCATGCTCACTGTCTTTTGAGTCAAACAGTGTCTGCTGCTTTGGCTTGTGGTCTCTCTGACGCTCTGAGCTAAAGGACTAAAATATCTCCTGCTCTGCTTGGGAACTGAGGCTAAACTCACAAGAAGCAGCTCTGAGGTCAGTAGATGTTTCCTCAGGCTACTGGGAATAGTTGCAGCTGGGGGGTTAGGGTTACAACAAAGCCCAACGATGCACAAGAGCCTTGATGGGACGAAAACAGATCGGCACCCGCCCACACCCCAGGACACACGTCATGCTTAAACACCCCTCCCCACGCCAAATAACTTGATGCAAATCCATCGAAGATTGTACACGTCTCCAACACACCCGAGTGGTTGTTGCCATAGCACATTAGGATTTGATCATATGAAGGACAACTAGTCGGTCTGGGTCCCGGATGCACGCTCACGTAGGCACTTACTGACTATCCCGGTTTGACTACTTTGAAACTTGAACGTGCTTTCAGAGTCAAGAACAGCGTTTTCAGTTGAGCATCCCCTGAGACGATCCAACCTCAGTCCTGGAACATTCTTGGGGTCAATATGATGAAGAATTGTGCTAACCTCATGTGGGACCTCTTGCAGGCGGTCCAGGGCTCGTATATGATCCAGAGTGTCTATAGAAGGTGAAAGACCCCCGTGGAGACAAAAGATCTGGGATGGAGACAAAAGCAAAAAGGGGTTGTTCATTTTAGAGAACAGTATCATTATTATTGTACATTATTTAGTCTGCAACTAGAATTAAAATGTTTTTTTTAAATTAATCTACATAACAGAATTAAATTCATTAGATGGCAACATTGGTTAAGCAAATATATTAGCAGTCTGCAAGTGTCTCACCTGTCCATCTACCAGGGCTGTGAGAGGCAGGTAGTCAAAGAGATCTGTGAAGTACTTCCAGACATTGGCGTTGCCATACTTCCGGAGACATTCGTCGTAGAAGCCATACACCTGTGTGATCTGTCGCGACTCATGGTTCCCACGCAGGATGGTGATTCGCTCCTGAAAACGCACCTGGTAGGGTAGGGGAAAACAGATAGTTCAGTACTGGAGAAATGGCTACTTGGATCCTAGCTCGAGGTAGGTAATCCTCTAGCCTAGGGTTAGTTATTCAAGACGAGATTGAGGAAAAGTAGGGATGGTTGCATCATTCCAAAGGCCGTGTCGAAGACCTTTATAGGGCCACCTCAAGTCTGCTATGGCAACAGGCCCTGACCCCTAGTATTCTTTACAAACAAACAGAGCAGTCAATGTAATAGAAGACTTAATTACATTACAACTTCCCCTTTCCTCACTTTGGTTGATGAAACCGTTTCAAGTGGATTAGTCCATTAGTAGGCTCAGAGTAATTAGAGTACCTCCACTTGATTACGGCTCACTAGGCCACTACTGCAAGAACCCTAAATGTTAAACACAGTAACATGGAAGATCAACATAAAATCTCAACAAGGTACGTTGAACAGATACAGGAAAATTATCATGCCTCATGATTTACTTCAGTTGATCATTTCCTGCATCAACCATGGGCAATAATTTGACCCACCGTCTATTTCATTAGCTGCGCTTTCTTCTGTACACCATCAAAAATAGTGATGCATCATCATGACTATCTATTCCTGCACCATCATCAAAATACTTGGCTCACCGTTATGTCAGATAATAATGTTTCATGAACCACACAGTAGAAATGGGTGCAAGTGATGAGCCATTACGAGCCCGCCATGATCAGACAAGTTCAGGCTCAACCTCTATCAGACATGAGTGAGCAGCAAACGTCGCCCACGTTCGCATTCCCTTTGTATTCGTTCTAAATCACCATGCCACACAAATACCACCCGCAAGTTACCTTTAAAGTGACGAGCAGTGTGACCGTCTCCACGGAGTAGTAGCCTCTGTCAACGTAGTCGCCCATGAACAAGTAGTTGGTGTCGGGAGACTTCCCTCCGATCTTGAACAGCTCCATGAGGTCGTGGAACTGCCCGTGCACATCCCCACACACTGTGACGGGGCATCTCACCTGGAGAACAGCAAAACAACACACGCAACCAGTGTCAGCAGCCCTGATCGCGCCATCTCATTGACAAGACAAAAGGTGGAAACCTAAAATCCTGTGGATACCTGGCTAGTCCAAGACCAGACCAGACCATCGCCTACCCTTTCTTCCCTAATAGAAAGAAACTGATCTGCTGACTCATCACATATCTCCAACCGCAAGGGCAAGTCAGAGGCTTGGGGCTAATCTGCCGTCATCAAGCTGTGTTATTTATCGGGCAAGTGCGTTGTGAATCATAATGGAATGCAACTGATCGAACTGGTATTAAAGTGTAAGTGCCGTTTCAGCCTGATTAGAACAGGTGATTTCAAACGTGTGTTTTGGTCAGAGAGGTCAAGAAAGGAGGAGGGGTGTGTTATCCTTATTGTTAGAACTCACATCAACTTTGTGCTACCTTTTCACAGTGCATCTTCAACAAACTGGTTTGCAGAGACTTCAAAACATAGGATTTTGCTCCCGTTTTATCTAAATGACTTGTTCTGGGGACCTTGACCAAATTGCATTGATTACTTCATTGCCAGTCATATAAGACATATATAATCACGTCTTAAACAGATCGATATATTCAGATCTTTGCTACAGCCACGCCCTTATTTGCATGCACACTGAAACAGTCAGTTATAAATCCTTTGTCGAAATGACCATAAAACATGGTAGAAGGTTTGTTATCAGTCTCACCTCCTGGACGTTTGACTCCTTGGTCAGAATCTCCTTGGCCTAGGAAAGAAAAACAAGGCAGTTCAACGTACCTCATTCTTATTTTAAATCCAGCTATACATTATTATGCATTATATTTTACCCGTTCTAATGAGCCAAATGTATACACTACAACCCGAATTTGAAACTTGCATTATACAAACGGTTTAAAATACTTTGTAGCAACTTTAAAGTAAAAGCTGGTTTATAATGTCAACAATTAGGAGCAAACTGAATAGAAAAGAGTTAGGCAAGTAGGCGGTAATGCATTCAAATTTACATCACCTTTGCCTTAGAATTATTATATGGAGAACACTATAAACATGCATTACGCATCAGAACTGGTGTTTCAAACGCCAGAATGAAACCTTATAAATCTTAACTATGTTTTTTTTAATGGGTTCAACAACTACAAGATTGCAACTCTAAATTACATAGATTTTGAAAGCCATAATTTCTTTTCAGCAGCTGAAGTAAGTATTATGATTCAAATAGTGTGAGAATATTTGCCTAAAATCCACTAGTTGCTATAGCATGTTGACACTGCGTTTTATAACCCCGAGATGTTCTATCTAGATAAAGGTTAGGTCGATGGCAAAAAGGGATATAAAATACACACACACAAAACAATAAGTGTTCTGTGACTCCCTCGTCAATTGTGATCCTATTTATCCATGAAATGTATTATTATAACTACAAGTACCACGAACGTCGCTGAGGGTGGTTTGCTTCTTGGATTTCAATTGCATGCCAAGCAGGTATTAGCAATAATGCATTTTCATATTCTGATCAGGCATAGAGCCACTAAAGAAGTTTTTTTATATGCAATCAGGGGAAGCTTTTATTTTAAAAGCTACTACAGTAGGAAGTGTAAACGTGTAATAACACATTCAGTGCCGAGCATCTGGGACGAAATGTACACACGACTTTGATGATCGGTCGAATTAAAACATACACATCTTAATAAGTAGGCCGAAATGTGGACCCGTCTAATTGATAGAACATATCGATTCAATTGCAACCAAGGGCCGAAAAAGGATGGGTGGGCAAAGTGTGATTCAGACAATGCATATATTTGTATATAAACCTACGACACCACTAAATATTAAAGCGTGGATGAGTTTTGAAACCTGTTCATCGAGCAGGTTATCAAACCTGACTTACACCGAATGGACCCGTAGCCGCCTTGATGAGGCTTCCAGGAATTAGTCGGATCCGGTTTCGCAATACAGGCCATATTTCTATACCGGGAATTTCTGAACAGAAAATAAATCGGTTCATTCGCACATACCTTTTCGCAGAGTGTTCTCACTTGGTTTTCCGATAACTGTTTACAGTCATTTAGCTGTTCGATCCATTGGTCTAATTCTTTCGTAAATGATTTGTCTTCCATGACAGCCGCGGTAGGTTGCTAAGCTAGCAGAGTTAGCTTCCTTCTATTCACTTAGCCTTAGCTCCCCGTACTGTTAGCCCGATCTAGTCCCGCCAAACCGGTCACAAAACGCACAACAAGATCAAACTATGAAGACCCAATCATTTAACCTATATCATTATAAATGCATCCACGATCGTTGCTACTGTACAGAAATAAGCAATAAGCACACGGGGATCGAGTGTATCGAGGTTCCCCGATGCGGCAGAGCGTCGTCCGGGAGAGAGTAGCGGCGTCACACGGCTAGCCGACGTGCTAAAAGAGCTAGCTGTGATAACATACGGGGATTTTAGCGTTTATTGTGCCGGAGCGCCGCCCTGCAGTGTTGCCAGATTGGGCGGGAAATCAGGCCCAATCTGGCAACACTAGCGCCCTGTCGAAGGGAGGGGATTTGTTGATGCCAATGACTGAGCCTGTTCTCAAATGGGGCTGTGAGGTCAAAGCGACAGTTTCCGATATAATACATTAATTGTCTCAGAAATAGCCCCCAACTTTGTTGATAGAACAAAGTCTATCAACAATGTTCTGCATCTACCTCATGTATATTTCAAATTTTCAATTCCAATATTGTTGTTATTAATATATTGCCATTGCACTGAACTGCCTTGCACTGTATTTATATTTATATTGAAATCTTAAATCTCTGACAGTATATTGACTGCACTGATATTGCACAATTTTTTCCCTTTATATTGTTTCTTCCTCTTATATTGTTATTGTATATCCTTTTTTGCAAATTAGTATATTATATTATTGTTATACTGTATATTTAACAGTATATTTATATTTCGTACGTTCTTTCAGTTTTTTCGTTTTCTTTCTTTATATATTAACAATAGGTTAAGTGTTGAGTGTTGTACTTTGAGAGCAGAGGGTTAACCGAAGTCAAATTCCTGGTTTGTTACGCAAACCTGGCCAATCAAGCTGAATCTGAATCTGAATTGTATACTACCTAATCGTCGCCATAGTTCGTTCTAAAATTCTATCACGACGCAGTCACTATAGATTTGCAACACAGCTCGATAAGCAGTACCTTGGTTGCCAAATATCCTTAATCACGTATTATGGTGAGTTATGGAGTAATTGTAGTTGTAAAATATATATATATATATATATATATATATATATATATATATATATATATATATATATATTATTGGTGTATGCTTCTGACTTCCAAAGTAAGTCGCGTTGGATAAAAGCGTCTGCTAAATGCCCTAAATGTAAATGTAAAAGTTCCAAAATTTGGAATTTGCAGGAAACACAAATCACCTTCGATGGTAGGCGGTATCTACTATTATTAACAACTTTTGAGCAAAATACTCACCGTGCCATTAAGCAAAACAATACAGTTACAGTGGGGTATGTTTTGACGTATCATTAACTTATCTTCTACAACTACATGCATTCCTTTACTGCAGGCCCCGCACCACTTGGACGCACCCATTCGGGGTATGCCGTGATTTAAATCGAGCGCTCTCGTTGTCGTCCTCCATCCGAGCGGATCTCGCGAGAAGTCATATGTCTGCGTGGTTTACAGCAGCCAGGGAAACTGCTACCACAATATATCTGGATAATCGTATATATGTGGTCATAAAGACTCCGTCGATAAAATATGGCGTATCTAACTACAAATCCCGCGGATAAGGAGAGGTGGGCAAAAATCTAATCGTTGGCCTATTCACGTAGCTATAGTAATGTGATCGTTACATTAAAATCGGTGGTTCGAGCAGGCTAGGTATGTAGCCTCAACCCAGTAAGGATACGTGTGACTAAACTTGCTGTTTGACAAACAGCTGTTTGAACCTCACAAATGTGTATGATATAATTTAAGGAAACTTGATCATTATCGTCTGTCGATTAGATATGATTGCCGTAGGACAACTTATGGCCAGTTGTAGATGTGGTGTTGGTGGTGGTGGTGGTTGCACCATGATTTAAATGCAAATTACATTTGACTAACGTTGGCCTTTATGCCATTGCCATTTTTAAAAGCGATGAACTCGTTTCTAAGTCAAAACAAATAATGAACAATAGTACAGTAGACATTTGAAAGAACAATAGGTATTAAATGGGAAGTGATTGAAGCACAGCTATTCAGAGCCTGTTCTGATGTGGTCTACGGTTATGATCGCCTTATCCATTCTAACCAATAACTTTGCACACCAATCAAAGGACCAAGCTATTGAGTCTCCCCGCATACAACGTGTTGAGATCTATGGTTTACTAATTGTAGTCAGTTGTGCGTTTTTTCTAATACATTTTGCAGGGTTAACCGTGCGATGCTCATTTTCTTGTGAGTGCAGGTTTATTTGTGTGTATCCAGTCTACCTGAACAGTAAGAAGACGCTCGCAGAGGGGCGACGAATCGCGGCAGAGAAGGTAAGGTCACCCTCACAAGGCTGAACTTGATTGTAATGGAACTGTTTTGTCTGCATTTAGGCTACAATTAATTGCAATAAATAGAACTGTTGCTATTTTATTTAATATTTTTGTAATTACAGGCAGTAGAAAATCCTTCCTGTTCTGAGATCAAAGATGTACTGAGTGCAGCTGGGCTCAATGTTCTTTTGGAGGTAAGGCAATTATATGTAAAATATACTGCCATACAATATTCAGCAAATTCACATGGGCTAGTACACCATCCCTATTTTTATAGTTACTGTATGGTGCAATGGGCTGCTTTCCCATTAGCACTGCCACCCATGTCCTCTGGTTTTCCATACAAACTGATGTCTGGGGTTGACCCGAATGGACCGCAGATCCCCTGGCCAACTCCCCAGCCTCATTTGAGCTGTAGTTACATCACGGTTACCTGATTGGCTTTAACAACGGCGTCATAAATAGTGCACTATAAATTGTGTCGTCAGTGGTTACTGCACTTCAGAACCATGCTCTTTATTTTAAATTCCACTTACATACCACAAGAACTAGACATGCCTTTTGCTGCTGTTTGATATGAAGTGTGTATGTTTGCATACAGAACCACATGCACCCCAGGGAATGGAACAGAGACGCACAGTTCAGAGGTCGGGTCAGAGTGCAACTCAAACAGGAAGACGGCAGCCTCTGTCAAGACAAGTTCACCTCGCGTAAGTCTGAGTGCCTAATGTGTCTGTCTCTAGGTACTAGGGATGGGCATTTGAAGACATTTTCTTGATCGAGCATCGCTAGAGTTATCGATCAATTATCGATTAATCATTAACTTTTTTCTATGTTTTTTTTCTAATGTTTTTATCAATGAAATCTTTATTCCAACAATAATGTATGGGCCAAAATTAATACAATACAGTTAACTTGAAGACCTACAACTGTTTAACAGTTTTAAAATAATAAATACAGGCATTATAGGTTATAGGCCTATGTGGCGCTCGTAAAGTCCGAACAATGCGCCTACAGGCGCTCTTAAAGGTTTGGAAACGATTCAACAAGACTAAATCTGTAGCCTATTCCAATTACAATAAGTAGCGAATTTATCGGACAACAATAATCAAACAAAGGCAGTAGGCTAAAAGTGGGCATTAAACTGTATAACTGTTATGAAAAAAAAAAGGGGGGGGGGAGGCCGACATATAATGCCTGCAGCCGGCGCGCGGAAAAGGCTCGCAACAAAAAGATGAGCCACCCATTTACAAACAATTGCATGAACTAGTCTATCTAAAAGCAATACCTTATTGAACATATATAAGGCTGGACTTGTTGCTAAAATATCACAGTTTTGGCAAAATGTAACGACTCCAAGAGGCACCAAGCGGAGCGAGAGTCAACACATTAAGAAAGAAAAGAGCGACTCACATACGGTGGTGACTGTCGTCCATAGCATACAGTAACTCCAGCCTACATATTTTTGTTCAGGAATATAAGCATGTTAACATGCTCGGGGGTCAGACGCGAACGCAGCCTTGTAACTGTCAGTCCAGCAGCAGAAAACACCCGCTCTGACGGGACCGAAGTTGCGGGGATGCAGAGGTATTGTCGCGCTAACTTTGACAGCCTGGGGAACCTTCTTCCATTCACTTTCCACCAGTCGGCAGGGTTATATTAAATTAAATGCTTCAAGACTCACAGTATGCAACACAACGTCCTTTTAATCGATAACAATATAAATTGATCGACGCATTTCTTAACGATCAATTATTGAGCATCGATTAATTATGCCCATCCCTACTAGGTACACATGGGCTGTGACTCTTGAGGTGTAACTGAGCTTATATGTTCTATGTTATATGTGTCTCTCCAGGTAAAGATGTCATGTTTTACGTAGCAGAGATGATTCCCAAGTTGAAGACCCGCACCCAGAAGAGTGGAGGAGGAGACTCTAACTCCCAGCAGGCTGACGGAGGCAAGAAGAACAAGAAGAAGAAGAAGTAGTAGTGGTCGTGGTCGTGGTAGTAATTTTAAAGGAAATATGGTTTTATTCAAACATCATTTGTCAGCAGCATTAACTGACTTCATAGGAGCGGTGGAAGTTGTTTTTGTTTATTTGTTTTTGTTTAAAGAGGATATTTTGGTTCTATATTTCCTGAATGAGTGTTGGAGGTACAAATCAGTGTTTGTACCTCCTAATACCGGGCGGCAAGTATTTTTTTTTTCATTTCATTCCTGGGAAAGTGGAAAGTTTGAATAAAAAGGTTTTTCAATATTGGCTGTTGTTGGTTTCTTCCATGTTTTCTGTTAAGTGCTAATGGATGAAAAGCTGATTGTACCCCAACTTCCACTAGCAGTTGTGGTTCAAATGTAAACACTGCGTCTGGATCACAACATTTAGTTGTTGTTAATCCTGCTGGAACCAGTTAATACATAGATCAATAGATCTCCTTATACAGGGCATAGCTGACCTCTTGTATGATCACAATCTCTTCTTTAGAAACATTTTCCCTGAAAAAAAAATAGCCCTTTCTCACTTGGCCTTTAATCATGTTTTAATTTCTAACCGGCTATATTGAATTTGGTAAAAGCATTATTGGACCACTATGTTTACTATAAAGAAATGCATTTGGGTGCGCTAACATTAACTTCTCTCTTTTCTTCAATTATTCATTTTATATAACAGGACTGGGCCACTGCGGTGGCTGAGACTGCTTCCACATCTAGATATCCCTGTTTTGTTTTCACGACAACCTGTGCCAGCTCTGTGTTGTGTAGTCCTAGTAAACCAACAAATTATACAGGGAAGGTAAGAGTATCCACACATCTCATTATACCTCCCAATCTCGGAGTATGAGGTATGCCCTCTTTTCAGCCAATGTGTACGGACAAAAAGTCTTCATAACCATCTCATTGCAGTGTAATCCTATAGCTTTTCTTGTTTGAATAGCATCAACCTAATTCTACCTTATCTACTGTAATATTCTGTCAATGTTAAGCGCCACCTCGTGGCGATGTACAGCATGTCTGCATATTATCAATCTTCTTTTCGCTCAATACCCTAAACCAACATATGCAGTAAACTCATTGGCCATAACGACCTAATGACAATGTTTTCTCTCGAAGACTTGACCAATAACTAGATAACACTAGATAACACAGCACACCTCATCTGCAGCGGCTCGCTTCTGAGCAGAACAGCGATGTTTAGTGGCAGCATGGAGCCATTACAAGAAGGAATGCCTTGTAATGGCTGTTTAACTGGCTCCGTGATGAGAGGTGTGGGCCGAGTGCTGCATTTTGGGAAAGTCTTACTCATAACTACCGAAGAATGTCTGGTGCTCTTGCCATGGCAAACATAGCCAACACATTACTTCTTACTTTGTCCATTGTATGTCGTGGATCTGTCTGGCTATCATGAGATGCAGAGTAAAAAAATTGGCATGCTGAAGACAAACAAGTCTCTACTGCTGCTGTTTAGGTCGGGTGTTGACAGAAGGCTGGAGGGACCGACTCCTTGACAGGAGCGACAGGTTAGGTCAGAATGGAATGCATTCCCGAGTTCTGATCTGATCTTCAGAGTCTGCAGACCTTTTACTAGAAGAGTCGTGTGCGTCAAAGGCAAGGGCTACCGCTCTTCCAAAAGTTTAGTGACTGAAAGCCTATGCTTTTAGTAAACTGATTATGAAACACAAGTTAACCAAGCTGGGTTAAATTGTTTCCACGCATATTAACAGTTAAAATATAAATGACGGGAAAAAATAGGGCATTTATTCTTCAAACAGACATATAGGACCAGAATCTGCTTCAGCTTTGAAGATACATTCACAGGTTATCTAACTTCACACAAAGAACAGTGTTACTGATTTAATGACCAGTGATTAGCCCTATTCCCAATGATCAAACAAACTCTATAATCCCTCAGTATGCAGCCATTCAACTACACAGAAAATACAAGCCTAACCTTCTATCCCCCTTTTGCATGCATGGGAACCTCCAAACATCTCAGTGCCCCACTCTACATATAAACTACAACAAGGGAAATGCTGGAGATGGTGGTCGAATAGTGATATTGTTGGAGCCATCAGTGTAGTCTGAAGGAGGCGGTAGAATGGTTCCCTACGTCTGCTCCTCCTGCTCCTTCTCCGGCGCGGCCATCTTGGCTTTGCGGCTGTACTCGTCGTTGAGGCTCTTCAGATGTTTGTTTCTGTTCTCCAGACGCACCAGCCACTCGCCCCGCAGTCTGACAACACAGAGCAGGAGCGACCACAGTGACTGTCATGGATAATAACACTGTGACTACATGTAAGGTTTTTTGTCTTTGTCTTTGCAATGTCTTAAACAATGCGTGTACAGACAAGTAACAAGACACTAACAGACGGACTGCAGACAGACAAGCACAAAGACAGTCAGACAAATAAAAACACGGAGTGAGACAGATGGGCATGCAGGCGGACAGACAGGTAGAGCCACAGACTAGCCGACAGACAGAATGATAGTAGATTGATATTCACGCAGAATGACAGACCAACAGCCAGGCGGGCAAGTAAGAAGTCAAACTGACAGACAGATGATATGCTGCCTGTGTGAGCCAGCAGATCACTTTCACATCCCAGGGACAGCTGCTGGCTTATCACTGTGATATCCCCATTTTACCACCTTTTATTTCCCTCACCCTATCTGTTACACATTCACACGCACGGCCACACAGGCACACATGGCCACACATATACACACACAGGCACAAACACACAGAGTGCGATAGATATAGATATGAAGTTGTTTGTTGGTGAAACAAAAGAACAATAGCATGCATCAAAGTCTCTTTACAGATATGTTGTTAATTTGTGTGGAACTGCATCAACATACAAAAGTTATGTGTCTGTGTGGCCATTTGAGTGTGGCCGTGTTTCTAGGGCTTCCAAGACTAGATGTTGAGAATTCCAGGGCTTGTTTTAGCTTTGTTCTGTGTACGTGATGCAGGAGCTACAGACAGGGACACAACCCTTCCACATATTATTATTAATCTGGTATTCTGTTCTCCGATCAAATAATAACTCTGATAATCTTACTGACCTACCAGAGGGTCTGACTCTCACACACACACACACACTCACCCGCGAGCACAAGCACACACTCACACATTCCTGCACATGCATGCACGCACGCACGCACGCACGCACACACACACACACACACACACACACACACACACACACACACACACACACACACACACACACACACACACACACACACACACACACACACACACACACACACACACACACAAACACACACACACGCAGCCTGATGCACACTTTCAAGGATTTACAATAATCTAGAAAGAGGGAGAAGGACAGATGGGCATAAAAAAGAAAGCAAGAAGCAAATACGAAGTTGGAGGTGCTTATAAATTAAGCCTTATCCTAATGCTGCATTAACTTCACTTCCACCCCCACCTCCAACTCCTCATTTCCTCTCCTTGCTCTGCTCACTGTAAGACCTCCCCTGCTTTCTTCTCCACCTTTAACACCCCCTCCTCTCCTCATCCAGCTATAAAGGCTAACTATTCATATTATTCAGACTTTCTCTCGACCTTGCACCAATAAGGAGTTCATTGGGGAATATGTCAGAGTGGAAACTTGAAATCCGAAACCTTCCACTTGCCAAGTTCTTGACCAAATTAGATTAGGACCAGTAGGGATGTATACAGGATTTATGTTAATAATTCTTCTCAACCAAGCACTTCCTGGTATGTAATGATCGAGACCACTAGTGACGGTGCTTTGCAGGGCAACTCCAACATTAACTCTATCTCATCCCCCTCTACCACCTTCTTCTCCTCCACCTCGAACACCATCTCCATTCTCCTCTAACACCCACTCCGCCTCCTCCACCTCAACTTCTATCTTCTCCTCCTCCTCCTCCACCTCTCACACCATCTCTTCCTCCTCTACCATCTCCTCCTCCTCCACCTCTTACACCATCTCCTCCTCCACCTCTCACACCATCTCTTCCTCCTCCTCTACCATCTCCTCCTCCTCCACCTCTTACACCATCGCCTCCTCCTACACCTCTAACACCATCTCCTCCTCTACTATCTTCGCCTCCTACACCTCTAACCCCAACTTCTCCTCCTCCACCATATCCTCCTCCTCAATCTCTAACACCATCTCCTCCTCCTCTACCATCTCCTCCTTGCAGGTCACCTTTCTGTGATCTGAACCCCACTGTGCGATGGCAGGAATGCTAACTGTTGAGCATCCCAGCTTGTTGAATGACACACGCAGACACACACACACACACACACACACACACACACACACACACACACACACACACTAAAACACGGTTCTCTCTAATTGTTCTGTCCGTTCTCTGGAATATATATGAATACTTCTGATCACTCAAATGCATTAGAGTTTTGTTTTGCCAAACACATTTTGAATGTGGAATTGTACGTGGAAAATGTTTTTTTTTTTTTTTTCTTCAGATAACAAACCATATTATGCACATGTTTTTGTTTGTGAATTTAGTTCTCACTTTGTGTGTCTACATGTGTATTTGGCAATGTGAGTGTCTGTGTGTCTGGGTTGTGTATATTATATGTTGGGGTGTGATGTTTATATAGTATGTGCATGTGGTGTGTGTCTCTGTTCTGATCCCTGAGGTCTTGTAATGAGCGCTTCTGTTTTTAGAACCTGACTATTTACTGGAGGGTCACATGTATCCAGTTTGTCCATGTTTAATTTTTAATGGCGAAGTGGATTAGCAAGTCAGGCAAACATTGTGTCCCGCTCTGAACTCTCTGGTCTTACACTCCCGTTACTGTCATTACGATCGCCACTGACTTAATGTGGCCAAGAAAGGCAATAAAGACAATCTGTTCTCGACAGTTGACATCAGGTGCGGGCCGCCAAATGGGCAGGTGGGGCAGTGAATTACTTGCAAAAGCATGCTCCCAAAAAAATAGTTCCTCAGTAAATCATTGCTCAAAGTTTATTTTTAATAATGTGGTCACATTAACTATCTATAGGTTCTGTAGGCTTTCAAACAAATTTTGGTCTGTTGACATCAAATTGTGGATGATCTTGGCAATTCTAGTTGAGTTTAACGTGTCATGCATTGTTGGGGCAGAGCAGCTCAGCGGCCGCGTTCCTCCGTATGTTTATCGCATATCCCTGCAGGCTCCAATAAGAATTGCAATCCAAGCTAAAAGACGCCTATATGGTGGTAAAGTAGTCTGCCACATGGATGGTTATATTCTCGAACTTTTGTTGTTTAACCCGAATTATTCCGCCAGTATCTTTCGTCGTTTCTATATCAGTTTCTGATATGTAGGGTCACCACACGCTACTGGTTGACATTACAGTTTCTCGCTAAAATGGGTCTGGCCTTGCACCCAATGAAACAGACTTTCCAATCCCAAATGTTTCCGGAACAGTCAGCGCTTGGGAGAGAGACTTTTCGTTCATATGAAGTGGGCTTGGCTGAGAAAAGGTTATGCATTTTACAGCTTATTTCCTATTCATTGAGAGCGGAGGTTAACAGATTCTTATTTAATAATTAATTTAATTTGATTTGCTGGAGTTTTATCGAACAGGGCAAGGCCGTGCCGCCCATACGGGTAAATAATTGTTTTAGGTGTGTATCATGATTGGTCTACATTGAAAATGTTTTTGAAGAAGCAGGCTTTATATTATAAGCGGCCAGCCAAGAGGACATGATGATATGACGTTAAAAGTTGGTCATTGTAGTTACAATAAATATCCCTGATGAAGATCGAGCAGGTTGTGATGATGTTAACAGGTGAAGGGAGGTGATGATGTTAACAGGGGAAGGGAGGTGATGATGTTGACAGGTGAGGAGAGGTGAGGATGTTAACAGATGGGAGAGGTGATGATTTTAACAGGTGAGGGGAAATGATGTTAACAGGTGAGTGGAGGAGAGGTGATGATGTTAACAGGTGAGTGGAGGAGAGGTGATGATGTTAACAGGTGAGTGGAGGAGAGGTGATGATGTTAACAGGTGAGTGGAGGAGAGGTGAGGATGTTAACAGGTGAGTGGAGGAGAGGTGATGATGTTAACAGGTGAGTGGAGGAGAGGTGAGGATTTTTCCAGCTCTGCTTCGGAGATGTGACGGTGTCACAGGTGAGAAGAGGTCATGTCTTAGGTTTGTTGCAGCATACACAACAGGTACTGACTTTCTCAACGCACTCTTCGACTTCCTCATCTCCTCGGTCTCGCAGTGCTCCCCAACAGCCACTATCTTCTTCTCCCAGAAGTTCTTGATGTGGTCCTTGTCGTGGATCAGAGCCAGGCTCATCTGCAGCACATGACAGATTCAGGCTCAACCACTCAAGACAATCCACTGAACCCAGAACACAGTATGCCTGGTGTCTAAGATGACAAATGTGACATATCTTGATCACTTCCAAAGTGATAGTGTGCTTATCTCACAATACCATAACACACAAATACTGTACTTTTATATCAATGTTATTATTATTTGTTTATTAGTAGTTCTGTTCTGATGTACACAATAAAATCAATGTGATTCTTTCCCTACAACTTTTATTGAGGTAGAGAGGTACAATCTGACTGTAAAATGCCTAATAACAACAACGATAATAACAATAGCACAATAATAATCCTTCATCAATAAGCAGGAGCTAAACTTATGCACAGGATTCAGAATGCAGGAGAGCGCCTCAGCACACATGCCAAGCCTATCTCCCTCTTTGTCTCGAACAACCGTCCGCATCAAGTTCAAATCCTTGGTAGTGTCATTCAGGGTATAGTGCCCGGATCTGCACCCTCCCAACCATATCGGTCATTCGTCCCTGAGGACCCCCTGAGGTCCGGTAACGAACAGCGTCTGGCACTGCCTCGACCGCGTGGAAACCTTCCTAAAGGCTCCTCGACGGTGGAATGAACTGATGTAAAGGATTCTTCCCCAATCTTCAAGGAACATGCCACAATGAAACATTCCTAATTCCTTATTTTATTTTGCCAGTATCTATTTACTATTAATTTATTATAGCATTGTTTTTAAAAAGTCAAAACACTATTGACTGATGATGAAATGATATTATACTTTGTTGTTTAAATCAAGGTTGCTGGTTATTGGCTGTCTTGACTTATTGTCTTGTTTGTGTACCCAAGGCAAAGATTTGGGCAGTATTGAACCAGAACAGGTTCCAGTAAAGCTCAAACATAAAATGTACATGTTGAATTTATTCTGGACATCAAAGTGTGAAAAGAATAGACAAAAGCCATGGGTAAAGCCTGTAATGATTGTTAAAGCAAGAGAAAGCTGATACAGACCGTGTGAAGATTTGCTTTGGGACTCTCTGTGTCTGTAGGACCGCTCCTGTTCTCACACAACTCTCAAGACACTGACCAGCTTCACACTGTTCTGGTGCGTTTGTGTGCCTATATATGTGTCTGTGTATATGTGTGTGTGTGTGACAGAAAACGCATCAGCGTGAGTGTGCTTGTGAGTCTGAGCACAAGCGTGTGTGTGTGTGTGTGTGTGTGTGCGTGACAGCAAGCGCATGGTATGTTGGAGTCTGTGTGTGTGTGTGTATGAGCACATGCGCATGTGTGTTTGCGTGTGTGAGTGTTTTTTTTGTGTGTCCATGTGTGTGTATCTTGTGAATGTACTACTAGTAATTTATTATATGTCCCTGTCACTGCACGTTAAGATCGTAGCCATGCTGGAGATTTGCAACATGAAAATTTACTTTGAACCAGCCCGCAGAAAGAACAGAGGTGGAGGTGAGGACAAGATCCTGCAATCGGGTCTTGCTTCATGTATTCCTGTTGTACTCAAGTTACTCCCTCATATTGAAGAATATGAGAGAGGATGAGAGGAGAATAAAGGGAGACAGAGAGAGCGATTGAGAGAGAGAGAAAAAAGAATGATCCATGCTTTGTAAAAATAAAAGTTAGTACATCCTCCTTTTCCTTTTTGGTATCCCCTTACTCAATACACACACACATACACACACACACACACACACACACACACACACACACACATACACACAAACACGCACCGATTACACTTTCAGACACACGCACACACACAAACACACACACAGTGTGAATTGAAAATGACATCATTGGTAAGTAGGTGGTGGGTGCGAGTTGCTTGGGTCAAATTGCCTGTGTTAATACGCACACATATTCTGCGAGGCAGGGATTTTTGTGCGTGCATGTGTGTTTCTAACTTGGTTGGATATCATACTTTCACGTCCTCTGAGAATTAAAATGTCAAAATATCATATCCCCCATCTCGAACCCAGCCATGACATCACTCATCATTCAGGCCAATCATAACTCAGAGCAATGGATACCCCATACCATAAGCCACATACACTACTACTACACACACACACACACACACACACACACACACACACACACACACACACACACACACACACACACACACACACACACACACACACACACACACACACACACGCACACAGTGAAGCCAACATCCATTCATAGCACCCTAGGGGCATGCAGGGTGAGGAGACGATATAAGACAGACTATATTGTCCCAAAGGACATTTTTTCCAGGACAGTCGTGTCTGCCGCATGGAAAAGTATATAAAAAACATACCAGTAATAATACACAAGTGATTAAAACGAATTTGAAGTGCCCATGTTCTTACTGTACAGTTTTTGCCCATTGCTTGAACACGTTTTGCAAAACTTGGCTCATTGTGTCAGAACTCAACACACAAGCAAATATGACACAACACTGAGAAATATACCATTCACATCTATGTCAAATTGTATCACATGAATACACTTTCAGATCAGCAGCAGCACACTAGTCTACTTTATGTAAAAACGTTGCAGTCTTCCATAGTCACTGTTTTTATTCAGTTCCTCCGAAGGCGCATTTTTACAACAACCAAAAAATCAAATAATCAATACTGTACATTGCAGTACTGTTCTTTACAGTGCAGTAAATTCAGTTTAAGCAAAAATAAACCAAAAATACATGACTGTAAACTGTACTGTACTGTACTGTAAACACAGGAAAACAAGGCAATTGTGGGTGGGTGGGCTTATGGATCCTCGCCTTGTGTGCCAAATCCATCCATGGATTGACCTTACCTCAATGTCTCTGCATGTTCCATTGCCTGCAGAAGAGGTATGCGGGCATGTGGTTGGCGGTCATAAGCACGCCATCTTTGAGCCAAAAAAAAACCTTCAATAGGTTTTAGAAACGGCGAGTTTACGACTTCAAATTGTTTATGGTTCGTGTACCAGTTCCGGACCAAAACAGCCCGATGGAAACGAACATTATCCAAGACAACAACAAACCTGGGCTGCTCTGATACTGTTCAGCAGCATCATGATACGCTATGTTAATACAGAAAAACAAAGCAATTGTGGGTGGGTGGGCTTATGGATCCTCGCCTTGTCTCCCAAATCCATCCATGGATTGACCTTACCTCAATGTCTCCGCAGGCCTGTTCCACTGCCTGCAGAAGAGGCATGCGAGCATGTGGTTGGCGGTCATTTGCGCGCCGTTTCCAAGCCGAAAAAAAATCTTCTATAGGGTATAGAAATGGCGAGTAAGGGGGCAAGTATACGACTTCAAATTGTTTATGGTTTGTGAACCAGTTCCGGACCAAAACAGCCTGATAGAACAAACATTATCCCAGACAACAACAAACCTGGGCTGCTCTGAACTGTCCTGTTCAGCAGCATCATGAAGTGCATCTAGAAATGTGATGATTTGTTAGGTATTGTAGGGACCTATTTTTGCATGATGTCGCAGTAAACCTCAAAGGCTTATGGCGGCACACAATGATATATTTCCCCTGCGCTGCCCCAGGACATGCACAATTGCCCTTTGGCCTTTTTGTAGCTGGCTAATTGGTGTTCAGTTTTGTAAGTAAGTGATTTCAGGAGTGTATCTATTAGTATTTTCAATTACCCAATGTGTTTTATTTTGAATAGATGTGTTTTCCCAATGGTATGCTAAGATTTCATTGTTGAACTAAGTGTCTTATGTATGAAATAGTGTGTAGTGTGCAGGAGCAAGTGTGTTGCAGAAAGGACCAAGTGTGTTGCACAATTGCAACTAAAGTGCAAAGCAGCGCTTTTGTTTAAGATATGGTTACATGTGTTTAAGGTATAGTAACAAAAACTTCAAGTTGTGTTACTTTGGTCTAAGCATGTGTCTATAGTGTTCAAGCAATTGGCAAAAACTGTAATACATACATAATACAGAACAATATTAACAGTGACCACAGTATAAGAAGCTGCTTGTCGCCACACTTCTGTCAGCATGTACAGTATGAGAAGATCCGCATCCCTGTGTGTTATAGTGACCAGTACGCATTATAGTGAACAGTAGTGAACACATTATAGTGACCTGTGGCAACCCGGATCCGGCCAAGAGCCCCTGGAAGCAGTCTACCCTCAGATGGCACTATTCAGGGCATTGGAGCCGGGGCCAATTAACTAGATGCAGAGCACCTGAGGAGCAGGTGGAGAAGCAGGGCTTAAATAGCCTGCTCCACTCCTTCGGGGCTCTCCCAGGCATGCGGCAAGGGTGCGGAGAGACCGGTCCTCCCGGCTGACGGGACTCGACTCGACTCGACCTGGAGGGATTGGACTGTCGATTCCTCCCAGATTTTTGGTTATTTCGTGAAGGACTTTATGTTTGGGTAGAATAAAAATGCCTTTTTTAGTGCAGAGTTCTTCAAGGGAAGTGATCGAATCCAAAGGAATAGCTTTAAAGAGACTTTATTTGTATAAAGTATTTTCGGTATGGTAAACTGATACTCTGAAGCAAAGAGAGATTGAAGATGTATTCTAAACACGTGCTGAGCGACTCCTAGCTGATCAATAGACCTAACCCCTGTCCAAGAGCTACCGGGAGTTTCTGACGATAATGTTCGATCTGTAGGCTTTTATGGTCTGAACAGCGCGGTCCGGAAGTAGTGGGGGGAGCCGATGTGAGATATGGCTCGGCTTTCTCGCCTGGTCTGTGGTGCTGCCTTCTGTGGCTAAAGTATTTATTACAGCCTTCAGTAAGGTCTTGCTCCCCTTGTGGCTATGTATGGTATTTACGGCTTATATGTTTGGTCCTACTTCATTGGGCCTATGTGTGGGTAGCTTAGATTCTTAAAATACGTAACATTAGGTTTTCCAAGCTATTTCGTGTCCTGTTTGGGGAGGAGGCGGTTCACTCAAGAAGAGGGGTTGCCACAGACCAGACAGTTCCATACACGTATTATAGTGACCACCAGTAGTAGACACATTATAGTGACCACCACCAGTAAAAGACCAACTTGACCTCTCTACGGCGTTTGCATCAACAAAACACTGACTGGTCGAGCAGGCTGTCAATCTTCTGATCGACAGCCTGCCAGTAGGCCTACAACAATAAAACGAATGCCCCCGTCTAAATCTAAACACTGTAGTTATACATTTTGAATGGCGCACACTCCTCAGGATAGTGTTTCTGGATTTTATCACTGATTCATGATGCCTAGCATTGGAGTCAGAAACGCTATACTGCCCCCGTCTGGACACGTTAACTTGATGTGGTGGGAGAGAGCGTGCAGCTGTGCGAAGATCCGCGGTTTCGCAGAGCTGCCGGCAGGAGTTGATCTGCACTGCTTCCATGTGGACAACATGTTTCACTACAATCGATGAGCTGTATTAACAATGGGTCTATCATTTATAATTGTTTGCTTCTTTAACGGCACGACAATCCAAACCCCAAGTGGAATCTAGATGGAAAAAGTGTGAAGCTCAAAACGTGAGCAGCTTTTACGTCTTCGCCACCTACAGAGTTTGTTATGTACGATCATTCAAAAAACCCATGTTATTTCCCATAGACATTTGACCGATGGAACCAGGAGCCTCGAAGGCGGGACTTATTCGTCAGAGGTCTATGTATAGTCATCACTCAGCGGTGATGACTCTACCCACCATCCACTGGAACTGTTATATTGGTTTCTATTTTTAGTTTTTTAAATAAATTGGACAATTATCAACTACGGTTTCTAGCAGTAGTGGACAGTTGTCGTACTCAGAGGCAACCACAAGTAAACATCACATCTAACATAACGGTTGATGCGAGGGTGTGTGTGTGTGTGTGTGTGTGTGTGTGTGTGTGTGTGTGTGTGTGTGTGTGTGTGTGTGTGTGTGTGTGTGTGTGTGTGTGTGTGTGTGTGTGTGGGGAGGATCATCTTTATAGTCCCCAGGGTATATTGCTACTGTCTCACATGCACACACAACAGAGACACCCCAAGGGGTCACATGTCATCTGGGTAAAAATAGCACGGTAGGTCACTGAAATACCCCAACACACTCCGACGCAGGACTCATAACTCCACGTTTCCAATAAACAAGTTAGTGAACGCTGACTGAAAGCACTAGAACGACCTCCTCAGTTGATTTTGGATTTGCAGGTAAGATCTAGCTGACTGACTAACCCAAGTAGGACTAAACCCTCTCAATGCAACAGATTCTATCTGGAATCTGAAGGTTTTCTGCCACTGGTGTGAGTTGAATGAGTTCAATCTTTTTTGTTACGTTATTTTAGTAGTTTTCCAGTTGTTCTTGTTACGTATCGAATAAATATTACCAGTGCATATACAAACGGCTCGTACTACTACTACTAGAACCTATTTCAGTGGCCTCTAATCGGGGCCTAGAAATGGAGAGGATGTTGTCAACTGGGGGCCCCAGAAAGAGGAGCTGATGCCCTCGGGGTGCTAATGCCCAGGAGGTGTGGGGTATGAAGAGGTATTGGTGCCCTGGAGGTTAATGGGAATGGGGTATGAGGAGGTGCTGAGGACCGCGGTGGGGGTGGGAAGTGGTGTATGAAGAGGAGGACCGGTGGGGGGGAGGGGGGGGGTGTATGAGGAGGTGCTAAGGACCAGGGGGGGGTGGTAGTGGGGTATGAAGAGGAGGACCGGTGGGGGGGAGGGGGGGGGGGTGTATGAGGAGGTGCTAAGGACCAGGGGGGGGTGGTAGTGGGGTATGAAGAGGACCACATAGACAGAGAGTTTGGCTTTTCTGAAAAGATGTCCACACTTTCAAGATGCATTAATGTGTTTCCATTACTGAAATAGACAATTACAATGGTTTCTATTCTGAAATGGGATGATATCGATGAACCAAAAGTGAGTTATTCAGATTATTTGTTCACAGAGGAAGTTTGTTTTCACAGTCGATACATACCTATAAACTAAGGCATCACAAGGAAACAACAAAGAAACCAACCAGGAATTGTAAACCACATGCGATAATATGAAGCTTTCAAGTTCAAATAGATTTTGAAAGCTGCAAGCTATACAATGGACAAATTGTCTTATTTATTTACAGTATTCTTAACTTCTCATGGTTTCCAACTATCTCTGTCTAGACGCGTAGATTGGATTCATAAATAAAAATAAGAAAATAGTTTAATATTTAGTTTAAGTAGTTTAATTTCGGTATATTCCCTTCATTTTTCAGTCAGCTGTTTAAAAGGTATTGATATCTATACTGTATTTTACCAATATAATTCAAAGGGCCATCCGGCACGGTTTGGAGACATTCCGCCTGTTGAAACATTTCTTAGAATAGAATCAATGAAAACCTTTTATTGCAGAATCCTCGGATTGAGAGATAGCTGCTGAATTATTATAGGATTATGGAGTGATTTCCCAATTCTGATTTAATTACTTTATAGAAACATCGCATATTGGTCCTTCAAAGTAGAAATCCTGCTTTGAACATGTTACTATTATTAAAGGGGACATATTATACCACCAGGTTTGAGTGTGATTAGCCTTACAAGCCGTTTCGAAAATCGGCCCCATATGATATCACTAGTGGGAGTGTCCACCTAGATCTGTGCTGGATAGATCAGTCTACCAGCCTACCCAGTTGGCTGAAGTATACGTTGCTCCTCTATCCAGCACAGATCTAGGTGGACACGCCCACTAGTGATGTCATATGGGGCAGATTTTCGAAACGGCTAGTAAGGCTAATCATGCTCACACCTTTTGGTATAATATGTCCCCTTTAAAGAACTTAACACAAAGTATCAAAAGGAACAGCATTTACAACAGAACATATAACAACATCTTACTATAATTAGAGAAGTTCTGTATGAATGTTTTTGGATATATGTGCTTTAATTACCTAAAAAACCTTTCATCCGATCCACTTCATACTTAGCAAGGGGTATTTCTGAAGACCAAAGGAAGTACAGCCTCGAGTATGAAGTTATTCCAAACTGTGCTGTGATTGTCCGGTGATTCTCATGTATTTGCTTGGCGGAAGGTCTTTGCTATCGATCTGAATGCATGATAACCATGAGACCATGAACCATCTAAACAAAGTCCTACTATTAAAACAGGCTGATAGCGGTGTTAAAGGATGTGGCTACGGCTCAATATTTCTCCACTGCAGTAAGGATGCGTTTGGAGAGGCTTGGGGTGCCCGTCTACGACCTGGGCTCTCTCCGCAGTCTCTGGGAGGTACGAACCCGGAAGTACAAACAGAGACAGAAGAAGGAGAAGGAGAGAGTGGAGAAGAGTGCTCTGGTCAAGTAGGTCTACAGATACATAGGCCCCAACATGTCTGCCTTAACTCGGACCCCAACATGTCTGCCATACACAGGCCCTAACTTGTCTGCCTAGGTCACTGAACTTGAGCATACACAGTACTCGTGGATTTATCTTCAGATGTCCTGGTCACCAAAGTCGAGCCATGTGTATCAGCCTCCAGGGCAGGACCATGAGGATGCTGCAGATTGAGCGCCAGTGTAGGGTTCTAATCCTCCTGAGCCAGAGGGCATGGATCGCTTTGCTTTAAACAAATACCTAATAGATAGGCTGATCAGATACGCCTGGCTGCTTTGACTAACTGTGCCACTTGTTTGTTTACTAATGCTATAAAGAGCATTCAGGAGCTGGAACTGGAGTCTGATTTGATACTACTGTCCTTCTGGCAGGGAAGTTATGTTTTTGAATATCTGAATATCTCAAAAGGGGAGCACGGATTTGCACCAAATTAGTGGCTAGGTTGGTTACGGTTACGGGTGATGTAAGAAGGGATTAACCTGTCATCAACCAAAAAGTTGTAGGGTATTACACAAGTTGCATTGCTTCCCATAGATTGTGTGACACCACCGAACAATTATCCTAAGGGGTTTGTCAAAGGTTGATGATGATTGGTTGGTTGACCTTTCCCAGCCCCACCCACTTCTTGTTTAGCTGAAGCTCTTTGGAAGGGACCTTGTGGGGTGTCATCAGACTCACCGCAGAGCCACAAATTGACCCCCATCCAAGAGAGGCCCACTTCTCTCAAGCTGATTCCTTAGCGGAGCCCTGTGCCCCACTGAGCCTATTTTGAAGATAGAAAAGCCATAGCCATTGGTCGGCTATCGGTGAGGAGAAGGTTCTGACTCCGCACCTTCCTCTGTATGAGCTCATTTGGGATAATATAGCTCCTGGCTCCTTTCTGAACAACCTCTTCCCTGATTGGTTCAGTTAGCCTACTTCATCTGGCCGGTGAATTAAAGGTGCGTGAACAATGCAATGCAATTAAATTGCAGAGCAATGTAGGGAGGGAGGGGGCAGAGAGGGGGATTTTTTTATTCACTTTATATTTATCCCGAAGGAAATGGAGGACTCTGCATTTAACCCATCACCTACAGCACAAGGAGCTGCACCAACTACCCTAGGACCTACTCCCACCCCACAGTACAGAAACCCATGTGAACACAGGGGAACATACAAATTCCAAATAGAAAAGTCCCCTCCCCCCGGCATTGTAACCAACAACCTTCTTGCTGCGAGGTAACCGTGCAAACCAGCCCAAAAGGGTCACCCTAACAACTGTTCAACCCTAGTTTTTGTGTTGTTGTTTTTTTTAAGATTATGTCAATGACTTCTGACATTTCTTTCTGAACTGATATGAACACACACCGAGCTATTAATACGGTAGCCTGAGGGCTGCTGGGAGATGTCTGGGTCATGCTGTGACTGCTAATAGCGTGTCGTACACTTGGACCGGAGCAGGACATTCCTCTGACACCCACACATCCGTAATGACCTATAAACACATGCAGGGACACATCATAGGGGAATGTGTCTGTTGTGTTGGATGGCAATAACTGTTTGCGTGTGCGTGTGTGTGTGTGTGTGTGTGTGTGTGTGTGTGTGTGTGTGTGTGTGTGTGTGTGTGTGTGTGTGCGCGCTCACTCACATGTTTGTGTGTGTGTTGTGTGCGTGAGCTTGTTTGTTTGTGTGTGTGTGTGTGTGTGTGCTTGTGTGCTCACACTGGTGTGTGCTATAGGTTGTGCCCGCTCACTCACATGTTTGTGTGTGTGTGAATGCGCTGGTGTGTGTGTGTGTTTACGCGGATCTGTGTGTGTGTGTGTGTGTGTGTGTGTGTGTGTGTGTGTGTGTGTGTGTGCGTGCATACACTAATGTATGTACGTATGTGTTTGCTTCTGTGTGTGTGTGTTTGTGTGCGTGTGTGTGTGTGTGTGTGTGTGTGTTTCTGTGTGTGTGTGTGTGTAGGATCAACCAGCAGTGGCAGTACCGCGTGCACTGTAAGAGTCTGCGGGGCGGAGAGGTGGATGTTCTGCATCGTTACCTCGACAGAGACGTGCTCCTGGACGACAGCACAGACCCACAGCTCGCTGGTACACTACACACTGTCTGTCCGTGTCTTTACCTGTCTGTGTCTTTACCTGTCTGACGGTCTCTTTACCCGTCTGTCAGTCTCTTTATCTGTCTGTCTGTCATTCACTTGTTTGTCTTCTCTTCCTCGTTCTGTCTGTCATGCACCTGTCTGTCTATCTGTCCGTCTCTTCACCTGTTTGTCTGTCATTCACCTGTCTGTCAGTCTTTCTCTTCCCCTTTCTATCTGTCATCCACCTGTCTGTCTGTCTGTCTGTTTGTCTATGTCTCCCTTCCTGTATCCAGGCGCCGAGGGTGAACAGGACAGACTGGTTCTCAGGCTGGAAGGAGAACAGTGGAAGGTACCATCGGACCCATCACTCGAGTGTGTCCAATTGACACCATGATGGTTCAGGTCCAAACATCTTTCTGAGCTTTTCTTTACCCAGAGCTTAAAGTGGTCCTACAAGTCTGTGACCTTATGTACTGTAATGTACTGTAATGTACTGCAATATAATGTATTAATCATTACAGATGCAGCAATACGACGATGTATGGTTATTCACTGGACAAAAAATGTTTCAAATCAGATTTTGAGTATGGATCATTATCATTCATAGATTATGGTCATCAATCAATTGTAAGTCTCCACAGTATTCTAGAGGTTAACCATGTACGACTGCCTCGACGTCAGATCGGTGTCCCTCCGCCTGTCTGTCCACTGACCTTCCTCAGTCTGTCTGCCTGTCTATGTGTCCGTCCGTCAGGAGTTCCCAAGCGAGCTGCAGTGGATGTCCTACCTGAAGGAGTGGCATGTGCGCTCTACCAGGATCAGCCGCCTGCCAGACTTCCTGTTCGTATTCAGCCAGCTCACCAACCTGCAGCTGCCCAAGAACGCCCTCAGCGAGCTGCCCCCAGAGATAGGTCTGTCTGTCGACCTTCATGCGCGTCACTAATTAGATGACGAGGCGTTTGGTATCCTTAAGAGAGTAATAGTTACTCCCGCCGTTTGCCCGCGCTTCATTGAATTTCCTCACTTTGACACTCAGAGCACTGGGCAGTGATCACATTGCGTCAACACCCGCTGGGGCCCTCGCGATGCTCTGTCTTTGGGGTTTCCTGCTTCCCCCTCACTAACAGGCTGCTTTTCAGTGCTGGCAGAGGGTCATCTTAAATAAGTTGTTTTAGGGACTGTCTTGAAGCTTATTGGGGACTTATTTTATTTATATTCTCTCTCCTTGCTATTATTGTTCTGTCATGAGCATTAATATGCTCATGAACAATAATGTCATCAGCAGAGAGCAGAGACTACAAGTCACTTCGGTCCCCCTGATCTCTGATCTTGTTTGCGAGGTCTGCTTGCTGGCCCACTGCCTCTTTCATGTCTCTCCCTAGGGAAGCTGCCCATGCTAAAGGAGCTAAATGCTAACTATAACCGCCTAACCAAAATCCCTCCGGAACTGGGGGGCTGTGAAAACCTGGAGAGACTGGAGCTCACTGGAAACTACCTGGCCCAGCTGCCCTTTGTGGTGAGAGAGAGAGAGAGAGAGAGAGAGAGAGAGAGAGAGAGAGAGAGAGAGAGAGAGAGAGAGAGAGAGAGAGAGAGAGAGAGAGAGAGAGAGAGAGAGAGAGAGAGAGAATACCACTGTTCTGATTATCTAAAGGTACTGTATATATATACTGAGATTTAAGATATTATTTGTCATTTGTAAGACTTGAAATAGCTAACCATTAGCTACTGAAATGCACTGTGGGATTATCGGCTGTGGTTGACTTCATCTGCTTCTGTATGTGACGATTACGGAAAAAAATGCATGACCAATCATTCCATCCCTTTCCTTATTGCCAGCTCCCCATTGAAAGTCAATATATGTGCAATATATATATTAAAGGGCCATATAGGACGGATCTGTACTCAGCTTAGACATGTACTGAATGACTATGGAATGATCATCCTGCAGTTTTGAGACAGTCTATTTCCTGTCCAGCTGAGCAGTCTGAAGAAGCTGGTTCACCTGGACCTTGCGGAGAACAAGTTCCCCACGGTGCCCATCTGCGTGCTCAGGATGAGCGGCCTGCAGGCCCTCGACATGAGTAACAACCTGCTGACAGACCTCCCTGAGGACACAGACAGGTGCAGTACACACACACACACACACACACACACACACACACACACACACACACACACACACACACACACACACACACACACACACACACACACACACACACACACACACACACACACACATACCCCAACCTCCACAATTAAAATGGACGAAATACGATCCATTTCACACTGTCTTTGTATGATAACCATCCAATACTAACCCCTAGGAGGAATATATGGCATGTGTAATCATGATGAACAACAGAATAATCAGTTTATCAAATAACAAAATAATGCATAGCCAGATTAGAAGATCTGATCTTTTACCTGTGTGTGTGTGTGTGTGTGTGTGTGTGTGTGTGTGTGTGTGTGTGTGTGTGTGTGTGTGTGTGTGTGTGTGTGTGTGTGTGTGTGTGTGTGTGTGTGTGTGTGTGTATGTATGTGTGTATGTTGGCCATTGTGTGCCCATGTGTGTGTTTGTGTATGGGTGTGTGTGTGCCCGTGCGTCCGTGTGTGTAGGTTGGAGCAGCTTCGCTCGCTGTTCATCCACAAGAACCGCCTGTCATACCTCCCTCACTGCCTCTCCAACATCTCCAGCCTCAACGTCATCGTCGTCAGCGGCGACGAACTCAACTGCATCCCCACTCACCTCTGCTCGAACCCGGACATCAAGTAGGTGATGGGGATGGGGATGGTGATGATGGTGGTGGTGGTGATGGTGATGGTGATGGTGGTGTTGGTGATGGTGATGGTGGTGTTGGGGATGGGGATGGTGATGGTGATGGTGGTGATGGTGATGGGGATGATGGTGGTGGTGGTGGTGGTGATGGTGATGGTGATGGTGGTGATGGTGATGGTGATGGTGGTGTTGGTGATGGTGATGGTGATGGTGATGGTGATGGTGATGGTGATGGTGATGGTGATGGTGATGGTGGTGTTGGGGATGGGGATGGTGATGGTGATGGTGATGGTGATGGTGGTGATGGTGATGGGGATGATGGTGGTGGTGATGGTGATGGTGGTGTTGGTGATGGTGATGGTGGTGTTGGGGATGGGGATGGTGATGGTGATGGTGGTGATGGTGATGGGGATGATGGTGGTGGTGGTGGTGGTGATGGTGATGGTGATGGTGGTGATGGTGATGGTGATGGTGATGGTGATGGTGATGGTGATGGTGATGGTGATGGTGGTGATGGTGATGGTGATGGTGATGGTGATGGTGGTGATGGTGATGGTGATGGTGATGGTGGTGTTGGGGATGGTGATGGTGATGGTGATGGTGATGGTGGTGTTGGGGATGGGGATGGTGATGGTGATGGTGGTGATGGTGATGGTGATGGTGGTGTTGGGGATGGGGATGGTGATGGTGATGGTGGTGATGGTGATGGGGATGATGGTGGTGGTGGTGGTGGTGATGGTGATGGTGGTGTTGGTGATGGTGGTGATGGGGATAGTGATGGTGGTGATGGTGGTGATGGTGATGGTCATGATCGTCATGGTGGTGGTGGTGGTGATGGTGATGGTGATGATGGTGATGGTGATGATGGTGATGTTGGTGATGGTGATGGTGATGTTGGTGATGGTGATGATGATGATGATGCTGGTGGTGATGGTGATGATTATGTAATTATAATAAATAAAACACTAAACGGATGATGAAGATGTTGTTTACACCCCCCCCTAGGTTTGTCCGTCTGTATGACAATCCAGGGACTGAGGCGAGGAAGAAGAAAGAGGAAGAGGAGAGGAAGAAGGGGAAGAGGAGGAGCTGGGAGGAGGGGACGAGGAAAGATGGTTCAGAGAAAGAGTTTCTGCAGGCCTACATGGAGTCACTGAAGGATAGAGGTAAACGCGCACACACACACACGCACGCACGCACCACGCACGCACCACGCACGCGCGCGCACACTGGCATTCGCCCACACACACACACACACACACACACACACACACACACACACACACACACACACACACACACACACACACACACACACACACGACAACAACACAATTCGATCCCCTCCAGAAACTCAAGTCACTCACAGCGTTATCATAGCTCCCCCACTGGGACGTGAACGCAACCCTTCTCACTTGCGGGGAGACACAGGGAGGGAGCAGAGCGGTTAGGGGGGCGGTTTTGGGCTCTATTCGTCAGTCTTTTCAAATATCAAATTGCCGTTGGTGCTTGGCATGCTGTGGCGCTATCTATTGATAGAGGATAGCTATCTATCTAGTGACAGACAGGATAGCTATCTATCTATTGATTTCCCCTTTTATATAAGGGGGGAAAACCTTTATATATGGGCGTTGTTTCATCAGTTTAACATTTGACCTCTCCTCAGAAACCGTGCCCTATTCCACCACAAAGGTGTCCATCTCCTGCCTGCTGTGAGCAAGTGATACGTTCGTCTCCATGGCACCCTCCTGCCAGTTCATTCATTATGAACGGGCATATAATATGATACAACAAATGAAAAAGTAGAGTAATGATCCAGTATGGTTTGTTTAGTCGCATCATACTTTATTCATTCAAATTCATATATTAAGCTGAATGTAAAATAGGGCTGAATGTAGTTATGTATTTTATCTTTTTTTTTTTACAAATGAACAAAAATGTCTGAAGTTGTAGACTGTCGTTTTCACTGATGTTTGTGTGATTTGACCACACCTGCTCTGTATTTTATTCCCGATATGAAACATTTCCTTTTTTAATGTTACACAATTGTTCCTAAGCTTTGCATTGATATACATGTATACATTAAACTGCTATACAAAATACTGTGAATCTTTCTCCACCTGCCCGACCTGGTTATGTTTAGGTGGCACCACTGGCTGTCCAATGGTCACATGACACCTCAGGATTATTGGCAACTAAAGGTAAATGGGTAAAGCTTGCTGGAAAAGACTCACTGCTTAAGTGTTTGAGTTCAGGGAAGATTCTTTAAACTGACAGCATCTAAACTATTTAGCAATCCTGAAATGTGCAAAACAAGACCAATAAATCCATAGCACAGTCAAATCCAGATCAATAATTTTTATTAATTCATTGCAAGCGATTCAAAATGATAGTTTTAATAAGCTCAAATTATGCAAATACAAATGCAAAACATATACATACTTATTCATTAAAAAAAGTTCTCATTTCCAGAGGCACACGTTTTGCTGAAATGAAAAGCAATCTCACCGCATCATAAACGCAACATGGATCATTTGGAAATCAGCATTGTTTTCACTGCATAAATGTTTAACTCCTTGTTTAGATTAATGAAGGCTACATTAAACTAGCCATATCAAACACCTTATATATATGCTTCTATCTATCTCTCTCTATATATATATACACACACACATTAATATTGATCAAGGAAAAAAAGTGCTGCTTTATAAAAGGAAGGATCTAAAAAGTCTGAGCTCCTAGAAATGAGCCAAGTGGTACACCAGGCATCTCTTCAGACATGGTTGATCCGTTAAAGCTGCTCCCCTTCACCATGTTGGCTCCACACTCTTGTGCCATGCAGACCGTTGCTCGGAAATCATGATCAAGTTGCCATCATCACATTATGACGACGGACATTTGCAGTGGGTTCATTAACCAATCATTTACAGAGCTGAAAAGATGGTGACGTCTGTGTTAAAATACTGGCGACTTCCACAGGGATTACTGCTTTAGGGCGAGCTCCCCTCACCGTGGAGTTCTGAGGTCGTTATTGGCAACGCTTGCAGGCTGAGCTGACCGGTTTACTGCAATAGCAAGTGGATCCTGACTATGTGAGAACAAGTCCTGATAAGATGGATATTTGTACAGTATGTATTGAAAGGATGTCTGTACACATTCCCCTGATCACAACTCGCCCCGACACGCCCACTTTATGACGGTCCCGCTAACACAAACAGGAGGGAAGCTACACTATACACATGCAGCCGGGATGTCAAGAGGATCTAGAGATGCACAGCCTAGAAGGGTTACCCACAGCCAATTAGAATATAACCAATATCAAGTTAATATATTAATAATATAGGACTATGTATACTACCAATATCCAATTAGTGGGAGGGAAGCAGTTGAAAAGTCTAGGACCGGAGGGGAATGAGTAGCAGTACTATTTATGTTGACCATGTTTAAAGAAGGAAACGTTTGATATGACTGACATTTCTTCAAGTTTCAGAGGAAATCAGGCTTATAAATAATATATCTTTTCACTTTTGATGGACTAGAAGTACATAAGTAAAATTGCTTAGCCATGGCGAGGATAGTGGCTAAACCGGGCTAGGCTTTAAGCTAAACCCAGACAAGGCCAGACTAGACTATACCAGGGCTAAGTACTGAGACTAGACTAGACTATACCAGGGCTAAGCACTGAGACCAGGCCAGACTATACCAGGGCTAAGTACTGAGACTAGCTAGGCTATACCAGGGCCAAGTACTGAGACTAGCTAGGCTATACCAGGGCTAAGTACTGAGACTAGTCTAGATTAGAGTAGGGCTTAGCACCGAGTGGCCAGCAGTCACATGCCCGGGGGGCGTGGGTGAATCTGGAATGTCTTTTCCAGGTTTGTTGGCATTTTAAAAGATCCTCATCCCGAGATGGCACAGTAATTGTACTCCCTAGTCGCCTGGTTGACAGACACACCTTGGCAAAAACAATGTCAGTAACTTTCATTCACTTTCAAATTACAAGGGCTTCATTTACCCTACCCAATATGGCAGGTAACACGAAGAAGCAATTTTACATTTACTCTGTATGCGTCGGGAAAAACATGCTTGAAGCATAAAAACAAAAGGAATTTGTGGGAAATTACTTTTTAAAAAGTATGCCTCACGGTGGCTTGCTGGACTGACGAGATTCATCTCTCACACTCACACGCACCCTCACACTCACCCCTGTGGCGGTTGCCAAAGTAACGGACGATTCCAGAATAGCTGATAACGTACATAACGTGGAGGTCATCTCCATGGCGATATAATGAAAGACATGGTTCCAGATTACCACACACACATGGGAAGGACATTGGTGAGAGCTGTGGTCCCTGAGGAAAGAGTTCCCGTCGGCCATGCCTGCTCTGCCCCCTTCCCCAGAGGCATAGCCGGGGTACAACCTCTAGAAACACCTGGGTGAAGTCCGGGAAAAGCCTCACAGTCCAAAGGATTCTAAAAAATAATACCGGGAGGCAAAGTGTCTCTGTCCTCTTCTCGGCGTCGGTCAGACCAAAGCAATTAAAAAAAACGTCCCGGCTCCCCCTCTAACGGGGCCTTCCTGCGATCACTGTGGGTGTGTGTGTGCATGCGTACATCCATGCATGTATGCTCTTGTGTCGGAAAAGTCACTCACAACTGCTTTGCACGCGAAAGAAAAATAAGTCTTTAGAAAGTTCTGGATAACATATGTTTACTGAGGCAGGGTTACTTGAAAGGGGGGGGGGGGTTCAATGGAGAGAGACGGGGAGAAGAGAAGGCAGGGCAAAGCGCACGGCCGTGACAGGTGGTGTGATCGGAGAGGCTACGTGACACCGTTCACATGCTGCTGTCCTGCAGGAGGGGCTCATGGTCCTCCGTGTCGCTGGTGGGAATGGCCAGGGGGTTGGCGCTCTGGGAGTGGGTGGTAGAGATGCTGCTGGCCTTATCCTCGGGCGATCGGTGGTGATCGGGGATGAAGATGGCCACGCCCAGGGCCAGAATCACGGCACACGCTCCAAACAGGAAGGGGGGGCCGGGGATCACGGACTGCCAAAATAAGAGTTTGGAAAAGACATCGAGTGTTGATACTTTACAACCGAGCGTTGAAAGTCTGAACCACCTGGGCTATCTAAAATACAATTCAGTGTGTGTGTGTGTGTGTGTGTGTGTGTGTGTGTGTGTGTGTGTGTGTGTGTGTGTGTGTGTGTGTGTGTGTGTGTGTGTGTGTGTGTGTGTGTGTGTGTGTGTGTGTGTGTGTGTGTGTACCTGAGAGTGGCTCGTGACCGGCGTGATTTCATCAAGTTCTACGTTGAACATGAAGAAGATGACGCCGTAGAGAGCGGGACCCAGGCCGTTACACAGGCCTCTGATCCCTGTCACCATGCCCTGGACCACTCCTATACACATTACACGTTACACATTAGGGGTGGGAATAACGGGGTAACTCACGATACCATACATGGCCCGCAATACCCATAATATCGCAATACAGTGATTCTGCAATGAATAAATATATTGTGAGAGAATCCTATAAGGATACATCACGGTATATGTCTAACGATGAACACAAAATGACTATGAAAAAGTGCTTGAATTCGATCTTTGTTCACGGTCCAAACTGAGTTTTTCAGTTACTCGTCTTTGGTTAATTAACTGCAGTTCAAGTTTCCTTCATTCATGTGTTGAGCGCAACCTTGAGGAGAAATCTGTTTAGAGTGCCTTACTTCATTAATTAAACTATCAACATTTGGGGAGATATTTCCTGCATAACTCTTTTATACTCTTTGTATAAATATATATAAAGTCCCCTCCAAAAGTACTGGAACGGCAAGGCCAATTTCTTTGTTTTTGTTGTTCACTAAAGACATTTGGGTTTAAGCTCAAAAGATCAGTATGAGACAAGAGTTCAGAATTTCAGCTTTTATTTGCTGGCATTTACCTTCAAATGTATTAAACAACTTAGGATATATCACCGTTTGTATTAGACCACAGCATTTTTAGGTTAGCAAAAGTAAAGAAACATGTGACCAACAGGTGTTACTTGTTTCCAAGGTGTTGTCTTTTAGGTTGATTCATCAAACATTAAAGAGCTCTGCATGAATTGTCTAAGTTTTTAGCCTTTGTTTAAACCTGTAAGGAGTCCCTTTCTTGTTAAAGAGTGTAAACCAACAAGACCAGAGAGCTGTCTATTGGAGAAAATGAAGCCATTTTAAAGCTGAGAAAAGAATAAAAATCAATCAGAGCCATTTGACAAGCATTAGGCATTGCACCCACAACAATTTGTAATGTCCTGAAAAAGAAAGAAACTACTGGTGTACTGATCAACAGACATCGAACAGGTCGGACAAGGAAAACAGTAGTTGATGACAGAAAAATTGTGAGGGCTGTCAAGAAAACACCAAAAACATCAAGTGACATGTTACGATCTGAGCTACCGCGCTCGCTATTAACCTGGGTAGACAGCCCGTAACCTAAGTCTGTCCTTAGGTGGTGTGTTTAACTTGAGTATTGTTCCTAATCTATCCCTGGGTGAGTGCGATCTAACCTGTCTAGGGGGTTAGGTGCGAGGTACTCACCACAGGTTCACAGTCACTGAAGGTGAACAGCCCCGCGGCCCGCCGCACCGGCACCTAGTCTGCAGGGGCCGGTTGCACCAACTGGTCTTAACTAAGCCTGGTCGTAACTGCTAAGTAGGTCTTAGTTAAGACCTGGCGTTAGAATGGAAGTAAAGCCGGTTGCACCAACGGGACATACGCCCGGTCTTAACTACGCCCGGTCTTAACTACGCCCGGTCTTAGCCATGTGAATGTTCCATGGAATGCGCATATCACCGCGTTGCTAGGATACCTCGTTACTATTTTACTTGACATGCTGTTGGACACCGAAATAAATAATTCATTTGTTCATTCATTGTCATTCATCAATTGTGTTAATGCCTAACAATAAAACACTGCAAACAAATGTAATTAAAATATGTATTTGTAATGTCTGGTTTACAACGAGCAGGCATTTAGACGGGAATGGTACTTTTTGACAGAAGCAATGCATTGAACATCATCAAATGACAAGGAGCTCAATTTAGTTGTTTTGAGACTGTAGGAGAGATCTGTTTAATATGTCGGCCTATATAAAACATAAAAACATAATTAAAACAACATTCACAAGTGATTATAAGTTGAGAACGGACTAATGGGCCAGCGATATCTTCCCGACAGGCGGTCGATCTGTGAACACTAGGGACGGGCAAAATGATTCTTTTCCGGGAACTAGTTCTTTCAGTTCAGTTCACTATAACGATTTGTTTATTTGATTCGTTCGTTTTGATTCTTTAGTTACGTCAGATTACGTAATTTGGTGTCTGCCCCCCCCCCCTCCCCGCGAGACGGCCGTGAGCATAATTTAAACCACTTCTAGGCTCTAAACCCTGTGAAAATCGAGAAGATATACTATATAGTTTAACCAAACGTCCCACCAATATTTATACCACTTGCTTACTCTCTATATTTCATTCATGGTTTTACATTTATAAATAAAAAATACGAACTGCAGTTTAATTTCTTTGTTTGTTCTTTAATTGACGTAGAATGGAGCAAAGACTCCTGGGATTGGGAAATGCGTTTATCCAATAAACAGATGGAGGCCAAGTCTATTTTCGAAAAAATGTAGGGGGATATATGAGTGGCCCCACGTCGAATGGTATGACCCAAGATACGTCAGACAGAGAAAGCACGCATATTCGACGGTACCGCCTTGCAGTGGCGATTTTGGTTTGGAAACTCTGGTGGGGCCCATGCAGGAAAATATTATAACGCAATCCAGAAATACCACATATTACTACCATCACAAAAAAAACAGTAGCAAGTGACAGAGGGGACCAAAATTGCAGCTGAATAATGCCATCACTCAAACGCGAATCTGACAACATATATTAGGCTATTATAGCAATAGCACCACCAAATGGCAGCGTTCAAGATCTCACAATATCAAAACTCAAGAAAACAACAACGTGGCAACAATAAAAACACAACGGCGCACACCCTTTACACAGCAATCAATATACAAAGCCACCACTCACAATATACCAAAAAAAGAAGAAGTATGGTTTAAGTTGCATTAAGTTTGCAGGCCACCATACTGTACAATTAACAATGAATCTAGCCTGATAGAGTGGTTGCCTATTCAGACCTGGATAATCCTGGTTGAAAATTTAAGTAAGTTTGGGCTAAGATGGTAATTACCTGTGCTTTAAGGACAGTGCTGTCTGGTCTCCTTTGTGTGGCTGAGGTGAAACACAAGCATTTTTTTCCGCTTGAACAACTCCTGGTTGAACGATCTATTCTTGTATAATGATTAAATCCGTCGGGCGATGTGGTCCCAAACGTTTTATCTCCAACTTCTGTTCAAGTGCTAAATCTCACATGAGACAGATACTCAACACGATTCATCATTTAATGAATGAAACGTCCATTTGTTGTTATTTACTGTAACAGTAACTACGTTAGCCAGCTAGCAAGATCTGATCGGCTCCCGCCGTAAACCCCGCCCTTTCTACAAATCAGCCAATGAGAAGAGCTTTGGGGCACTAAACTTCTGGCCCCACCGCCGAAACAGAAGCGGGCGCTGCGCACGCGCTTGCTCGCGCAACAGCACCAGTTTTCTACACTGCAGCAGATGGGGCCATCTCGGCTGTGCCCCACCGAGCGGAAATGACGAGACGGAGCAACGAACTATTTCACACACAACTACTACACTACAACAATTGCGTTCATCAAATTAAAACTGCGGACATGTAATTAATTATTAACAATTAATGTATTATTAACTTATGCTCAATGACATTTTTGAAAAAAAAATGAAAAGTATAATCGTGCCCTGCACGGCAGCGTTCTCTGGTGGGGCCGTGCCCCACTGGCCCCTAATGCAAAGACGCCACTTGTCATTTGTTTACCCAGGTGCCATTGCAACACCATTGCTACCTCTCATTGGCTGAATCTTTGAGAACGTTGTAGACTCAATCAATATAAGTTGCAGGGAGACGAAGCTCTGTTTGTTTGTATATTTTATTTACGTGACCATATTTTTGGTTTATGCTAAAAAAAAAAGAATCAAAGAACCAGTTCTTCTTGTTTTGGGGAACCAGTTCTTGTCGTTCACGTTCGGGATTCGTTCGTTGTAACGAATCGGTCGCGACGGACTCATCCCTAGTGAACACTGATCATATCGCCGGCTGTGTTTTGAAATGCCCCGTTTGCATAGAAGCGAAGCGCAATGAGCAGTTGCAAGGATGGTGGTAGCGCTGCATTGTATTGGATGTAATTGCTATAGAAACAGCCTGGAATTTCAACTCTACGCCTGCCCCTGACCAGGCGTAGGATTTACGCCAGGTCTTAGTGAAAAGAACGCTAAGCCCAGTTGGTGCAACCGGCGTAACGGTTAGGTTCGACTCAGAACGCCAAGTTACGACCAGGCGTAGTTAAGACCAGGCTTACGCCCGGGTTGGTGCAACCCAGCCCAGGCGACCAGCCGCCCACTCAGCTGTTGCTATTTACCTGTGATGAACACCTCAACACCGCCCCCTCTGTGTGACATCAGTACTGACCCCAACTCTAAGCACTAGGGCTGTAACGATACACCAACTCACGATTCGGTTTGTATCGCGATTTTTTACCCACGGTTCGATACATCCCACGATTTTTTTTTATTTAAAATGCATTTTATTTAAACACTAATATAACAATTAACTTAATGTAACATTTAATAACAAATTATTTGGAACACTGAACAGATTTGAACAGAAAGAATACTAATAAAGTATAGCTAAATTAATAAATAAATAACCAAAGATTGCAGTGGGAGGATGCTTGCAGGTAGGCAAAAACCCTCAACTAGTTTGGTTGGTTTAGTCAAATATCCTCCATAACCCAATATTAGCGCTTCTTATTAGGCTATGTAGCTTAAATAATGACATAATCAGGCCGTATAGAATGCATCATGTTTAATAGCCTAACTTTCAGTAGATGGGAAAAAACATGAACGTCGCAATTACGAGGCATAGTGTTACGAGTAGCGTAGGCCTATGTGTGTGCGCGAGAATGGCAGTGTGCGTATGTGTGTGTGTGAGTGACGTCAGCGAGTGAGTGGACGAGCGAGGAGAGCGAGCGGTAGCGTGTGTGTCTAGTGAAGAAGCGAACGAGTCCGGTAGAATAAAGTACCCATCCTGTCAATAATCGGTGGCCGCTTCATTCCGACCTATAAGCAGACAAACTGCCGGTCAAATCACACAAAAAAATAGAGACAGGGATCACACAGGCAATTTTTTTCACGCTTGGCCCACTCTGGATAAACGTCGTTCATATCGCATATGAGGACTTCGACGGCTGTGGAGAAATGCAATCCTCCGTAGCCACGGAGAGCTGTCATCACAGAGAGGCAGGGCTCCAGACTAACTTTTTCCTTGGGTGCACTGGTGCGCCTAAATTTTTAATTTGGGTGCACCAGCACGTAATTATGGTGCACCCAAGTTTTGAGTTGTTGAGGGGGAGGGGGGGGGGGGCAACCCGGGCAGCTGCACCGGTTGCACCGTCGATATTTACGCCATTGATTAATAATATCTTGACCATTAAATAAATGCCTTAAATAAATGCCAAATCTGTATCTCTCATAAAGAATATCGTCAGACAATGCCAAGGGATCGGTTCTGTCCCGAAAAACCCTGTCTCCGGAGAGACGCCTGTACGATAAGTGCGCCGAGGTCCATGGGAACACCCACAAATGGTGACGCCATTATCGGAGGAGGGGCTAGGAAGCTGCGCACGCCGATATAAGTAGCCGATCTCCGGGGAGACTCGCTGAAAAGCTGCTCCCGACCAGGTTTGGTTGCGAGCGTAAGTCACCATGGTGATACAGCGCTTAAAGAGATCGATTTTCATGGTACAGCTAACCCAGGCTTTCAGTTCAACATACCTCGCTAACCCTCTGATCGAGCTTCGTAGTACAGGCCCCTGGATTGGGCTTCGCGGGTTTGTTTACCGGCGTTTCTATTGTTACCGGTCTTGCGTGTTCCAACGGTTTATTAGGTGTCTAATAAATCACTGTCTAATCAATACTTCATTCACTGCCTCTTCCGTGGTTATTACAATATTATGAATAGACTGCTCTGTAAAAAAATAAATAATAATTATACCAGATACATTTTCGCACCGGTGCGCCCAAATAACATATTTGGTCGCACTACCCCGAATTCTAGGCGCATGTGCGCCCAAATTAGGCGCACTCTGGAGCCCTGAGAGGGCATCTCTTCGCATACTTACGGCATCGATAAGATGGGGCGGTGTCAGCAGACTATTATTTAGACAAATTATTAGCAAAGTCAATCGGACAATTTGACCGGAGAGTTAGAAAGGGCGTATTATGGCGACACATTAGTGCCATAAAGCACTCATGTGATAAAACATGCATTCGGGCGTATTATATTATATCACACGTGTAGATATTAATTGCGAGCGCGCTAATTATCTGCGCGCGTGCACACTCAGAGCGCTGCTCCCCGAGCGAGGAAAATAGCTCCTCGAGAGCATTACCTCGTTGCAAGCGAGAGCGGGAAATAACTTCGGTCGCACAAAACAGCCTCAGCCTCTCGCGAATGATGTTCTGCTCTCGTGCGCGAATTTAGTTTTGGCACTATGGGGAGGGAACCAAGGCAGGGCGGGCTTTCCTATGATTGGCCGTTTCTGAAGCGCGATATTTGATTGACAGCCCTCCTCAGCCCTCCTCTCATTCAATTCTGAATTGTACAGTAAATGGCTGAAACGATAGTTACGTATTGTAACTCTAGATTCTATGAGTATAGGCGCAGCCTTTTAAGTGTCGGCCTCATTGTCCTTTAAATAGCTGAAGAAAAGCTGTTTATTGGGAACAGAACGTCCGCCGGCGCCCGCCTATATCTGCGAAATGCGGACGTCGTTGAGGCACGCCGCACGCGGACGTAATTGAGGCCCACGCTGTTGGCGGGCGGGGATTACAATTTTTTCAGTGCTACGGCTCACGCCTAGGGATAACCCAATAGCGATAGCCTTAAAAGGCTGTGCCTATACTCATAGAATCTAGAGTTACAATACGTAATTATCGTTTCAGCCATTTACTGTACAATTCAGAATTATTTATTACAGTTTATTCTTTTTTGAAGAGCAATCGTGTTTACATCCTTTTTTATCTAGTGTTTGGTTTTTATTCAAGAGCATTTTTTGTTAATAATATTGTCTTTGGTTGTTTTGTTAATTTATTCTGGATATTTTAAATGTCTTCCAGACGTCCAGTTCCAGTGTTCTTTAAAAATAAAAAAGTTTATTGATCTTCGAAAGGGTGTACTTTATCATTATATTAGTTGAAAAACGGCAATATTATCGCTTATCGCAATAATTTCTGGGGCAATTAATCGCCCAGAAAAATGTGTTATCGTGACAGGCCTAGTGAGGCGTGGAGGAGGAAATTTCATGGCTTGGGCGTGCATGGCTGCTTCTGGAACAGGCTCATTCATATTTATTGACGATGTAACTGATGATTAGCCTGGCTCATCTCAATCTACATTGAGATGAGGTCTGGGAACTACACATACATTTTCTCGTATTTGAGGCGTGGTTTACGACTGCCCGGAGCCGTTTATTGGGCGCTACGAACGTCAATCATATGAGTCTGTACGTAGCTCATAGCCAATCGTATCAATTATACCAGAAGACGTATTTAGAGCGACAGAAATTCAGGTTTATCATGCAACCGGACAATGAGCCAAAGCACACGGCCAGCAAGAAGAATGCAATCGTTTGGTGATGTCTATGGGTCGCAATTTTGAGGCAGTTATTGCAAGCAAGGGTTATGCCACCAAATATTAATGTTATTTATTTAAGACTTTTTGTTCCTTTACTTTTACTCACCTAAAAATGCTGTGGTCTAATACAAACGGTGATATATCTTAAGTTGTTCAATACATCTAAATATAAATACAAGCAAATAAAAGCTGAAAAACTCTTGTCTCATACTCATCTTTCGATCTTAAACCCACGTGTCCTTAGTGAACAACAAAAACCAAGAAATTGGCCTTGCCGTTCCAATACTTTCAGAGGGGACTGTATATTTGGCGCCCGTGTATCGATTCTCATATCGCAGTATATATCGCCGTATCGATATTTTCTCCCACCCCTAATAGAGTATATACAGTATGCCCATACAGAGGGGCAGGCAGACAGGAGTGTAGCTCACCTTGCTGGTCCGGCAAGGCACTATGTGAGACCAGAGCAGAGACTGCCGGGAAGGTGATGGAGGACAGCGCTGCTATGGTGCCGGCCGCCCACATCATCCTGAACAACACAAGAGTAACACACATCAGGAGCAATTCACCTTTTCATTGTACTGTTTGGGGGGTTTCACATGATGTAATTCCGAAGCGGCCATCCTGGTGCTATTTCACCATAATACTAAGAATAATCAGAGGGTTTACTCGACCCGTGTCAACACAGGTTTATACTGGAACAGGGACCAGGGCCAATGATTTCTTGAGTTAGCCTGAAAGGTTGGTGCTAACTCTGTCCTCGAGCATGGCCCGCGAGCACCAGAGTAAAGTCCTAGTGTGAACACTTTCCTGAGTAAGGAGTTAGCCCAGGGCGGCCAACTATAGCGTGAAAGCCCCTTAGGTATTCCACAGCTAAAATGTGTAATTGGGATGATATTCTGAGATGTGTGGACCTGTGTAACACACACAGGACTCACCAGGGCTCAGATCCGAAGGCGTACCACAGCAGCTGCAGCACTTGGAAGCTCAGACCCAGTAGAACCGTCTTCTTATACCCTACCGTTCTCATGAGGACACTGAGCAGCACCGTCTACACACACACACACACACACACACACACACACACACACACACACACACACACACACACACACACACACACACACACACACACACACACACACACACACACACACATTGTAGGAAATCAATCAGACTGTTAGCAATATCTTAGGGATATCATGTGCCCACAACAGTGAGCTTTAGATGGATTTGTTACCTGGGCGATGATGGACAGAATCCCCACCATGGCGATGTAAGCAGCAATGGCTGCTGGGGAGAACTTGATCACCTAGAACAAACAAGCATTTATGATAAATGATAAACGTCTGCCCAGGCTTATGAATAACCAAAAGATAAAATTTCTTAATCCGATTTTTCGGCGGGCCGATATTAGGCATTTATCTATCTATCGGTATCGGCATTTATAATGGCCGATTAATGAATATTTAATCTTTTTTTTTGGGGGGGGGGGGGGGGGGGGTGTATTGTGTTTTTGTTCAAAGGACTTTGAGTTTCATATCATAAGTTTGTATTTTTATACATTTTATTTATCAGAACTGTGTGAGTGTGAGTGACGTCAGCGAGTGAGTGGACGAGTGAGGAGAGCGAGCGGTAGTGTGCGTGTCAGTTTAGTGAAGTAAATAACGAGTCCGGTTGTGATAATAGAAGAATAAAATACCCAGCCCGCCAAGAATCGGTGGCCGCTACATTCCAACCATATTCGGACCTATATACAGACTTACTGCCGGTCAAAGTGAAGGGTGTTGCCCCCCTGGAGGGAACATCTCCCCTGTGCTCCTTGACTACGGTCTGGGAGTAGACAGCAGGAAAGGTGTAACGCAAACCAGCTCATAGTTGGAGGCGGAGCGCAAGAGGGTATACGTGGACCAATTGCGAGTTAAAAATAAAGCACATCAATTTGAATGATTTTAGCTTGTGTGTGATTTATCGCGGGCGCGGGTCGGGTAACGGGCCAAATATTATAGGGTCCGGATTTCATTTTGATATTATCACGGGTGACGGGGCGGATCTGGTACTGAACTTTGCCGGTTTGGGCGCAGGCGGGTCTCAAACAATGGACCCGTGCAGGACTCTGGCCTAGGCTATTGGAAATAAACAAAATATCGGAAAGCAGAGTAGGTTGGGCCGCGTTAGTTGGTTGCCCACGAGAAAGTATCTCTAAAGGAATTGTAGCCCAAACAGTTGCATGGTAGATCCATAGATCTGGTAGGTCAGATTCCAAGTCAGCTGAGCTACAATGCTGTTCATGATGCTGACATGGCTAATGCGGCCCAACCAACTCTGCTTTCACACACACACACACACACACACACACACACACACACACACACACACACACACACACACACACACACACACACACACACACACACACACACACACACACACACACACACACACACACACACACGTACGAGATAGGCCTACTCTCTCGTATTTATGAGGACTCATAAATAACTACAAATAACCAATGTTATGGAAAACTGTTTATGTTTTGTTAGGGGTTTCTGGAATTTCTTTTTTAAATATATAGCGGCCGATATATCGGATTTTTAAATCACCAAATATTTGTAGCGGTATCGGCCTTAAAAATCCTTTATCGGTCGGGCTCTTATTTAAATATTATTGCTGTCAGTTAAACGCGTTATTAACGGCGTTAACGCAAACCAATTTTAACGGCGTTAATTTTTTTTTTTTCTTTGCCTCAAAACAAAGAAGCAGTAGCCTGACTGCTTTGTTCAAGGCAGTATGTTTGTATGTTCATCTTTTAATTGCACTATAGGCTTTTTTTTGTATCGTCCTGCATTTTGCATTCATTTAAATGTTGACTGTGGGCAGGGACTAATTCAAACAGGGTTTACTTTCGGTCGGTGCGTTTCTAGTGATTGAACGATTCAGCACTCCCCGTCCTTCAACTTTGAATGGCTAACCTTTATTGATGTGCCTGGTGAGTGCGTAGGCCTTGTTACCTGTTTTAAGTTGTATTGATTTGCCTGGTGAGTGCATGGGCCTTGTTACCGGTTTTAAGTTGTATTGATGTGCCTGGTGAGGATCTGGGCCTTGTTACCTGTTTTAAGTTGTGCTGCTGTGCCTGGTGAGTCCGTGGGCCTTGTTACCTGTTTTAAGTAGAGGAAGAAGCTGGAGTATTGTCCCGCTTCAGGGAGGTAGGAAAGGAAGACCGTCACGCAGATCAGCAGCACTGTGCTATCCTTTCCAACACGGCGCAGAGACTGGGGACACAAACACACACAGTACAAGTCAGATGTGAGTAATGTTTGAGTGTGTGTGTGTGTGGGGGATGTAGGAGTAAGTACCTCTGACCCTAGTGTTTGCCCTACGACCCAGGGGTCATGAGAGCTCACCTCTTGGGGTTAATGTGTGACTAACTTTCTTTGGCCTGAGATCTCTCCAGGTAGTTCAGTCTGTTGACTTGGATAGCCTTCAAATTCGATTTGACTCTGTTCTATATCGCATCATGTAGGCTTTCCTTATGCAGATCATTGTTCAACTGGCTTTTTTTTTTTTCACTGATTTTCATTTAGATTGCACATTTCATACTGCCTGCTCAAATAAAACAAACATTACCAGCAATTTTTTCTAACAAAAATAAACACATTGTGCACAGGTTTAAAAGTTTAAACTAATTATTAAAGCCCGAGCTAGGAGCAACCACGACCAGCAGACTCACAGCAAAGGGGTCCGCCTGCTCCCAGGAGATGGGGAAGCCCCAGGAGCTCAGCCTCATCTTGTCTGGCAGCGACTCCGGAACCACAAAGAACACAAAGGCAATGTCCGCCACCGCAATCACAGTGGCGACCAGCACCACCAGACTGTCTCCGTACTGGGCGGACAGGTACTCCCCAATAGCCGGGCTGATGACCAGACTGGCCGCAAAGGTAGCGGACACCTACCGAGAGATTGAACACAGTGGACGGTGAACTTAGAACATGGCACACTAAGATACATCACAATATCATCAAGATGAGGATCAGAACTAAGCAAGGGATAATGTACAGCCGGCTGGTCATTTATCGCTAAATAAGCCCCTACTGCATTAATGTTCTTGCTCCAGTGTCCCCAATATAGCTTTCATTGATTTAAAATGATTATATTGCTTCCGATTAAACAAAAAGTCTGTAGGCATGCACAGTGGCCATAACAAGCATATGCAACTGAACAGATTGCAAATAGTGCATCCATCGTTACCAGTCCGTAGGCAGTGCTGCGTTCCTGCTCATCGGTGATGTCAGCCACGTAGGCAAATATGACAGAGAAGGTCACCGCGAAAACACCCGACACAGAGATCAGTGCAAAGTACCACCTGTAAGGGGAGACAAACACATTCAGCGCTCCCCAGAGATCAACAGAATCTGGGTGAATGATATGTGGTTCTCTTTAATAAAGTTATCCAGTGGTTAGTGCAGATACCGCAACAACACCTACTAGATAGGAGTCAGGATTAAGAACCTTAATTGGTTTCTTTTCAGTCTCCTCTGACGGCGAGTGCTTTGAGTCACGAGAAGTGTCTCTGGGGAGAGGCTCGGTTCAGCAAGCGGAGGCAGTATGAGCTGCTGTTCATTAGTGGACCTCCGCTTGCAACAGATTATCAGTTATGATGCAAAGCCAGGTTCAAATTCATGGATCAATCCATCGTGGTTAGTTCACTTTCGCCATAATGTACTTACTCCTGTGGTCACCGTATGTGAACCATCAAACATAATGGGACCTGTATCATGATAAATATCCCACTTTTGACGCTTTATTCATTTGCTCTCACTCTCCTCCTCCAGCCCCCCCAGTCACATGGGCATCATGTGAGGGCCCACACACTCTAACCCAGCGGCTCGCTCCCTTCCTTAGGAGTTTGTGTAGTCTGATGGCCGCGTACATGAATGTACTTGGTATGCTAGACCAAACTCCAACCTCGGGAAGATACGGTGGGTCTTCATCATGTTCTCAGTACTCAGAAGATCACACCGGAGTTGGTGATACACAACTGAATAATTTGTTAACAAAACAAAATATCAGCTCTCTCAAAGTTCACCATGACTTATTTCTAAAGGTAGACAACATATTGGTAATTGTGAGCCAGCTGTAGCAGATTGTCAACCAAACTAATGCCAATGACACGTCTATAACAGCACCATGCTTATGAGGAAGGCTTAAAATAACTGAACTAAAGTTCAGTTCTTCATAAAATAAAGCTTTGGTTCAGTTATTATATGATCTAGTTTGCACAAAATATGATCTAGTTGATGCACAGCCTAACAGATGCTATGTGGAAAACAAGAAGTGCACACACACACACACACACACACACACACACACACACACACACACACACACACACACACACACACACCAAGGGCTGATCCTCATCAGGGGAATGGGTGCACACGTGAAGAAGACTGTCAAGAGGAGGAAGGACTTCCTTCCCCACACGTCTGACATGGCACCAATCAGAGGGGCGGACAGGAACGACAGGAGACCCTGAGGCAACAATGACAGAAGACAAGTTAGTGCTAATACATCGCTTATGTGTCCAAGTGTCTTTTCTGAGGCACTCTGATGTTTGGAATTAAAGGAATTATCTTTAAATCTGTTTAGGATATCTGTTTAATATACGTCAACAATTGTGGTCAGCACAGGTTTGGCTATAAGTGAAAGTTAGGCCTGTTTATCTGTGGAGCTCAGTCTGAGCAGAGGTTTGTGTTGATGGCTGAATCTGAGAGTTAAGCTTCTTTGACACTATGACGTTCAAGACACTCTTGTAAACTTTAAGTGTCAAAGAAGCCAAGGTGTGTGGGGTATTTCATTAACAACATCGCTCATTATAACGCTCATTAAAGGCACTAGTTTTAGTGCCTTTAAAAATCCGATACTAGTTCATCCAAAAGTGTCTATGGGTCGTCAGCATGTTGATAAATCGCCCCCCCTCCTTCCTAGAACTCTCAGCCCAAAACTCAATGTTTTTAATCTCATAGGGTTCGACTTTGAGCTGAAACCAGTGTTCACTTACACTTCTGAGTGAGTTACTGAATAGGTAAGAGGCAAGATGCATCCTTGCTTCATTCGTTCTTACTAAGAACAGGCCTCTGTATACTTCATTACAGGTAAGCACCCCAAAGTAGACCTTGATGCAAGCCAACATTTTTTGAATTGTACTGCTACCAATTTTGGAGAAGTTGTTGGGGGAAGTGAGTGTTGAAATGGTGATGAATGATACAGCGTAGAGGAGACAGGAAGACTGCGATGAAGTGTGTGGCAAATGTTCAGACGGCCAAGAGGGTCTGGGAAGACATTACCTTCACTCCCTGGATCATACCGTTCATAAGGAACGTGTGCTGAGGGAAAGTTTCATGGAGCACCTGAGGGAGAAGACATGAGATGCTTAAACCGCAGGCAGGCTATGGATTTATGTAACCTAGTAGCATTGGTTGATAATATAAGTGCACCATAACGATTTCCTTTTGATTCTTACCCAACATGCATCAAACTAATTTTCTCTGTTGAGCATCCCTTTTTAACAGAGGAAGAATCAAGTCTATTCGGTGCTTAGTTGACATTTGTTTGATTTTTTCCACATGAAAGCCCAATTCATAGTCCAGCCATAACATACACAAATATAACACAGCTGGGGGACTCTGGGTGCCTACATAAAGGATTCAAAACATGCAGTATCAGAGTACACTGGATGTTTGCCTTTGCTGGTCCGCACGGAGGCCAGTTTTTGTGACTGCGCATACCTGCCGATTGCATACTTGTTTGTCAGACACAGCATGGATAGGCTTGAGACTTTCTCATCTAGATCATTTTTGTGAAAATGTAGCTCCATCCTGTATGGATATCCTGTGCATATGTGTCAATAGTTAGCATGAAGAGGTGAACCAAAAACGTTTAAGTTACTGGAAACTCGTAAAGTGGAAACGACGCACACGATTATGTAAGATGAACAGCTGGACTATGAAGGGCAAAAGTCTGCAAAGTGTCCCCCCCACACGGTGTACTTAACTGAAGACTTTACTCACCTTCAGCATAGGTGTCGTGAGCAGGCCCCAGGCAAAGAACTCTAGAAAGATGACCACCACAGCATGGCTGACTCTAGCACGCCCTCTGCTATTCTGTAAGGAGCCTCAGTGTCATGATTCCAGCAGAGATAAACATAACATTAAAAATGAAGCTAATACAACGATTTTGATTATGATAACATCTTTCAAGGCGCTGTGTGTGTGTGTGTGTGTGTGTGTGTGTGTGTGTGAGTAAAGGCAGGGTATCACTTCATCCACTCATATTAACACCCTTCAAAAGTAACAGCTTTTGTTGTGGTAGGATAGGAGATGAGCATAACATGAAGTGGCATCATAGATACAATAAAGTCATCCATTCTCCAAAAGAGCCCATTCAGCTGATCGATCAACGCAAGCATTTTATACATCTAACCCAGCCATTAGTTGCTTGGAATGTAGGTCCACAAATTGCAGTACAGTCAGTACAGGTTTGTCTATATGCAAGGGCCTACGACTCATGTATGAATGTTTACACGCGACATCAGTCTAGGCAATAATTACCACAGCAATAACACGTCAAATATGTCATAAAGGTTTATAGTGCATCTCAAAATAAACTCAACGCGTCATTCTGAATCGATACAACGTTTTTTTATCGAAGATTAATCGTAGTTTTGTAGTTTCAAATTGAGTACTTGTGAGTTATGTTCACTGTCATTCAGCCACCGGCATCTGGGTGTTGATGTTGGCTAACACGCTAGCTGTTTACACCCCCCCCCCCCCCCCCCCCCAACTACATGTATATCTCTCCAAACCGAGAACAAACGTGATACAATGTGGCGGCAATACAATTGCACATCCGACAACAGATGTCAGATGTCAATGATCGATGTCATTTCACTCATAGCTGCTCACGTACAGTATTAGCATTAGCCCACGGCGCTAAAACACGTCCCAGTAGCAGACTTACAGAGCCGCGGACCAACATAGCGTCGCTGGCCTCCGTCGCTGCTTTCTCCTGGTTCATCTCACATCTTGCCGAAACGATGCTCACATGAAGTCCATGAGGTCCAGCTGACTGGGTTGGCTGCGTTTCTTCCAGGGTGTATGCTGTAAGGACGTCTTTGCAAACTATCCCGAACTCTAAATAAGAGTAATTATAACGCGGTACTCCGTGTATCTCAGAGTCATGAGGAGGCTTGGCCTTCGATACTCTGAATTCCTCAGCTCCGATTTGCATGTTCAGAAAAAGGCGCTGGTGTTTATGTTATGGGTCAACTCGCATGGGCGGTGCCTTTTATTGAAAGGTTAAAGGTATGACATATCAAAACACCGCCCCTCTTAGCCACCTATACTAAATAAAACGAACTAACTTTTGACTTCTTCCCGGTGTGAGCACCGCCCCTTCCTGAACGTAAAGCACCATCAACTGTTTTCTGATCAGTTTTGGGGACACGGTTCGTTTATTTTTTTCCGCTAACTGCCATTAGGATAGACCCATCGTCCAACTAATTCTGATCTGATCCTGGACCAGGTAATGTCAATTGCGCTTACGGATTCTGTTGCCATCCAAAAGAACTCGCCGCCTACTGTGCCACGGTTTATATTGCAATGCAGTGGGTTTTTTCCATCAACGGATACTTGTAAAGCAAATATCTATTGGAGGTATATGCTAACAACACTATTCTTGTGTGCCTGCAAATTGTTTTTAACAGCTCAGCGCTCAAACGGCAAGAAAACGGGTCAGAAGAAAATCTCATTATTTCGCAGGAACATATAGCAGCATACCGCGCCTCCCAGCTCCTCTGGGTCACTATTTGGCATGAATAGATAGGCGGGACTCGGCGGTGGAAGAATTTGGGTTGTATACAAGGGGAGGCATAGGGAATCAATTTACAGCTACGTTCGACCAGATATGCGGCCATACTGATTGTTCTGTAGGTAAGATATTTAGGCCTTAGGACTCATCTCCCTTTGATATGATGCAACCTTATCTGCATGTACCAGTGCCATATATGTGTGCTGTTAACTGTGCGCATTGGCTCTCGTGAAGCCGAACCATACCTCTGCTCTTCCTTTGTTCGCTTGAGCCTTTTTGGCACCGATGCGGTTTTTATCAATACTAGCGCAATATGGCTGACTTTGATGTCACATACCGTTGCTGTAGGCACTTGTATACACTGTTAACAGTTCAATTATCATGAATCCATAGTGATGCCCATGTGCGTATGCGACAGTAAACAAATAGTTCCACCCCTCACCTATGCGTTGTAAACAGTACGTCTTTCTTTTCTGTGTTGCTGCTGACCTGAATTATGTGGTTGCTAGGGGAGATTTCCAATCAGGCAAAGGACACAGTAAGTCCACTGATTGAAGGGATTGGGCTCCTCAAACTGTCCATCATTGATGAGGTCATACGTCCTTTTGTATGCATTTTATTCTCAATCATACCTGTATGCTATAGAATAAGAATAACCCTTGACACCTTGATGTAGACGTCAAACTGTGATGGAAATTACCAATATGTTTTGACCTGTTAGTCAGCATTGTGAGCCTTGCAAGACACAGAGTGCCAATATTGCACTCAATGTGGAACAGCTTGACTGACTTCAACGTCCACCTTGATCAATGGAGCTGCAGACTATCTGGGGAAGGCTATCTTGCCATAGATATTGGGAACCTCAAAGGGGAATTGAGGTTCAGTGGCCAATGACGCCTAGAAGCACTGAATCTGAGACAGTTAAGCTTCATTGACACTAGTCTCTCCCTCAGTCTCTCTTTTATTATGGCACTAAAGGATCATGTCTATTCTGGTGTATTGTTTTAGTAATACCGTACTATCTATCTCTCGCTAGCCTACCTGCATGTCAGAGTAGGACGGTGTAGCCCTGAAACCTCATCTGAGATGTGGTGGTTACAGGTTGTAGGGGGGACATTACATCATATGAGAATTTGGTTGACCTAATCTACCTTTTGGGTTTGCCTTATTCAGTGGTGGTCAGACCTGGCTTTGAAAACCACCTTTGGATCACTTGAACCTTTTGTTTTGGAAGGTAAATCCAACCGCTAAGCTAAAATATGGCCCGGCCTTTCAGAATTGGCCATAGTCACTTTCTCCTCCACTAAACTGGCTTTGGGTTGAGAAGTAGTCTTGTAGTGTTATTCACCATTTTTCCAAGGGCCGCTTGCTGCCCTGTCGCCAGGGGTGCACAGCAGTGCTAAATGGCAGCAGACACACGCCTGGCTCATTGCGTGACCTTGTCAGCTTGCCTGTATTTAGATCAGCACCAAGGTTTGGCCTGCAGTTGCTGTTTATTGGGACCTGATGGAAAATAAAGACAGGAGATCGTTCCCGAAGGATTGTTTTGGTTCCTTTCAGTTAGTCTCACATTGCCCATGGCCATATGCTCATGTGACCAACCCCTGAATTATTTGCAGAATACATGCATGTAAAGTGTGTCACCATGATGTGGATGCAGTAGATTTTGGCGATTGGTTGTGCTTTAATGTAATATTGTAAACATTGATACTACTAATGGAAAAAACAAGATTTCCAGCACTGTTGTCAACTGCATGGATTTATTGTGTAATGCATGAAATAAAAATAGACCGTTGACAAAATATATAATCAACCACTTCTTGACAAGATGCAGGTGACGCATTTGTTCAAGGGATGGGACAAGGACAATCTGTGAACCTCACTTTGCGTCGCTTCCCAGCCTTTTACACATAAACAAGGCCACATTCTTCAAAAACAATCAATCTCCTTTTTAATTATTATCAATAAACCAGGTGAGGAAACAAACATTGCCAACACAAGGGGTTGAGAACATGCAAGATTGTGGTACTGACATTCCTGGCCCTTTTTCTCTTTATCATTCCTGTCATGATGTAGTTGGACTCCAGGTGATAGCCTGTACCCAATCTGCAGTCTGGCCTGGGCCGGGTGTAATTCCTGGAGCGCCTCCTGGGGGGTCTGTGAACGGAGTGGTAGAACCTAGCGTAGGTCCCGGACTGGCAGCCTGGCTGCCCCCCACCAGGTGGATGAATGAAGACCCCCTTCAAGACTCCAGCGGCGCCGAGACCCAGACCGGAGGGCGGTGAGTGGCGAGGGTGCTTGTCAGTGGAAGAGCCAAGATCCAACTCTATTTAACTACTCTGAGGCATTCTAGGTGGCTAGCCACGTTCCGCTGCACAGTTGCTAACACTCCCAAGCTCAAGTCACCAAGCCTCAAAGGGGGGCTGTCATGCTTGCTATTTTCTAATATTATAGAGTATGTATCATAGATAATGTGAGTATGTATAATATGGAGTACTGCTACATAATCATGTTTGCATAATCAGCTATGGTTCAGCTAAAACGATCGATTCAACGAAAACGAACACACAAGTCGGATAATTAATCAAGTCATTGATCCGTATTAAATGTCTCCATCTATGTGATTTTTCCAAATCACATCAATGGTCCGACTTCTCTGCAAATATTTGGCCAAAATGGACGCTTCACTTATGAAGCAGTATTTTCTTTTATTAGATGTTTTCCAAGCGTAACGGTTGAAGTTAAAAAGGCTGTTCTTCCATTAAGTGACTGTTTACGCTTTTTCACACTGACATTAATAACATTAAGGCAGAATTCTGTCCTATGGCATATTGTAGTGACATGAATATTAAGTTTTAATTAGTGTCATGCTGTATACATTCCTGGTCTATTAGATAGTGGTTATAATTACCTGGACACTTAAGGGATAAAGACTCTTCTAAATGTCTCTATTCTATTTGTGTTTCAGGGCATTCCAGTGTATCTGCAAATATGATGAAGAAAAAGAATTCACACAAGTGAGTTTAACCCCCTTCCGTGATCTGAACCTTTTTTTTATCTTCTTTGTCGAGTTGGTGGTTTTGTAGTGATTCAAGTTCAGAACAGGGTTATCGGTTAACAAAAAAAATGGCTTGTTATCCTCTCTCATCGGTAACCCCTCGTCCCATATACCTTTTTTTTTGTTGTCTCTTTTCTCTTACTTTCTTCCTTCGCCCCTCTTTGTCCCTCATGTCTGCTTGTAAACCGTGGCTCGGTCTAATTTGCACGCTTTGTATTTCTTGCCGTGTGTCTCATCTGCCCGGTGTCTGTGGCTGCAGGAAGCAGAGGACCAGTGTGGAGCCCGGCAAGCCCTTAGGCGGTCCGCCCAGGAGGAACATCGTGGGCTGTAGGATCCAGCACATCTGGAAGGAAGGCAGTATGTTCTCAACACAACAACAACCACCAAAACTATCAGCCATCACAACTACAACTATCTGATCAATGATCATTTTAACATGGGTCCTTCTCAAAAAGTGTTTCTGTTTATGCATTATGTGTTTGACTGATCTGATGACTGAGCTGTCTATGGTAGAGGGAAACGTTCTTTCATATTTGACCTGGGGAGAGGGTGGAGTCCAACTTTTGAAATGCATCTTTCAACAGTGTTGAAATGTGCACCATATTCTCACAGACTATTGGAGATAAGATCATATTGCTAGAGACCTGAGGTAGGGGACTATATTGTCATGACTGACATATTTATCAATTTGCTGGTCACAGTAAACAGATAAAAACAACATAACGCAATGCTTACATGACGAAAAACATGTAAAATTGATAATTGACATAAATTATTATGTAATTGATGTCTGTATACTACTACGATCAATTGACTTAGCTGTTGCAGCACCAGTTCCTCCTCACAGCTATTCCAGGTTAGTCGTCAGTGCTCTGGCCTAACAACGATCACCAGGTGCATCTGGGCTCTTAAAACATGCCCCACTGTTCTGGTGTCCCGCCAGGTAAATCCTCCCAGTGGAAGGGGACAGTGTTGGACCAGGTTCCCGTCAACCCCTCTCTTTATCTGATCAAATATGACGGCTTCGACTGCATATACGGCCTGGAGCTGTACAGCGACGAGAGGGTGGTTGGCCTGGAGGTGCTGCCTGACAGAATCGGTAATGTGTGTGTGTGTGTGTGTGTGTGTGTGTGTGTGTGTAATTAATTACAGGCTTGTCTTTGGTATTGTATTTATCGTTTGCCTTTGAGCATGCAATACGAGCTGGCTGAGGAGAGTGAAAGTTACTGATTCAGTGACTGAGTCCCCATTGTTAAAAGTTGCGTGTGAGCAAGTTATCTGCTAGGTAGTTAATTGGTGTAAACGCAATTGTGCAGCGTTTAATTCCTTACACTATTATAGAGGTTTGACATCAAAGCCAGTTGTGTTGGATGATGAACACGCTGTACTTCTACACACGTCATGTGCGGTTTCAATAAAAAATAACACAAATATCCGTGCAGCATGCAACAGGCCTCATGGGAGCGAAGCTGTTTTTGACTGGCTGTGTCTTACTTAAAGGGGATGGAAGGTGTTTAATTGTACGGTCCATCGGTCGAACCAAGATAAATGTTGACCTAACCTAATGTTGACCCCCCCCTCCCCCAGCTCGGGCCCGCGTTACTGACACAATGCTGGCGGAGACGATGATCGGGAAGGCGGTGGAGCACATGTTTGAGACGGAGGAGGGCCCCAAGGAGGAGTGGAGGGGCATGGTGCTGGCCCGCGCCCCCATCATGACCACGTGGTTCTACATCACCTACGAGAAGGACCCCGTGCTCTACATGTACCAGCTGCTGGACGACTACAAGGAGGGGGATCTGCGGATCATGCCCGACTCCAGTGGGTCTCACACACACACACACACACACACACACACACACACACACACACACACACACACACTAGGGGTGTACCGTTTGGACAGTGTTGGGAAAGTTCACTTTCTACGTGAACTAGTTCGAAGTTCAGCTCACAAATTTTAAAATGAACTAGTTCAGTTAAACGTTCATAATTCAAAAATTTGAACTAAGTTCACAGTTCCAAAAAATTAACTTCATAGTTATTTTTTTCAATATGTTGCTGTGAGATATTATTTTTTTCCGGTATTTTGAACATTGAGCCCCCTTTTGTGGTTTGTCTAGGATGAAATAGAGTGGTTGAATCAAGTATTGTAGCGAAATACAGTTTCTATCGTGTTTTATTGCACATTTGGCACATTTTGTAAATCCCATTGATTTCTGTTGGAAGACTCATTGATCGTTGTCTGGAAATGGAAAGGGGGGTGTTTACGTTTGGTTGTAGTCTTTTCGCTCGGTTCTAGCCCTACTGTTGAGACGGAGAACCGAGCAAAAAGACTACAACCAAACATACACAGCCTCCCTTTCCGTTTCCGGCCAACAAGCAATGATTCTAGGAGGTATTCTAGTCCGTTGAGCTATGAGCCAGAGAGCTAACGTTATGGATTGTGCATATTTATTATTCGAAATTCGTCTCAGCCTTTATATCACAGATACTCTAGAGCAGGGCTATTAAATTAGTTTTGAACGGGGGCCGGTAGTTGGAAATGATCCAGAATGAGGGGCCAGACAAAAATGCCTAAAATTGATGAGCATCACATCAATAGCTACAGATACTGTAAAACACTACAACGACATATGAGTGCATATATTTTCTTCATTTTATCAAATAGAGACCAACAGCTAAGCAAAATCAATCCCTATTTGATTAACGTCATAGACTGCCTGTTAGTGTTTAACAATCTCATCAGTTCAGGAAAAGACAATAGGGTTAGGGTTCGGTGTCTCTGTTCATAGCATCAAGTTAGCCCCAAAATCTTCTGGCGGCGAGCATCAGAGCCCAGTGGGAAAGTGGTGTCGAAGTTAGCATGATTTATCTTAAAATGCCTTCTCAGTTCTTTACACACCAATATACACTCACTGCAGAGTAAACACACAGGCTTCCCAGTGGCAAATCCAAACAAATACTTCTGTGTCCATTCGCTATTGAATTGTCGGTTTTCTGAGTATAGTTTTCGCTTTTCCCGAGTAGAAAGCGAAATTGTGTTGATTCAACCAGGCAGAACGATCATCAAAACAACATTAGGCGCGAACTTCGAAGCGGAGCGCGCCAAGCAGTGGAGAGGAGCAATGCAAAAGCTCACGAAGAAGAGCATAGTGGGAGCGTGCGGGGAGGATTGTTGTGGCCGCGCGCCTTGCGGAGCAAGTCTACGCTGTGCTGCGCAGAGATGAGAGAGGGCAGCTCATATCAGCCCCTATAAGGCCAGCAGTTAAAAAAAATGTCTTTATTTTTTTTTGCAGTTAAAAAAAAACACCTTTCTTTTTTCACTAAAAGGGCCAGTAAATATTGCTCCGCGGGCCGCCAATTGAATAGCCCTGCTCTAGAGTCTATAGCATATAACCGCGTTGTCTGATTACTGTCCGTCCACACCAGAAGCGAATTGAGCGACCAAATCGCCGGAAGTCATTCACTTTCTATGGGCAAGAGCGACCAAAGCGACCAAAGCGACCAACGCTACCAGCGGCCAAAGTTGAGCGACCAGAGCGTCAAAAAGAAGTTGAAAACTTTTTAACTTTATGCAAATGACTATTATTCGCTTCAGCGACCAAACACTGACAGCCAATCGGAATGTAGACGCTCTTCGCTTGCGTGGATCCCAGGGAACATCGGCAGGCACTTTGGTTCCTACCTACCTTTATTCACTCACTGAACAAAATGTCGGCTGAAGTATTAATCGCGGCTGTAACTGGGCACCCGGTGTTGTACGAACCCACCCTTTTTCAGTTCAGAGATCGAAACGCCATAGTGGTTTGGATATCAAGTGATGATAAGCGGGAGAATTTATAGGCTACATCTAGAACGTTCGTATTTAAGCGGGAATCATTATAATTTGCTCTACATGCCACCAATCTAACCAACCAATCGCGTGTAGCATGCTTTAAACAAAACCGTCACATAAACAAACTAATCGACAAGACGAGGGATAAATGACAAGGGATATATCTCTTGTCTTTTATCCCTCTATTCCCCACTATTCACGGAGCCTGAGGTGAATAATTTTTAATTAAATAGTCTAGATAGATAGATAGTCAAGTCTTTATTAATACCAAACGACACAAATCGTCGGGAATCCATTTAGGTGGTTCGTTCCACACAGGACAGTAGCCTACAAGACCACACAGAACAAGTCTGACTGGACATACACACAATACATCACATTAAAACTAGACACGCGTTGATAGATAGATAGACAGAAAGACCTAGATAGATAGATATGTTCCATTATTTGCCTTGCGGAGCCAACCAGTCCTGTGCACGTATGCAAATTAGCCATGTGCGCTAACGTCTATTTGTTTTGAATGCGACGAATGAGTGCAGATCATGATTTGCAGATCCAGATCAGTGAAACATATTTCAACTACTACAGCACGCAGGGTTTTTTGTTCTCGGTTGTAATTAGCCTACATTTTAGGATTTTTATATTGGGGGGAATCACTGTCCTACTTGTTGTCGAAGCACTTTATCGAACAAGCAAAACCGTCTCGGCAATATGGCCAAGGTGTATGGGAGAGTTCAATATTTGATATGGCTGTCTGTAGGGCCTACTAAACGCATACGGCTCCTTTAAATGCGTCTGCATAATTGAATTGTACGTCATGAGCGACTTGAGCGACCAAAGCGAACAGAAAAATTCGCAGCGACCAAAGCGTCTTTTTTGACGCTTTGGTCGCTCCTGGTGTGGACGTAGGCCTACAGTTACAGTTTAATTCATTTTTCACAATTTAACAGCTCTCGTTTTGAAGAATAATCACTGTGCCATTCCTTTCAATGGGAATCGCGACGGTCTATACCAGGGGTCGGCAACCCTAGGCACGCGTGCCACCACTGGCATGGGCAGCATAATCATTAGCACACTTTAAAAACTTTTTTTTTTGCGGCAGCATAATCATTACTACCGATTTTTTTGCGCTTTATTCTGTTTTGAGCATTTCCTCCCAGTGCAAATATGTTTAAATTAGTTACGGAAAGAAAATATTGTTGCAAGTGGCCTGTGGGCATCGCCTTCACATGGTTTCACATGGCTTAAACATTCTCATATATTCTCGTTATTTACATTTCTCAGAGTGCAAATAATGTTTTTGAATGAGTTTCTGAAAATGGTGTTTTAAGATGGGAGAAAGTTATAATTTGTAAACCCATGTTGCAAATATAACAACCAATAAAACATTTAAAATGTTGATGCATGATTGTGGACTATATGGAAATAGTACAATTCCAGGTCTTCTTGAAATGTTTTTGGTCGCTGTGTCATAATTCAGCTTAATTTTTAATATATTATTGCTTAAGGCACACTCATTAACGAGAAAATGTGAAGCTGGCACTGCAGGTTGAAAAGGTTGCTGACACCTGGCAAATACTTTCAAAATTAAGTGTACTTACTGATAATTTGAAATTTGTCCCAGCCTTTATACGACAGATACTATAGGGTCTATAGCATATAACCGCGTTTTCTGATTACAGTTTAATGTAACAGTAAGCTGAGAACACCGCAACTGCAAATTAACCACTCGAAGATAACCATGGCAACCGGTCAAACAACACGGCGTTCTGCGTGCGCATCCGCCGTGTTGATAAACAAATAACCCCCATATTGAACGAAGTTAAACCGAGTGAGCGTGCCGTTCACAGACACCAGAATGAACGAGTTACAGTAACGTTCATCAGGCAGTAATACAGTACGTTCAGTTCACGTTCGGCCAAAATATGAACGAGTTCATGAACGCGTTCAGGCAGAACACTGGATTTTCTCGTCACCGGTAGACAGTGTTGTGTGTAACGCGTTACAAAGTAAGTCACATGTTAATACAGTAACCTTGCTACTTTTTCATGTAAAAAGTAAAGTTGCGCCCAACTACTGAAAATATGGTAACGAAACATAGTTCCTTTTTCAATTCGGCGCAACGTTACTTTTCCCAGGGAAAGATTTGACAGCGGTACTGCCTTCTCAGGCAGTATGCCATTCTGCAAGCACGCAGGCGCGCTTGCTGCGCGCCTGCGTGCTATAGTCTCTTCATGAGCTCTCATTCCACACCGTACGAGACAGACGCTGGTAGCGTGAAGCTGTTTCTGCATATCATACATTGCTTCCGCAGACATTTTCCAAAGCCAGTCCTTGCGACAAAATGCCAGCGGTGGAACGAGCTAACAAACGCCGTCACTGTTTACCTGTGTAAGGACATGGTTCCCTTTCAAAATTTCGATAGAAAGGGCTTTAAAGAGATTGTCAAAATACTCGATCACAGGTACGCGATACCTGCCCGCACACACTTCAGCCAAATTGAGATGCCATAACTATACGGCAAGCCCGCGAGCAAGTGGAGAAAGAAATCCATACTATTAAACATAAGTGTTTTTCAGAGATGGAAGTAACTTGAGAAAAGATTTTGCATATTTTCTATGCAGTTTTGCAGTGTAACCAGTATTTTACCCCTTCAGAACCATTAATTTAGAAATGATAAGAAGAAATTAACATACCGCGATATAATAAAGTTACAGTCTATGCTAGAAATCATACCGTGATATACATTTTAGACCATACCGTACAGTCCTAACACGCATGCACGCACGCACGCAGAATGCCAACCCCCATCTAGATCTGACAGAAAATACAGTTTGATTGGGCGACAGCAACCTCTAGCTTGGTATGTTCACAGAAGGATGGTTACAATAATTTGGTATTCGCAGTATACCTGTGGATATCTATTGTTTTAGTATGGTTTGGGTGTTTAATTTGGATTGGTACCACTTATAGCTCAGCTTCTGATTGTACAAAAGTCTCGCGATAAGCAGGTCTCCAAGAGTTTGTTGCTGAAATTCCTGTAGGGGGCGCTATAATTCGCAGTCAAGGTCAAATCGCACCATAGCCGCACAGATGGATTTGAATTCAGAAACTTGGTGAACTGCCCTTATTTCACATGCTGAACATTTCTACCTCTTGAACCCACAATGTTCGTCTGCGGGTTTCTTTCTGTATAGGGACATTTTCGGAAAACGTAAAAATGTTTTTCAGAATTTTGCCGTACACCTGATCTACGGACTCCTTCGTCTGATCTTACCAACGATTTTTGCTCACATAAAAAATAACAGTTGTGGCAAATTCCACATATGCAAATTAGTGAACATTAGTGAAACCTGCAATAGCACCTCCCTTAACCTGTGTAAAAGTTTGGTCTCAATATCTCATTCCATTATGTTAGTGAGTAATTCCTCGTAAGCGCAATGCACCAATTCCTCTATAGGGGGCCCAGTGTAAACGCGCGGACCACGCCGGGAAAAGGCGTGCATAAGACGGTAATATTTGGCAGTGCAAAATGTATCTCGGAGTAACGACTACACCTGTGATTTGCTTGGAAAGGGTGGCTCGTGGTCGGCTATGCGTGGGGTGTCAACACCTTGTGTGACTGCTTGCAGTCCTAGTTATTCATTCTTACATTCCTTCTTTCCATCTCTTTTTATCTTTCGCTTTGTCTTCTCATGTCTTTGTCTTTTGATCCCCCCCCCCCCCCCCAGATGACACTGTGCCGGCGGAGCGGGAGCCAGGCGAGGTGGTGGACAGCCTGGTGGGGAAGCAGGTGGAGTACGCCAAGGAGGACGGGGGCAAGCGCTCGGGGATGGTTATCCACCAGGTGGAGGCCAAGCCCTCGGTGTACTTCATCAAGTTCGATGACGACTTCCACATCTACGTCTACGACCTGGTCAAGACCTCTTAAGAACCGGGCCCCTGATGAGACACTGCGGTGTGGGGGGGGGGGGGGGGAATGACCTCAGCAACAGCTCAAAACACTTGCAGATCACCATCCTCCGTGAGATGCTGTCTGTGGTGACCCCTGCCTCGGGTTAATCCTCTACAGTCCCAGTGACCCCTCCAGCACCAGCCAGGACCTCCTCTGCACCGACCCCCCAATTCACTGTTTTCAGATTGGGGGGGTTGGGGCAGAGGAGGCCCCAGAACCTATTCAAGCTACAAAGACTAGAAGGAAACATTTCCCGGCTGGACTATATTGCGGCCAACATCAACTGCACACCGGATATGATCAGCCCATCCAATAAAATATTGTTTTCGTTACAAAACTGCCCCTCCCTTCATTGGATGAGGGTTGATGAATGGGAATTAAGACAAATCCCCAGAACCTGTAATGTTTAGCAACATGATGCACAGGTCGAGTCGTGTCCTCGGCGTGTTCAGAGACTTGAAAAGTTGATCCATTGCCTTGTTTCCGAAGCACCTGCAATAGACATCTCCACTACGAATCTACCTAGGAGCGGTCCACCGACGACGACTCATTCGTGGAGTTTTTCTCCGACCACATGTCCCAAAAAAATACCCCTTTTTACTGGCCATGTTTACAATGGCAACCATTCTGAGTGATATGCCGCCGGTGACGGTACAAAGTCTGCGGTGGAAGCAACATGTGTGATCTCCTGGTGTTCACCAGCAACGGAGGGGGTCGGAAGCTATGGCGTTTAACACTTTAACACTTATTTTCTGTCTGTGTTTGTGTATACTCTGAAAAAGGATTATTTGTTCTGATTGTTTGTCCCCCCACACCCTCCATCGCTCCAAACTGCTTTTAATAGTAATGCATCAGAATATGTTATATGTTTTTACTTTTAAAACTACTTACATTTATATTTAGGACATTCAAGCCTTTTCCTTTTTTCAACAATGCATTTTTTTGGGCAGGTAATGCAATCATTTCCCCGTTTTCATTAACATTGAGTAAAGAGCCACACAAGCAGGTCATAGCTTTAGTGGAGAATTGAATATGCCTGCCAAGCAGGGACTTCCACTGGGTTAGCGGTGTGCTTTCCGTAAACACCTTCCTTTATCTGCCAACCGAAGAAACAGGATTTGGAGCCCTTCTTATCCATCTCAATCCCTTCATTGCACCGAGAACATGATTTTAATCTGTTTTGGTTCATCTTGGTTCCAAACTTTCACTGAGTGGGGAAACTGAATTTCTTGATTCTGCATTCATTCGCCCCAACCGGCTAGTTGTTGGGGTGGAACCAAGATGGCCGCTAGGTGACCAAGGCCCATTGAATACATCCTTGGCTATGGAATCTTAAATTCAACAAAACCAGCAGAGTTTATTTCTCTCTTCCTTCTTTCATGGGTGTCGTTTTTCGGATTTTGTATTTTTTAAAGCTTGTCCATTTATTCATCTTCACTGTTGGTCACATGGAATCTGTTGGTGGCCATCCATCCCTCTAACAGGCCGTCAACTCCTCATCAGAGTAGCAAGCAAGAAGTTTAAGTTTGTGTTCTATCTAATCCTAAAAAGTTAGCCCCACACTATGATATTGAACTGATTGTTGTGTTTTTAAGTTGATTTTATTTGTTGCTTTAAAAGAAGAAGGAGCTTTTCTGTCCAGAGCTCCGGCGGCACCAGGCGTCACCTCTGCGGAGGCTTCAGAACACGGTTCTCCTGGGGGTCAACTGTTTTTCTGAAGAGTCAAACTGCGACACCAAGCGGATTGCTGCTGTTGGTTCACCTGCTACGATCGCCTCACACCAATCGCAACCGCCACCGGCTGGCTCCCCGTCTCTCCTCCCGCGGTGTCAAACGCCTTGTACGACTCAACGGTGGGTCTCTGAGAGAAGGCCCCATGCGGCTGATGATTCCTCATCAGTCGCCGTCCTCCTGGACGACACACTCTATATTCCTCTAAGGTGGACTGAGCTGCTGAGTTGGGCTGGACCAGAACGTCAAAAAGCATACAGAACCTTTTGAATCCTATCTCAACGGCAACACATGTCAGTAGATGGACATCCAATGTTCCTGCAGTAGCCTACGTGATGCTCCAATTTCGCAGAATACTGTTGTGTTGTATTATTGTGTGTTTGGACGAGTGTGTGTTAACCTATTGTTTGTGTGTCTTTTGTCAATTGGACCCTGTTGAAACAGTGTTGTTTTTGCATGCCTATATATCAGAGTGTAAAGCGATGTGAGTTGCATGTTAACGTAGTTCCTTTCAGTTCTGCCGAGTGTCCGTTGTGGCGTTGGGTGCCATTTTCTTTTTGTACTGTGTAACCAAGGAGATACTTTGGGTTATTGGAGTAAACAAATCCGCTCTTAAACAGAACCGAGTTCAGTTTCTGTGAATTTAGATTTATGTAGCCGATGTTCGATTGCCGCTCTGCTCTGCAAACCTTCACGCAGGAGCAAAAAATGGATTTGAATCCTGTTTTAAGATGGATTGTCCCTTTAAAGAGTGCCAACCACAGATGCCAGTGTTGTACAGATGTGAAGAGCTCACACTATTTACATGAATAAACTTTCTCTGTTTTTTTTCAAATTTAGTGTGTTGTCTGATTGTGAGCAAAACAGATGTTTTGAGCTGAGGTTTGGACTGGTGAGCGTATGAATACTGTTTCCACAGGTGTGAACATCTGGCACTCGAGGCCAGTTTATCTATAGACCTTCATTTTGTCATCAGGAAAGACCTAATATAAATTGACAAATTAGCTAATAATTGGCTAAACAAGGTAGAAGGAAAAAAACAAGCCAAGAATTAGATTGTATGATAATGAGACAGAAACGTTGATTCGGTGCATCATTCGTTTGGTGCATTATCCAATGAAGTCTGGTTTAAGTCTAATTAGTAATCCTTCTATCTTTAGAGTAGTTAATGAAGATAAATATGCCCACACGATTTTCTATTTTTTATTTTGCGACATGTGACCTCCGGGCCTTTAGGGGGTGCTCCTTTACTGTCCCAGCTCTACACAGCTACCAACGCACTTATCCCATAATGCACCTCTCCTGAGGTTTATTTAACATAGAAAAGGTTTATCGATTTATCAAAAACGACATCTCAATGTCTTGATCGGTGATGTGTTAATGAAGAAAAGTGCAGTTGAAACGTGCAACTCGCCAAAAGAAAGGTATTGATGAGACCGTTACTCACACAGTGAGTCAAATCATATAAATTGTCACCTCGCTTGCTCATTTCTATGATCTTTCCAAGTTTCATGCAAATGATGAAAGGTTTGTTCACGGCTTTCCGTGAAAGGCGCAGCCAACTTGTTACGACTGGTGCCTCAGACTTTCTGATCCTGACTTGAGATCTTCTCCCCCAAATGTTGGCAAATTGTGTTAGTCCTGCTTATTCTTTTCTGTTATATAATAACATGTGACAAGTTCAAACGCATCCCTCTGACGGACATACATGTTAATTTGCATAGGCCTACCTGCCTCTAGATTTTCATTACTAAAAATAAATGATTTCTTAAATCAATGATTTGATGTTAATCAAATGGCTTCTATGCTACATTTTTTGCAACATAACACAAAGCTAAAATAAAATGTGCAGTGTTTTATATTTATAATACTGATTCTTCTGATTTGTAACTTCATTATTCCAGATGAAACATTTGAGAAACATTTCTATACCATATTTGCAACATTTTATTCATTATTCATAAATAAAATCGCATGTGTTTCCTGAGCCCTGGTCTTAACCAAACCCTGATCACCTAAATGAAGTCACTATAATAAATTAATACTGGTAGCAAGCTCTCAACAAACACATTGATCTTTCCTAAGCTTCATGAAGACGCTGAAAGATTTGTTCACATACGTTTGCGCTGTCTCTACGATGAGTTGCCTTGAATCTTCTGATCATGACTGGTTGCAGTTTTTCCGAAACATAGGCTAACACTGTGTTGTTGCAGTGCATTTCCTTGCACACATTTATAACATATTGGTGTTAAGAAAGCTATATGGGCTATCTTTAATGAGAAAAAGTCATCTGAAATTTTCGGAATAATTAATGGATCTATGTTCAGGCTCAATGGAAATTCGGAATAGAGATTAGTTGAAACGTAGGAAGAAACATATAGGCCTATCCAATGCATTATTAAGAATGGGAAAATAACTTTTTTTATTTCAAGTATTGCTGAATTTTGTCCCATAGTGCATCTCTCCTGAAGCATAGCCTACATTTTTTTTATTATTATTCCGAAGGAAATCCTTAATGAATTTTTTGCTGTGACCATTATGTACAGTGTCAGTAATTCATACAAAGTGTCACCTCACTCAGTTGAAGGTCATGAACTTTCCATGTTTCATGCAAATAATAAAAGGTTAATTCACAGGAAGTCTGTGACAGGCACAGCCATCTTGTTACGATGTGTGCCTCAAACCTTCTGATCCGGACTTGAAACGTCCTAACATACGTGATGTGACAAAGTAATAATCAAGGATGCTAAATCAATGCGGGTCCTAAAAAATTCTGCTGTTGAAGGAATATGTATCTAGATTTTCACTACTTGAAGGAAGTTTTTATAAAAAAAATATTTGGGGTCAAACATCAGAATGTCTAACCTTAAGGGTGGCTGTGATAACTTTTCATCCAAATATTTTGCACCAGATCACAAAGCTTAAACATAAATACAAGTTATATAATGTTTTTGGAATATTATTTTATTCTTTTAATGTGTAACTTCATTATTAAAAAAAAAAGTAAGAAACATCGCCATAATATAATTGTAACATTTTGAAAATTCATATTCACAAAATGTGTTTCCTGAGCCCTGGTCTTGTCCTCCTCAATTAACGTGGAACCCTATTCACCAAATGAATGTCTGTACAGTCATACTGGTAGCTCTCAACAAATTAATCAGTCTCCTAAGTTGCTACGATGTGTTGCATCATCTGACCATTGGTGGTTGCAGTTTTTTTTTATCAAAAACAACATCTCAATGTCTTGATCGGTGGTGTGTTAATGAAGAAAAGTGCAGCTGAAACGTGCAACTCGCCAAAAGAAAGGTATTGATGAGACCGTTACTCACACAGTGAGTCAAATCATATAGATTGTTAACGCGCCCTGCTCGGTCCTATGATCTTTCCAAGTTTCATGCAAATGATGAAGGGTTTGTTCACGGCTTTCCATGAAAGGCGCAGCCAACTTGTTATGACTGGTGCCTCAGACTTTCTGATCCTGACTTGAGATCTTCTCTGCCAAATGTTGGCAAATTGTGTTAGTCCTGCTTATTCTTTTCTGTTATATAATAACATGTGACAAGTTCTAACGCATCCCTCTGACGGACATACATGTTAATTTGCATAGGCCTACCTGCTTCTAGATTTTCATTACTAAAAAGAAATTATTTCTTAAATCAATGATTTGATGTTAATCAAATGGCTTCTATGCTACATTTTTTGCAACATAACAAAGCTAAAATAAAATGTGCAGTGTTTTATATTTATAATACTGAATTCTTCTGATTTGTAACTTCATTATTCCAGATGAAACATTTGAGAAACATTTCTATACCATATTTGCAACATTTTATTCATGTGTTTCCTGAGCCCTGGTCTTAACCAAACCCTGATCACCTAAATGAAGTCACTATAATAAATTAATACTGGTAGCAAGCTCTCAACAAACACATTGATCTTTCCTAAGCTTCATGAAGACGCTGAAAGATTTGTTCACATACGTTTGCGCTGTCTCTACGATGAGTTGCCTTGAATCTTCTGATCATGACTGGTTGCAGTTTTTCCAAAACATAGGCTAACACTGTATTGTTGCAGTGCATTTCCTTGCACACATTTATAACATATTGGTGTTAAGAAAGCTATATGGGCTATCTTTAATGAGGAAATGTCATCTGAAATTTTTGGAATAATTAATGGATCTATGTTCAGGCAGAATGGAAATTTGAAACGTAGGAAGAAACATACAGGCCTATCCAATGCATTATTAAGAATGGGAAAATAACTTTTTTTATTTCAAGTATTGCTGAATTTTGTCCCATAGTGCATCTCTCCTGAAGCATACTTTTTTTTATTATTATTCCGAAGGAAATCCTAAATTAATTTTTTTTGCTGTGACCATTATGTACAGTGTCAGTAACTCATACAAACTGTCACCTCACTCAGTTGCAGTTTGTGATTTTTCCATGTTTCATGCATATGATGAATGGTTCATTCACAGGACTGTGTCTGTGACATGCGTAGCCATCTTGTTACGATGCAGGGGTGCACTGGCCATCTGGCATACCGGGCATCGTCCCGGTTGGCCATTGACCAAATATGGGCCGTTCCGGTCCGCTATGCATTTTTTTTTATTTAAAAAAATAAAAATAAAACGTGGGCGGGACCTCCGGCCCATGCGATGAGGTCCCGCCCTCCCTGGGCGGACGCTGGGACCTGTCATGGCATGGGCCGGAGTCGTGGGACGGAGCTGAAAATGGAAAACCGTAAGAAACGCCCGGGAGGCGCTGAAAAAATGCGACTTAAGAAGCTGAAGTCTCTGGAGGTGGAAGCTGCTAAATGTTCTAAATTGACAGACCTATTTGGTGCCGGGGTCACCACCCCAGCATGTGCTGCTGGAAGACGAGCGAGTGGAGGCATATATGGTAAGTAACGTTATCCAAAACTAAATAGAAAACGTTTTTACATTGAATGTGATGATGTGACCTAATTAACTGCATACTTGTGACAACATATTAGCCCAGAGTTGCAGGGCTGTGAGTGACTGTTGTGGTGGTTGATTTTGTTTAAATATGCCGAATTGGGATAATATGGGTTATTATTAGGGCTGTCAAATTAATGAACAATACTCTTAACTAACAATACTCCCTGAAGCTAGCGCCAGCTTCAGGGACCCAAATCCAGCGATCTGATTGGTTCCCAACTGTTGTATAATGAGCGTATACACAACTGCTATGACGCCCGATCATTTTGTGAAAGTTTGCATATCACTCCGCGCCTGGAAGTAGAAACAGTTACAAAGTAAAACATATGTTGGATGATGGAGAGGGTGTAAATGTTGTTACTCCGGGAGTGAGCAAGGCGATGGAGAGACTAACGAAAGCTTAGGCACACGGCGAGTGAACTGCTCCATAGGATAAATTGCCGGCGAACCGCTCTATCGGAGCCTTCTCTCGTATGGAGTCAGTTTCCTGCCATAATTCAAACCTGAAAAAAAAAGTTTCAAAGGCTTGTAAGTCTGGGTTTGAAAACTCAACACCTTGTAAAAAAGGTTTTGCAACACTGAAAAAAGAGATTATAACCTGAAAAAAAATATAAATAAAATTCAAACATCTGTAAACATGATTTTGTGTTCTATTTTATCTTCTTCATCATTTTCACCAACACATTTTCAAAGTTCAAACAATTTCACCAGCGCATTTGCAGAGTTTCAAATCTGGCACTGTTCTAACGGTGTATTTCATTGTTGCCCGGTTTTGAAACCTTGTAAATGGGATTCTGCAAACAGGTGTTCATACATTGAGAAATACGTTTTGAAAGGTTGAATATTTAGTTTTAAAAACTTGTAAAGGTGTATGTTTACGACATTGCAACGTATTTTTTCAGAACTGACTTTTCAGCACTGACTGTTCAGAGATTTGAGCGCAAGCTTTGAGTCACGTGAATATTGGCAGTGTTCTGACGCCACTCGTTTTGAAACTCCTGACAGTCGAATCTGAAAACGTTCCTGGGGGCGGGACCATTTAGCTCTAAACCTATTGGTTGCTCTCGGCTGACGTACATTCCAATCACATGTGCCGTTCACCGGGCTGTTCGTGATTGACAGTGCTCTGCCGATGACACGAATAACAACGGGTTGATTTCGCGGTTGATTTTGATTTCCATTTTCTGGAACCAGAGTCTCATATCCATAGGACGCGACTAGCAAGGACGCGTCCTAGTAAGGCTGCAGCCTTCACTTTGGGAAACAGCCATGGTTCCAGAAAATGGAAATCAAAATCAACCGTGAAAGTCGCTTGTTATTTGTGTCATCGGCAGAGCACTGTCAATCACGCACAGCCCAGTGAACGGCACATGTGATGGAAATGTACGTCAGCCGAGAGCAACCAATAGGTTTAGAGCTAAATGGTCCCGCCCCCAGGAACGTTTTCAGATTCGACTGTCAGGAGTTTCAAAACGAGTGGCGTCAGAACACTGCCAATATTCACGTGACTCAAAGCTTGCGCCTGTGTGGTCAAATCTCTGAAAAGTCAGTGCTGAAAAGTCAGTTCTGAAAAAATACGTTGTAATGTCGTAAACGTACACCTTTACAAGTTTTTAAAACTAAATATTCAACCTTTCAAAACGTATTTCTCAATGTATGAACACCTGTTTGCAGAATCCCATTTACAAGGTTTCAAAACCGGGCAACAATGAAATACACTGTTAGAACAGTGCCAGATTTGAAACTCTGCAAATGCGCTGGTGAAATTGTTTGAACTTTGAAAATGTGTTGGTGAAAATGATGAAGAAGATAAAATAGAACACAAAATCATGTTTCCAGATGTTTGAATTTTAGTTATATTTTTTTTCAGGTTATAATCTCTTTTTTCAGTGTTGCAAAACCTTTATTACAAGGTGTTGAGTTTTCAAACCCAGACTTACAAGCCTTTGAAACTTTTTTTTTCAGGTTTGAATTATGGCAGGAAACTGACTCCATACTCTCGGAGGGACGCTAAAGTGTGTTGCATAGCGACCGTCATGCATTTTGAAGGCAGCCAGGAGGGACTACTTTTTGGTAGTCTTTAATAAAACGGCTACTTTGACTTTCTTGGTTTATTTTTAAATGTAGTGTGTCTATGACTTTCGTTTCGCCATAACAGTAACCGTTGTATAAAAGCAATAGATCACTTCAGTCAGTGGCATGTGCTCATTATACCACTGTGAAGGGGGTCGCCGGCCCTCCGCTGCGCGTCAGGGCCGGACAACGCCCCTTAACAGTGGTATAATGAGCACATACCACAGCCTGGCGTGATCTATTGCTTAATTATACAACGGGGGGCCTGAATCCAGCGATCTGATTGGTTCCTACCTGTTGTATAATGAGCGTATACATAACTGCCATGACGCCCAATCATTTTGTGAAAGTATCACTCCGCGCCTTGAAGTGGAAAGTGTCAAAGAATACAACCGTATTTTTACTAGTGTGTGTGTGTGAAGTCATTTTGCCATAATTTTAACAGTTGTATAAAAGCAATAGCACAGTTCACTGAAGTCTAAAATCGGCGAGTGAACTGCTCCATAGGATAAATTGCCGGCGAACCGCTCTATCGGAGCCTTCTCTCGGAGGGACGCTAAAGTGTGTTGCATAGCAACCGTCGATGCATAGCGGCAGCCAGGAGGGACTACTTTTTGGTAGTCTTTAATAAAACGGCTACTTTGACTTTCTTGGTTTCTTTTTAAATGTAGTGTGTCTATGACTTTCGTTTCGCCATAACAGTAACCGTTGTATAAAAGCAATAGATCACTTCAGTCAGTGACATGTGCTCATTATACCACTGTGAAGGGGGTCGCCGGCCCTCCGCTGCGCGTCGGGGCCGGACAACGCCCCTTAACAGTGGTATAATGAGCACATACCACAGCCTGGCGTGATCTATTGCTTAAATATAGACTGAAGTATTGAATAAACCGTTGCGAGACCGGTAACCATAGCAACGCCGGTAAAGAAACCCCTTGAAACCCTACGAGAGCTCCACTGATAAGGCGAGAAATATTTAATATTATTGTTATTATCACACATCACACATTATGGATGTAGTAATTAATTATTTGTCATCTTAATGATGCTTTTAGAAGTTTTATTGTGCTTATGTGTTGATCCTTAATGGCGTGATCATGTACACTAAATTATCAATTATTCTCCATTACAGGTTGTTCTGATATATTTGAGGAGTCGTTCTCCCTCTGTTCTATATGTTGACTTGTCCTCTCATTTGAGACCACTGTTAGAATTTGGTAAGTTTATCATGTATTTTTGAATGTTAGATAAATTCATACTTCATAATTATAATATTTAAAAAAAAAAGTATTAAAAGAAACGCACATCCAAAACGTTTCCAACTCTAGGTGCAGGACAGAGGAAAACATTTTCTTTACTTTTCAGAATTAATAATGTATCCATGTCCCTCTCAGGTTGACCACTTGACATGTGAGAGCCTGAGGAGTTGTTCCCCCTCCGTCCATGTTCGAGGACTTGCTCTCTCTCTGACTCCACTCTCTGCATTCACTGCACCAAAGTTTTTGCTGTTGAGTCTCCTCTAGTCTGGTGAGTTTATCATTTTTTATGTTTTATGAAATCATACTTAATTTGTGATGATTAGAGACTTAATAATGTATCCATTTCCCTCTCAGGTTGACCACTTGACATGTGAGAGCCTGAGGAGTTGTTCCCCCTCCGTCCATGTTCGAGGACTTGCTCTCTCTCTGCCTCCACTTTCTGCCGCCACTCTCTGACATGACATAACTTCTGTTGTGATTTGACACTATAATTAATAAAGAATGATTGATTGATTGATTGCTATAGCTGTCAATTTTAGTCCTTGAGTTCATAGTTTTATGTGTGCTTTATTTGTTAACTGCTATCAAGGAATATGACTCTCCTTTGTAGTATACATGAGAGGAGATGCGGCGAGATTTGTGGACTTATATGTAGTGTCTGCTGATAATGTAGTGGGCTGGTCTGGACAGAAAATGCCAGGGCTGAATTTTGGTCCCAGTCCACCCCTGTTACGATGTGTGCCTCAAACTTTCTGATCCGGACTTGATACGTCCTAACATACGTAATGTGACAAAGTAATAATCACGGATGCTAAATCAATGCGGGTCCTAAAAAATTCTGCTGATGAAGGAATATGTATCTAGATTTTCATTACTTGAAGGAAGTTTTCATAAAGAAAATATTTTGTGTCAAACATCAGAATGTCTAACCTTATTTAAGGGTGGTTGTGATAACTTTTCATCGAAATATTTTGCACCAGATCACAAAGCTTAAACATAAATACAAGTTATATAATGTTTTTGGAATATTACTTTATTCTTTTAATGTGTAACTTCATTATTAAAAATAATATAATATAATTGTAACAATTTGAAAATTCATATTCACAAAATGTGTTTCCTGAGCCCTGGTCTTGTCCTCCTCAATTAACGTGGAACCCTATTCACCAAATGAATGTCTGTACAGTCATACTGGTAGCTCTCAACAAATTAATCAGTCTCCTAAGTTGCTACGATGTGTTGCATCATCTGACCTTTGGTGGTTGGAGTTTTTTTTAATCAAAAACAACATCTCAATGTCTTGATCGGTGGTGTGTTAATGAAGAAAAGTGCAGCTGAAACGTGCAACTCGCCAAAAGAAAGGTATTGATGAGACCGTTACTCACACAGTGAGTCAAATCATATAGATTGTCAACGCGCCCTGCTCGGTCCTATGATCTTTCCAAGTTTCATGCAAATGATGAAAGGTTTGTTCACGGCTTTCCGTGACAGGCGCAGCCAACTTGTTACGACTGGTGCCTCAGACTTTCTGATCCTGTCATGAGATCTTCTCTGCCAGATGTTGGCAAATTATGTTAGTCCTGCTTATTCTTTTATATTATATAATAACATGTGACAAGTTCTAACACATCCCTTTGACGGCCATACATGTTAATTTGCATAGGCCTACCTGCTTCTAGATTTTCATCAATAAAAAGAAATTATTTCTTAAATCAATGATTTGATGTTGATCAAATGGCTTCTATGCTACATTTTTTGCAACACATCACAAAGCTAAAATAAAATGTGCAGTGTTTTATATTTATAATACTGAATTCTTCTGATATGTAACTTCATTATTCCAGATGAAACATTTGAGAAACATTTCTATACCATAATTGCAACATTTTATTCATTATTCATATATGAAATCGCATTTGTTTCCTGAGCCCTGGTCTTAACCAAACCCTGATCACCTAAATGAAGTCACTATACTAAATTAATACTGGTAGCATGCTCTCAACAAATACATTGATCTTTCCTAAGCTTCATGAAGACGCTGAAAGATTTGTTCACATACGTTTGCGCTGTCGCTACGATGAGTTGCCTTGAATCTTCTGATCATGACTGGTTGCAGTTTTTCCGAAACAAAGGCTAACACTGTATTGTTGCAGTGCATTTCCTGGCACACGTTTATAACATATTGGTGTAAAGAAAGCTATAATGGGCTATCTTTAATGATGAAAAGTCATCTGAAATTTCAGGAATAATTAATGGATCTATGTTCAGGCTCAATGGAAATTCGGAATAGAGATTAGTTGAAACGTAGGAAGAAACATACAGGCCTATCCAATGCATTATTAAGAATGGGAAAATCCGTTTTTTTTATTTCAAGTTTTGCTGAATTTTGTCCCATAGTGCATCTCTCCTGAAGCATAGCCGACATTTTTTTTATTATTATTCCGAAGGAAATCCTTAATGAATTTTTTGCTGTGACCATTATGTACAGTGTCAGTAATTCATACAAACTGTCACCTCACTCAGTTGAAGGTCTTGAACTTAGTGATGGGCAAATTAAGCTTTTATGAAGCATCGAACCAGTTGAGCCAAATGTTTCGAAAATGGGTTCATTACTCGAAGCTTCAGTGACAGTGACCTCTGCTGGCGAAGTTCGAGGCTGCAGTGGATTCAACGTATCCCTGCTTTGAAAACGATTTGACGCACAAACACACAAACCCCAATAGCCTACTTAATAGCATGATCTTTTCACGAATAAAGATTGATCTAAATACAGATGTCTGAATTGTTCTTAAAGGGATATGCCTAGCCTTCTGTCCAGATAGGCTAACTGATGTAGGCTAGGTTATAATTGAAACAGCATATAAAAACTATCCCCCGAATGGGATTCGAACCCGGGACCAGCACTCCACAGTCAGTGTGTTATCCCCTAGTCTACTCTAATCGATACCTTACGTTGATCTATTACATACATATCGTACTATGCACAACTCCCGTAAACGATTGTAGCATCGATTGTGTTTTCTTTTTTCATTAAATAATTAGGCGGTGACCAGCTGGCTTCGGACAAGGTTGGTTGGGTGTGCTTGAGTAACTCTAGGGGGTGATTATGTGAGATGGGGTTAGACACTGAAAGATTTGTATTGAGGTAGGCTGCCTTATGGATTGAGTCGGTTTCTTTTTTTTTGCTCAAAGCTTCTCCACCGAGCCGCGGACCAGTCAAGTGATTCATTCAGGCAACGAACCAGTTGCTGCTTCGGACGTCACATGTCACGTGTTTTTTTTTGCTCTGAAGCAAGCTTCGAAGCAGTGCTTCTTGGGAGTTGGTTTGAAGCACGTATCGAAGCTTCAGTGTCACACTGCCATCACTACTTGAACTTTCCATGTTTCATGCAAATGATAAAAGGTTCATTCACAGGAAGTCTGTGACAGGCGCAGCCATCTTGTTACGATGTGTGCCTCAAACCTTCTGATCCGGACTTGAAACGTCCTAACATACGTAATGTGACAAAGTAATAATCAAGGATGCTAAATCAATGCGGGTCCTAAAAAATTCTGCTGGTGAAGGAATATGTATCTAGATTTTCACTACTTGAAGGAAGTTTTTCTAAAAAAAAATATTTGGGGTCAAACATCAGAATGTCTAACCTTGGTATGCGATTTGCGAAACGCCAGCAGATTTTGAAAATACACAACTCAAATGGTCCTACCCCCTCTCCTTCAACGCTGACTCTGACTCCACCCATTCCAAGTACCTGGACGCGCAATCATGCACGAGCGCGAACAGAGATGCGCGAGAGCGAGCCAGGCTAGCGTAGGTTTTCGTTTAACAACATGGCACTACATTCAGCTGTAAATTGCACCCAGTACCGCGGGAAGTAGGGGTGCTGGGGGTGCTGCAACACCCCCTGTCCGAGGCCCTGTCTTATCACAGAAAACGATAATTTCTAAAAACTCCGGCCAAAGTGGAGATTTCTGAAAACGCCGGTTATGTGGTGTCGTGTCAACGGGGAGAAACGGGATTTTAGGTTCTGAAGCGTCACATTATGCACCAGGAAATGCTTAACGTCATGTGAGCGCCCGCTGTACCGTATTGGTCCGAATATAAACACAAACCCCATTGTAAGACGACCTATATTTGGAAAAAAGATTTGAAGACCAGATCTTGTTTTTATGAATAAATAAATTGTATTCATTGAAATAATATACGAAAATAAAAAGGCATAGAATAAAACACTGCATTGCCACTAAACGGTAGTGCAAATAGGCCGTACTGATGTGTAGGCCTACACCAAAGACTATTCCTGACACTCCTCTGCCCCGCTGTGTTCGCTCTGGCTGTGGTCGCTCCGAACTGTTTCGGCCCGTGGCAAAGCGAGTCATCCTCGCTGCTGTCCAAGGCATTTTGAGACGCAGCATTTATTTAATGCTCATATGACCTAGTGCTGAAAAAAGGTTATATGAAAAAGTGTGAGGGTAGCGGTGATGCGCTAAACTTGTTCTGTGAGCAGCTGGAAGTGAACCATGGTGTGAAGAAAGTGAACACAACGATCGATTTTCAACTGTGCGCGCATGCACTGGTGTAATTGAGCTGCGCTGCTATATATCTTTTTTTATCAATGTAACGAGTTGCGAGTCTAGTGCAGGCTGAGTTTTTTTTTTCCAGCACCCCCTGCTGAGAATACGTTCTCGCGGCTATGGTTGCACCCAGTGACGAAACTTTGATTTCAGAGGTGGGGGGGACACAAATATTTTTTATAAACCTCTTCAGTTCACTGTGTTTTCTAGTAGTTCTTCTAGTTTTCTGTTGCTACTTTTAAGTTTACTGTTCCCTTTTTTGGTTTGTCTGGTTGTAAAGCATGTAGCACAACATTATCACCCAATTCTGTGTTTCACCTTGTTAGTCAACTTCACTCCATCTCAGCAGCACCAATTTTACACTTATTTTTGGAATATATGGTAAACAGACCTCATTTACATAGCACTACCCAGTGGTGGGCAGGTCAAACTGGCAGGAATATCACAGGTGGGGAGAAATTGAATAAAATGTCCATAATTCAGTGTAAGTAGTCAAGTGATCAAATTTATTTAAAATGAATGTAACACAGAACCACTGTCATTTTAGGCAGTTATAGTAGTTTCTCGTCTTGTTAAGCCTTACAGGATGATCGTGGCAATTAAGGTGTGAAAGGGTGTATATTTGTAATTACACGGTTTGTCTGATAACACTGTATTTGTTATCTCTTTGTTTCTTTCACACAGTGGCGAGGTTAACAGATCCACCAGCCTCAGTTAGTATATTTGCGGCTTCTCAGCTACATGAAGCTTCCAGCAGGTCTAAACGAAAGCAAACTGGCTTCAGCTCGAGCGGCCGTTTCCGCTTGGTCCTAGTGCCTGACGAGTCTCTGTTTACCATAGCGTAACATGGTTTCCGGACGGTAAAAACTGCAGGGGACCAGAACGGCCTTTTGAAAAAGCGCAGGGGACATGTCCCCTGTGTCCCCCCCCCCAAATTACGTCCGTGGTTGCACCAGATGTTATAAACATTAAACGGTCACATAAATCATTACTATTTTTAGAAAATGTATGTTTGTTTCATATAATTGTATTGGAAGTCCTGGTTTTCACTAGGGTTGCTGCGGTGTGGACATTTTCACAACGAGTAATACACTCGTCTCAACACCGGTATTACCGAGTATAAACGGTATAAACTTTGAAACTATGTCAACCGCCACACAAGCATCGGTTTTTAGACCCTTCTCGTCCTTCAGTTGCCGCCAACGTTCGAAAGCAGCGCCTAGGATTATTCTTGATTTCAGTTTTTCTCTTTCAGCGTTTTTATTATCAATTACTCTCTGAAAAAGAGTTTTCCTTCTCTTTGCTGGTGGTGGTGGTGGTGGTGGGGATGGTGGCGTCTTGTCTGCCATGGAAATTGTCTTCTACTGCTAGGTCCAAATGTGGATTAACTAGTTCCAGTAGCTACCGCAGGATAACAACAAACAGGAGCTTGCTCTGGGTCACGAGCTCTGGGTCACGAGTACTGCACGAAGGGGTCGCGCGCGGGGCGCGGGGGAGGGGGAGTGCAGTACGACCGTTTGATTGACGTACTTACTGTCCAATGCAACGAGGTGGCAATCCAAATGATTGGCTGGAGTTTTTCGAGCCCTGCCCGTTCCACAGATGATTGACTTGTTTAATTTTCATGTCAGTACTTCTAACTCAGTGGCTGTAAGCGGGTTATGATAAGGATTTCAAGTAATTTTGCAAAAATGGCCAAAAAAGCAAATTCCGTACCCAACCTTTAAGCATAAATACAAGTTATATAATGTTTTTGGAATATTACTTTATTCTTTTAAAGTGTACCTTCATTATTAAAAAAAAAGTAAGAAACATCGCTATAATATAATTGTAACATTTTGAAAATTCATATTCACAAAATGTGTTTCCTGAGCCCTGGTCTTGTCCTCCTCAATTAACGTGGAACCCTATTCACCAAATGAATGTCTGTACAGTCATACTGGTAGCTCTCAACAAATTAATCAGTCTCCTAAGTTGCTACGATGTGTTGCATCATCTGACCATTGGTGGTTGCAGTTTTTTTTTAATTAAAAACAACATCTCAATGTCTTGATCGGTGGTGTGTTAATGAAGAAAAGTGCAGCTGAAACGTGCAACTCGCCAAAAGAAAGGTATTGATGAGACCATTACTCACACAGTGAGTCAAATCATATAGATTGTCAACGCGCCCTGCTCGGTCCTATGATCTTTCCAAGTTTCATGCAATTGATGAAAGGTTTGTTCACGGCTTTCCGTGAAAGGCGCAGCCAACTTGTTACGACTGGTGCCTCAGACTTTCTGATCCTGACTTGAGATCTTCTCCGCCAGATGTTGGCAAGTTGTGTTAGTCCTGCTTATTCTTTTCTGTTATATAATAACATGTGACAAGTTCTAACACATCCCTCTGACGGACATACATGTTAATTTGCATAGGCCTACCTGCTTCTAGATTTTCATTACTAAAAAGAAATTATTTCTTAAATCAATGATTTGATGTTAATCAAATGGCTTCTATGCTACATTTTTTGCAACATAAAAAAGTGCAGTGTTTTATATTTATAATATTGATTCTTCTGATTTGTAACTTCATTATTCCAGATGAAACATTTGAGAAACATTTCTATACCATATTTGCAACATTTTATTCATTATTCATAAATGAAATCGCATGTGTTTCCTGAGCCCTGGTCTTAACCAAACCCTGATCACCTAAATGAAGTCACTATGATAAATAAATACTGGTAGCAAGCTCTCATCAAACACATTGATCTTTCCTAAGCTTCATGAAGACGCTGAAAGATTTGTTCACATACGTTTGCGCTGTCTCTAGCTGGTGCTGTCTCTAATAATTAATGGATCTATGTTCAGGCTCAATGGAAATTCGGAATAGAGATTAGTTGAAACGTAGGAAGTAACATACAGGCCTATCCAATGCATTATTAAGAATGGGAAAATCCGTTTTTTTTATTTCAAGTTTTGCTGAATTTTGTCCCATAGTGCATCTCTCCTGAAGCATAGGCTACTTTTTTTTTTAATTATTATTCCGAAGGTGGTATGTACAGTGTCAGTAATTCATACAAACTGTCACCTCACTCAGTTGAAGGTCTTGAACTTTCCATGTTTCATGCAAATGATAAATGGTTCATTCACAGGAAGTCTGTGACAGGCGCAGCCATCTTGTTACGATGTGTGCCTCAAACCTTTTGATCCGGACTTGAAACGTCCTAACATACGTAATGTGACAAAGTAATAATCAAGGATGCTAAATCAATGCGGGTCCTAAAAAATTCTGCTGATGAAGGAATATGTATCTAGATTTTCACTACTTGAAGGAAGTTTTTATAAAAAAAATATTTGGGGTCAAACATCAGAATGTCTAACCTTAAGGGTGGCTGTGATAACTTTTCATCCAAATATTTTGCACCAGATCACAAAGCTTAAACATAAATACAAGTTATATAATGTTTTTGGAATATTACTTCATTCTTCTAATGTGTAACTACATTATTATTAAAAAAAAGTAAGAAACATCACCATTATATAGGCTTAATTGTACAATTTTGAAAATTCATATTCACAAAATGTGTTTCCTGAGCCCTGGTCTTGACCTCCTCAATTAACTTGAAACCCTCATCACCAAATGAATGTCAGTAGGCCTACATGCAGTCTCCTAACGATGTATTGCATCTTCTGATCATTAGTTTTTGCACACACTGTGTATTATTTAATGTAACTAATCCAATGATTTACAGAGCACTTTTCACTTTCTCTGCTCTCAAATAGCAGATGAAGTTTATTTGGAAGGAAATCCTCTAAATGTATTATTCCATGGTGAGTTAATGAAATCAGTGCTGTTTAAACATTAAAGTCGCTATAAAACGTATTGCTGTGACCATTATTCATACTGTCAATAAAATCACACATAATGTCACCACCCAGTGGTTGTTTTATGATTGTTTCAAATGTCATGCATTTGATGAGAGGTTTGTTCACAGGTTGTTTGTGACAGGCGCAGCCATCTTGTTACGAAGTGTGCCTCAAACCTTCTGATCCACACTTGAAATTGCCTGAATTATTGCAATAGGGTCTGACTGCGTCCTGCGTCCTCCTGCCAAGACACGCCCCGTGTACAAAGACACGCCCCTCGTGTGAAATACACGCCTATACTACGACTGACCAATCTCAGCATGATGACGTAATACGTAGGATTGTGACTGACCAATCTCAGCGTGATGACGTAATACGTAGGATTGTGATTTCCTACTGAAATCGGGGAGTAATTTTCCAACGTAGCACAGAGACGGGTAAAAAATAGCGAAATATTTTTCCTTGTATTGTCGAGTACGGTGTCACAATGACAATGGGATTTCCACTGAAGTTTCCCCCGTCCTTCCTTACTCTGATGTTGGAGTTTATTTGTAAGCAACTTTATTGGAGCTCCAGCAGTTGTCTTGTTGAGCAACAACATCGTTAACTCTTCTGTTACGAAGCTGTTCCGTTTTTGTCAAAACCTACAAAACGTAGTTATCTTTGCCATACAGCTACACAGCCTGCCACACCATAGGTACACAAAACGCCTCCTCAAAATACACGCCCCCGTCTTGCAGGACGCAGTCGGACCCTACTCGAATTACGGAGTAGGGCCCGTCTGCGTCCTGCAAGACGGGGGCGTGTATTTTGAGGAGGCGTGTCTTGTAAGGAGGGCGTGTATTTAGTCGGCCCTGATTGGTCTGATTCACGACGGCGTCTGGCGTCACACATAGCCTTCCCTATCGTGTGCATAAGGATTGTCTGTAAACAATACAAGTGGAATAGGGGCGAAAATGTACAATTCTAAGGCTTGTATCCTTTAAGTAACTTTACTTTGTACCTCTGTAAAGCCAAGTATATGCATTTGACATCACAGTTATCAGTAAATGCAAATTCTCTCTCGGTCGTCCTCAGACGAGCTTCCATCGGAGTCTCCAATCCTCTCGGTTCTCCATACACCCGGCCAGCTCCGAAGAACTTTCAGCTCCCGCATCTTTCTTAAGCACGTCCACGTACGTTAGCGCGAACGTCCTCGCGATCGATGCCCGCGCGTTGGTTCCCACAGGACCAGCCTGCTGGCCGGGAGCTCCCGATGTCTGTGGCAGTGGCCGGCCAGCTTCATCCTCCTGGATGCTACCTTCTGGTTGAGCCTCGGCAGCCGCCCGTACAGATCCTTGTTGGTAATGTGGGCATTCTGGTCTACATTCAGCACTGCTCGTAGCATCCTGGTGTAGCACCCATCCAAGGACTTCTGCAGGGTGGGCGTCAGGGTCCAGCTTTCGCAGCCATACAGGAGGACGGACTCCACAGTGGCATGAAATAGGCTCAGCTTTATGCGACGGGGGAGATTTGAGCGCCACACGCTTGACATAACATTCAGGGCCCTCCACGCCATTGCCTTCCTGATCTTAAGGTCTTGTTCTGTGGAGTTTACCCAGGAACCCAGGTATTTGAAGTCATTGACCTCTTGCAAAGAGCTGCCTTCTGATGTTGTAATCGGCAGATGGTCTGTGCAGATGTTATAGGTGATTACCTTAGTCTTCTTTATGTTCAGTCTGAGGCCAACCTTAGCACATTCCACCTCTACTCTGTTCAGGAGTTCCTGTGCCTGCTCCACGCGGTCAGACACCAGGCAGATGTCATCTGCGTAGTCTAGGTCTGCCAGGGCTACAGCAGGGCTTCTTCTAGACTTCCTTGGTGTGATTGTGAAGCCCAGCTCCTGCTCCCGCCCATTGATGGCTTTCCTGAGCGCGTAGTCAAGGGCTATGATAAGGAGGAAGGGGGCAAGAGTGTCCCCCTGCTGCACCCCTGCCAGGATGTCGAACTCCTCGCTGATGCCATCTGGGGTTACCACCTTGGCTCTTGTGCCCTTGTACATGGCCTCTGTGGCCCGGAGTAGATTCGGGGGGACCCCGTAAGCTTTAAGGATTTTCAGCATCATGCTTCTGTTTATTGAGTCAAATGCTTTTTTGAAGTCAATGAAACATAGCACCGCTGTCAAGTTGTTCCTCTTCACTTCCTCAATGATTCTCCTTAAGGCCAGGATCTGGCCTACGGTGGTCCTTCCCTTTCTGAAGCCATTTTGGTTGTCCCTCAGGTGTGGGTCAATGGCGTCCCTAATCCGGTTTAGTATCATGCGGTTGTACATCTTCGCTATGACACAGGTCAGGCTAATGCCACGATAATTGTCCGGCTTAGCCAGATCTCCAGACTTGGGCACCGGGATGATATTAGAGAGGGACCATATATCGGGTTTGATGTTTTCTATCAGAGCCTGGTTGCAGATCTCCAGTATGATGTTATCGAGATCGCAGTGTTTAGGGACCTCTGGGGGGATACCGTCTGGCCCAGCACTTTTTCCTTGCTTCAGGGTGGACTTCACTGTGGCAAACTCCGTAGCTGTAAAGGGGCCATCGTCAATGTTGAGGTTTGTGAGGACTGCAGGTATCTCTTCCTCAGCTCCGTCCACTGTTGGGTGGGTGCCTAGGAGATCCCGGAAGTGGGTGAACCAGGAGGTCACTCTCTCCTCTGGGCTGCAGCCTGCTAGCTGTCCCTCTCTCGTCTTCTTGCGCCCACTCATCTCGTTTATGACCTTCCATGACTCCTTGTATCTCTGTTTGCCATGTTCTGCCTCCACCTTCTTCACCTTCTCCATCAATTCTTCCCCTTTGATCCTGTCGTAGGTGCTGAACAGCTGCTGTTTGGCGCTGTTCAGCTCCTCCCGACTCTCTGCGGTCCCCTCTCTCTCAAAGCTTCTGCGTGCCTCTTCCACCAGTGTCCGCGCTCGCACAACCTCCGGGTGTTTGGACCTAGGAGAGGCTCTATGTCTCCCCTTTGTTGGCACCCATTTCCTGGTTGCCTCTTCGTTGGCGGATAGGAACCGCTCGTAGGCCGTTGGCTCCCCTTCCTCGGCCAGATGTAGGCGGGCTCTCACCTCCGCTGTGTATTTGGCCTGGAGTTCAGGGCTTCCCGCGAAGGCCTCCCAGTCGGGCCGGGCTCTCGGGCGCTCTTGGGGACCCTTAGGCTCAGGCGCAGCCTCGTGGCGACCACACGGTGATCGGAGCCTACAGAATCGAACGTGCTGTAGGACTCTGCATTTAGGATGGACTTCCTCCACTTCCTCCTTACCAGTATGTAGTCCAGCTGACGTCGCATACTGCTGGCTCGGTCCTGGAATGTCCATCTCTTGCCCATTCTCTTACGGAACAAGGTGTTGGCGGCCAGTAGTTCATGTTCCGTAAGAAGGGCAGCTAGATGTTCTCCATTGCGGTTGGTATTGGTGTGGTACGTGAACGGTGCGTCTTCCGGTCCGAGTCTCGCGTTGAAGTCCCCCAGGGTTATGAGGAAGTTGTGAGCCGGCACATGGTGGATCGCTGTTCTTAGGTCATCGTAGAACTTTTCCACTTCCTCGATCGGTGCTACGTTGGTGGGAGAGTATACACTCATGACCGTTGTTACTGGGTTCCCCTCGAAATCGGCACTAAGGATCCTGTTGGTGTGCGAGTGCACCCTACGGAGGGCCTTTCGTGCTCGGGGGCTCACCATGAGTCCCACGCCACCCGTTGCTGCCTGGGCATCATTACGCCATGCAGATGAGGTGATGAACGTGCGTCCCCCCACTCTGCGATAGTTAATTGTCTGGTCTGTGTGTACTCTCCTATGCTCCTGGACTGCCAGGATCTCCACTCCCCTATCCTCGGCACAGTGCGCTAGTTCTTCCAACCTCGCCTCTTCCCTCACTGTGTTTGCGTTGTAGGTTGCCATAATAAGTGGCCTTCTACAGCGCAAGAGTGCATTGGACATTGGGCTGTGGTCAGACTGAACCCTCCCTCCCCGTTGGAGAGGGTTTGGGGTCCAGTCGTCATAGTGTCCCCCCGGAGGAGGACCAGCACCACCGTCCGCTGCGTGGCTCCTGCGGACTCCCGCCGCTGGAAGTATAGGATTATCGATGTCTTGTGTCTCCATGGAAGCTATACATTGCGCATTATTAAAGACTGTGGGGCGCAGCTCCTCACAGCCCTACTCTGGCCGTTTCAGGCTTAATGCCTTCGTCCGCCCTTGCTGCACACCTTCAGGTGGTATACGGTGCGGAGCCAGGCGCGAGCAACGCCTGTGGTTTTTGTTCGGAGTGACCTTCTCCTAGATGGGTGGCCTACCATGGCAGAGCCCCATCTGCTCACTATTTACCCATAGCTGGGACAGTGGTTGACAGGTGCCAGGGCGTGTCCACATGCTGGCGGGCCTGCAGACCGTGTCACTGGGGCCCACTGCTGCTCCGAGATCTCCACCAGTTTAGCCTGGAACCGCAAGGTACCAGTTACCGTGTGTGGCCACGAGGAGGCACTGTAGGAGTCTTGGTGGTAGAGAGGCTGTGTATCAGCAGGAGGAGACTTACGCACTCGGCTCCTCTTTTCACCCCCTACAAAGAGGGCTAGCCGACGGCAGTAGCTGAAAGCAGAGAGTAGCAAGCAGGGGCAGCATACAGCATGCACTAACTACAAGCACTACTACTCCAGTACTACTGCACTGACGCATCATACACGCCCTGTGCAAGCACTCACACACTAATGAAGAGAAATTCGGTTTCTCTTCATTACTCTTTGGTCAGCCTGACATTTTCAGAGTAAATTCCAATCAATATATTTTGTGAATAACTTTTTAACTCCACTGTTACAGTAAATTGACTCCCTCCCGTAGCCTACAAACACCAGGCAATATCTGGACTTACAGAAGTTAACTGAAATATTGAAACCCCATTTTGTGTACCTATGGTGTGGCAGGCTGTGTCGCTGTATGGCAAAGATAACTACGTTTTGTAGGTTTTGACAAAAACGGAACAGCTTCGTAACAGAAGAGTTAACGATGTTGTTGCTCAACAAGACAACTGCTGGAGCTCCAATAAAGTTGCTTACAAATAAACTCCAACATCAGAGTAAGGAAGGACGGGGGAAACTTCAGTGGAAATCCCATTGTCATTGTGACACCGTACTCGACAGCACAAGGAAAAATATTTCGCTATTTTTTACCCGTCTCTGTGCTACGTTGGAAAATTACTCCCCGATTTCAGTAGGAAATCACAATCCTACGTATTACGTCATCACGCTGAGATTGGTCAGTCACAATCCTACGTATTACGTCATCACGCTGAGATTGGTCAGTCGTAGTATAGGCGTGTATTTCACACGAGGGGCGTGTCTTTCTACACGGGGCGTGTCTTGGCAGGAGGACGCAGGACGCAGTCGGACCCTATAGAGTGGCGAAGTCACGCCCCTTCCGGTAGGGCTCATGGGACCTATGAGATCGAAAAATATGAATGGGTGTCAATGGAGAGAAAATAATTATTTTCTGGTCCCAGTCTTTATATGCCCTGGATTACACATATGTTGTTTGTGGATTTAAATGATAATTTTTCATGCAAAGAAAACTAAAAATGTTCGTGAAGAAGTTTGATAATTTTAGGTTTTATGTGAGGCCGCTTTGTGAACTACAGCTCTTCGCTGCTCTCGACGCATATGATATACGTCGCCACACCCGCCCTTGGAACTCGGCACAGAGATGGCGATCTCTCTGCCCCACTCAGGGGCGGAGTGGGGCACTAATAGCCACCGGGAGAATCCTCCCCGGTCCGGCCCTGGTGACACGGCCCCCGTTTTTTAGGGGTCCAAGCCAACAGGTTGGATCCCTATTGTTTTTGTAGCGATTTTTCTTATTATTTTCGTTTGTTTTTCAGTAATAAAAAAAAAAATCGGTAAAAATGAATGATATCATTATAATTAAGAAAATAAAAATGTGTAAAATAGGCCACAGTTCTGCTCTGTGCGGAAGAGAATTGACGCTCCGAGAATTGGCGCACTTCCTTACAAGACCGGTAACCATAGCAACGCCGGTAAACAAAAGCACTCCGCACTTCGGAATAAATCCGTTATTTTTGAGCACTTGCAGATGCATCCCCCTCCATCTTCTTCTTTTTTTCTGGCCTTTTCAGCCCCTCCTTTCTCTTTTCTCTTCTTGCCTTCCATGAGTGCCACAACAAGCAAAAGCAAGCAACCACGAATTTGCTCGCCTTCTCTGTCTAACGTGTCTTTAGGGTCATGCATTAGACGTGGGGCCGCTCATATATCCCCCTACATTTCCGAAAATGGACTTGACCTGCAAGCTGTTTATTGGATAAACGCATTTCCCAATCCCAGGAGTCTTTGCTCCATTCTACGTCAATTCAAGAACAAACAAATTAAAGTAAACTGTAGTTCGTATTATTTATTTATGGCTATAAAAGTTCTGTAACACCTGAATAATGAAGAATTAAATGAAGTAAAAAAAAACAATATAAAAAAAAACCCATTAATGAGACATAGAGAGTAAGCATGTGGTATAAATATTGGTTGGATGCTTCTGAGTCATATATTATTTATTACGGGGATTTTCACGGCGTCTTGAAGGCTATAAATCATGCTCAGGGCCGGTTTGCAGACGCCTCGCGGCCGGTCACAACTGTGGGCCGGTCCAACTGACTTCGCAGGCCGCTGCACAATTGCGGGCCGGTCCGCCTGACTTCGCTGGCCGGCCGACCGTGAAATCTCCCGATCGTCCCGACGGCCCCTCCGCCTCTGGCCCCACTTCACCGCTTTTTCCAAGGGGAGGATAAAAGCATCGAAAGAGGTGAAAACCATTATAAATCGGGGTACGTGCAGAGTTTCAGTTATGCCGATGGGAAGATTGTCGGTCTTCTCCACGCCAGTCGCAGGGAGCGTGACGTCACATACGAGCCGTGTAGTCTTTCTCGTTGTGTTTTCTCTACAGCCTTTATCTGAACAATTGCACAATAAACGGTCGAACTCTTTGCATGAAAAATTATCCTTTAAATCCACCAACAACATATGTGTAATCCAGGGCATATAAAGACCGGGACCAGAAAATAATTATTTTCTCTCCATTGACACCCATTCATATTTTTCGATCTCATAGGTCCCATGAGCCCTACCGGAAGGGGCGTGACTTCGCGGGTCAGAGTTTGCTTACGCAACGGTTGTACGCAACGGTTATAAATGAGTCCCCAGGGCAGTGAACACGCCGGGTGCCAGGTAGAGGAGACAGTGGAACATGTTTTAATGAACTGTAGTGGTTATGGGATGGAGAGGGAAAGTATGAAAAATCTATTGAGAGAATTGGGTATGCAGGAGTATACTTTGGAAAATATTTTAAGATTAATGAAGAGGAATTGTATAAAAGTATTGTTTGGCTTTTTGAGAGAAACAGGGTTATATGATAGGATATAGAGTAGAAAGAAGGTGTGAATGAGTGAGTGTTTGGATATTTTTGTTTTGGTTCATTAACTGGATCAGAGGAGGGCGGTAATGCACCAAGTTGTGGATGCCAACCGCCGTAAAACCCCAAGAAGAAGAAGAAGAAGAAGAAGAAGAAGAAGAAGAAGAAGAAGAAGAAGAAGAAGAAGAAGAAGAAGAAGAAGAAGAAGAAGAAGAAGAAGAAGAAGAAGAAGAAGAAGAAGAAGAAGAAGAAGAAGAAGAAGAAGAAGAGTGAACACGCCTCTAAATCCCAGATGGTCACGTGGACGTGTGTCACTCTGTAGAACTCGCGATACCTTAGTACGGGATTCACACTCGACGACGCAAACAAGAATGTCGTCTTCCTGAACGTCCATGTGGCCCCCAGGTTTCAGAGGAATTCAAACTATATGATCTTTTATAAATTATAAGTTTAAGTAATTCGGCTAGAAAAGCTGTCAATAGGAGTCCAACATGCAGCACGACGATGTGAGTATGACGTGAGGTAGAATGACGCAATAAAGCTGTAATGTTAGGTGTTGAGACCGTATGTCCAAGATAGAGATCATTCGTATAATATTGGGTTTCAGAACCTCTTCTGATTTTATGCCGTTGGTTTAATAAACAGGTGTGTCATTATCGTATTCTAATGTGTCTTTCCCTTTCTAATACATGGGGGTTATGTGTTTATAGTAGCAGGTCAGCGCCAATGTGTTGAGCGACCGCATTGGCTCACCAATTAAAGGATTCTGTAATGCTTTTTAACACGTTATCTATATACCTGAGCTATCACTTATGAAACGTTGTCATGTTTTCAGAGATCGTTTAATTTGTGTCTGATTAACAAGTCAGCACACGCGCGCGCGTGTGTGAGAGAAAACATGGCAACGTTTCAGGAGTGATGGTTCAGGTAATGGTTGATTAAATTATTGTTGTTTTGTACCTAACAGTTTTTGTCTCTGGTCTACAGGTGATTTGGGACATCATCGGCAACAACTCATTCTGCTCCTTTAAAGTCAAGTAAGTGATAACGCAGCTAAATAATGACAATTTAAGGCCGATATATGCTCTGTTTTAGACGTAACGCGTAAGCACGTAAGATACATAACCCCCCCCCCTTGCGCGGTAAAATATCCCCCCTTACGTGCTTAAGTGCGTCGCCCAAAATTCCTGACTAGGCGACTAAAACACTACGGCCCTACGCAGCTCGCAAAGACTGTGATTGGCCAGCTAACCACATCCTTTCAGGAGTCTCACATTTCACAGCTATTTCCACTTCCACGCCCACAGATTCGTTCGTTGCTCCCCCTACTGTTCTGGCGGAGAATCCCCTTGCAACACGCGCAATCCTTAAAGGGACACTGTGTAAAAGTTACTCCCATCTAGTGGTACAATTTTATATTGCATTCAAACTAATAGTGCTCGCTTGTCCAAAAACTACGGTGGGCAGTATGTGCCAAGAAGCTGTGACATGACACCTACTAGGCTACCTCATCGAGTCATTCGAGTGATGATGAGGTTCGTGGACAACTGGACAAATCAAATCAAATTTATTGTCATTTTGTTGATTGAACAACAAAACGAGAAGGCGTTTCTCACGGATCAACATACATTTCAAACAAACAAACAAACAAACGTCCCAATGATGAATAAATAAATAAATAATAAATAAATAATAAATAAAGTCCAGTGAGAAGATCTGGGACGCTGGTGCATTGAGCATCCTGACAGCTTGAGGTAGGAAGCTGTTCCGCAGCCTGGTGGTGGAGCATCTTAAGCTGCGATAGCGTTTCTTGGAGGGTAGGAGCTGAAAGAAGCTGTTCAGTTTGTTTACGTCCAACCCGTCTCTGCTGCTTCCTCCTCCGGGCAGTTGCGGGCACGGTGTCACAGTGTCCGTTAGTATCCTGTGTTTGCGTAGTATGTCCAGATGCCAGCGAATGCCAGTGATGTTACTCGCTCTCAATGTCATAATGTTTAATATTGTTTCCCTGTCATAAACTACGTTCGTAGGACGTCTCACACATTCAATCTCAAACTCACAGATCTCAAGAAGGGCCGCTGCGACTGTACGCGCCGCCAGTTAGTCGCCCCAGTCGGCAACGAGTTTATTTCCTCGTCTCCTACCCTGTTCCTAATTCCTCCTCTCGATCTTCTTTTCCTCCGTATTGTCTTCTTTATCAGAGTTGTTGGTATGAAATCCAGTTATTCGGGTGATAAATCAACTGTCTGGCAAGCGAGTTGAAGCTCCAGAAGGTCCGCTCTAGCGTAATGGTGCGGCCACACCAAACGCGTTACTCGCGTTGGATAACGCGAGTAACGCACCTAACCTGACGCTTGATCATTGTGTGGTGGTTACTCGGTTCAACGCTTCCAACGCGTCAATGCGCCAACGCAGCTAGATGAGTCCATGTCCATGCAAGTGAACAGAGCGTTCCCTCTTCGTCATAACTATCAAACCAAACATCCTTCACATTCACCGAGCGAACATTATGAAAGTAAAATGCACATTTCTCGCTAAAAATGTTTCCATAAACGCATTTAATGGCGTAACTATGTTACTATTTCCACCCAGAATAAAGATAGTTGTCGGCCGTGGCTGCGCTGGAGTCCGAGGTAGGAACCCCAAACGCCGCCGTGTTTGGGTCATAGAGCTTAGATCGCGTTAGATTAAATAATCTCTGATATAAATAACAATAATCGGGTTAAATAACTTCACATGGTGTGTCTGGTGTGTTTCCAGCATTCGTAGTGTTGATCAGCAGAGAAATAGTCCGCCAAGACGTTGAGGTTCCAGACACTCTGTCCATGCAAGTGAACGGAGAAGGGTCCAGCTGCAGGCAACGCCCATTTGTGTCTGCAGTCAGATGATATTGAGTGAACGGAGCGTTCCCTCTTCGTCATAACTATCAAACCAAACATCCTTCACATTCACCGAGCGAACATTATGAAAGTAAAATGCACATTTCTCGCTAAAAATGTTTCCATAAACGCATTTAATGGCGTAACTATGTTACTATTTCCACCCAGAATAAAGATAGCTGGAGTCCGAGGTAGGAACCCCAAACGCCGCCGTGTTTGGGTGATAGAGCTTAGATCGGGTTAGATTAAATAATCTCTGATATAAATAACAATAATCGGGTGAAATAACTTCACATGGTGTGTCTGGTGTGTTTCCACCATTCGTAGTGTTGATCAGCAGAGAAATAGTCCGCCAAGACGTTGAGGTTGCTTAGCATCCAGACACTCTGTCCATGCAAGTGAACGGAGTGTTCCCTCTTCGTCATAACTATCAAACCAAACATCCTTCACATTCACCGAGCGAACATTATGAAAGTAAAATGCACATTTCTCGCTAAAAATGTTTCCATAAACGCATTTAATGGCGTAACTATGTTACTATTTCCACCCAGAATAAAGAAAGATGTCGGCCGTATGCTTTCTGTCCAAGCTCACTACTCTCTGCCAGTGACGTCGGATCAAGCTCCACGCTGATTGGCTATCGCGGCTAAGCGCCACGCGTTGGAGCGTTGAAAGTTCAGATTTCTGAACTCCGGGCGTTGGTGCGTTGGGCACGTTACTGCGTTTACGTGCGTAATTACGTGCGTCTGTCGCGCGTAACGCCCCTAACGCGACGCTTCATCGCATGTAACGCGTCTACGCGCCTATACCAATGGTTCCCTATGCAAAAATGCCGAGTTTGGACACCCCTAACGCGAGTAACGCGTTTGGTGTGGCCGTACCATAAGTGCGTCTTGGTGGATTTGGATACGTGGTGACCCCAGCAGAGAATAAACCTCCATAACTTGATGAAGAATGGCTTTTGAATTCCTCCAACGCATTTGACAGTATCCATAAGTCATAAGAATATTGTCACGATTTAAACTCGACAAAAATATGAAAAAGTAAATTAAATATGTAATAAAGTAGCCTTTCAATGACAAGTCGCTCAAACATAGGAGCGCCCATCTCGTTGCCATGGAAAACCATGTTATATATACATGCTTACACTCGTTTTTTTGGCGTCGATGATTCCTTCTCCTGTGGCGTGGCATAACTATGGTCTTTCAAACAAATGCGGTGCATGTTCAAATTTGCCGGTAAAACTCGTCTCGCTAAACTAAGCTCTGTTCCACCGTCACGCTGGCTCAGAGTGAAAACGCGTTTGCAATTCCTGTACGACGTAGTGCTTTTTGACCCTCTCGGCAGCTCATAGACCGGAAGAAAATGGAAGCCTCCATGAAGCTTACCCGTCCTATGTAACCATATTGATATTAATATTAATTATTCTTCGCTCAGGAGGATAAGTGAAAATTTTTGGCAGAGATAATTTTACACCAATGAGGACTTATTTATGAATGAATATGTTGATTTGAGGTAATAAATTACTCAAAATATTACATAGTGTCCCTTTAAGGAACCGTAAATCAAAACGTGTCTAAAACAAGTCCCTTGTGTAAATTACGTGCTTACGTCTCTGCGTCTAAAACGACCCTAAATCGGCCTTGACTCATAATGTCTTTGGAGGTGAACGCAAGACCACTCAATTCCTCACTTCCTGTTCGCTTATTTTTCTGTTTTTCCCTTTCTCGTCTCTGCTCACGCTCTTCCCCAGGACGAAGAGTCAGAACTTCTGTCGTAATGAGTACAACATCACAGGGCTGTGCACGCGGCAGGCCTGTCCACTTGCCAACAGCCAGTACGCCACCATCCGAGAGGAGAAGGGTGAGTTGGTCTAAGCTACGCATCCTCACCTGAAACACAACACTGGCTCTTTAGTTGTCAGCTGATTTCCTGTAAACAAAATGTTTACAAGAATAAGGAAGCAGTTCTTCAATATTTTCATCTCAGGAGTCAGGATCCAAGAGACCCTTTTTAAGTGTGATTTCAAACCATGACCCCACAGATTGGTGATCCTTCACCCGATTCCGGTCTGTGCTCGGTTTTCTGAGTGCATGGTCAGCCAGACTGCGACCCACTTCCAACTGTATTGTGACTAGGGCTGGGTAAAAATATGGATTCATCAATGCACTGCAATTTATTTGTTCTCGATTCAATTTGGAGTCAGAATTTTTTGGAAATCGATTATTTCCATTAAAAAAAAAGATGCCCTTTTACATTTGTCCATGTTATGATTATTACTTTTATGCTGCAAGTTTAGCTCAGGAACAATGCTATACAATGGTGTATTCCCTTTTTGCTAGTTAAAGCACAATGAAATGGTTAATTCTAAATAATGTTTAGGAATTTTTGTCATCTGCACTTATTATTGAATCGGTATCGAAGCAATTTGATCAATATCGAATCGATATCGAATCAAGCCCTAAATAATTGAATTGAATTGTGAGGTACCTGGCAATACCCAGCTCTAATTGTGACCCAATCTGACTCACGACTCCTAGTTGAAGAAACAATGCTGCTGCAGGGCGATGACAGTCCACTATTCAGACACTAGGATGGTTGCGTCTCCATGCATCCATGGTGTGTCCCATTATGTGATTCATTGTGTGGATTAACCTTCCGCCTGCCGTTCTTTCCCAGGTCAGTGTTTCCTGTACATGAAGGTGATTGAAAGGGCGGCTTTCCCCGCTAGGATGTGGGAAAAGGTAAGCGTCCAACATTCCTTAATCAGGTACGATGCAGCAAAATTGGACCAATTGCAGACTTTTAGAGAAATGTCCTTAGAGAAATGTCCTATCTAGACCAAGCTAAGGATGATGGTAATTTTTTAATCATTAATAAAAGCTCTACTCCTACTAGTGTTTAATTAGTAGGAGTAGTTTCTGGTGCGCTCACAGAAAGAACATGGGAGAGAAGCTGTCTGCACACTATGGATGTGTGCTGGAGATCTGATGTATCTTTGATGCAGAAATTGTTCAAGGAAGGCAATATAATACAAGAGCACTTGACTCCACATCCCCCTTAGGGCTTGAATTGACATGCTTCAGACAACACGTACGGATCATGGCTGCAATGCATATTCTGCGACTGTTTGGTCGCGCACATTGTTGCAAGAGAACACGATGCGTACTGCAAGATGCAATACTGACAAAGTTGGGGGTGATCGAGGAAAAAACGGGGACCTCGAAGTCAGTCAGGGAAGTTATTATTAGCATGGCAGAAAGTTTCGAGGAGAGACGGTCGGACCTAGTCTGCCATTTCCCACACCTGTATGATAACACTCTTTCGATGATTTTTTTTTGTTACGATTTTACTACTTAACGGTAGTTAAATTATCAGTTCTTCCTCTACCAGTGTCTCCATATTGTTAATTTACATGAGCACGCAATAATGTGCTTTTGCACGATTTCCGCAGCTGATATTACTGTGGTCTGCCCCAAGTGGAGACCTCCACTATGCGTTTTGGCCGCGCAATTCTGCAGCAAGTCGGCACACAGGACAAAGCAGGTCACAAACGCTTATGCTTGGTGTTACAGCAAGTCTAATCCAGCCCATAGACAAAACTAAATGAGATATAGTCACAACAGGGTGTTGACCCTGTTAGTTTCATGCTCTTAAGGACTACTAAAGATGTCAAGTACTACAATGTAAATCTGGATAAGACGTGGGGGAAACTAATTGTGGACGCATTGCTTCCTCTCCAGGTGAAGTTGAGCAAGAACTATGAGAAGGCCCTGGAGCAGATCGATGAGAGTTTGATCTACTGGCCGCGGTTCCTCAGACATAAATGTAAACAGCGCTTCACGAAGATCACCCAGTACCTGATCCGCATCCGCAAGCTCACACTCAAACGACAGTACGTACCGCACTCCTGCTACACGTTGCTAAGGCCTAAAAAAATGTTTTGTTTGGTTCCGGTTTCCGACCGACGCTGTCAATTTATGTGCGACCCAAATTATTTTATGAGCTTGAAAAAAAAAAAAGATTTTTCTTTTTTTTTTTATGCAAACTATAGTCACGTTTTGGTACAGCACCTCTTCATTCTGTACAAGGATGAGCGAATTTTCTCGTTTTTAAATGAAAACAACCTACCTATCATTCGCTGCCGCTGGAAAAAATAAAATAAAAAAATAAAATAAATTCCCTACCTACCCATGACCTCAACTGACAACCAACAGGAACCAAACTTTTTTTTTTTTTTTAGGCCTAATGCCATCACAAAACATGTTGGACTGTGCTAATGCTAATGACTGTGTGTATTCCAGTGCTAATTCCTATTACCTTATGTATCAATCTCATAATAATAAGTGTTAATGCTAATTATGGTGTGTTGACATTGTAATCTCATTGCATTCATAGTAAAACATAGCCTTGCATTGACTTAGCATCCCTCTGATGTTTTGCTTGCTTTCGTTTCAGGAGGAAGTTGGTTCCCCTCAGCAGGAAGGTAGAAAGGAGAGAGAAGAGGAAAGAGGTGAGTAAAGCACACAATAACATGATTGATCACTAAAATAATAAGAGATGTGCCCTTATTGTTTCAAACACTTACAGGATGGAGAATGCACATATTGCCTTGATCCAGGAGAATCAGTTGGCCTTGAGAAAGGCCTATTCAGAAATACGTCACTGAATGCACATGCAGAAAATAGTACTCTATTTGCATCTTGCAGTATTAAGGGTGGTTTATATAACCTCGGATGACATTCAGACTCCATACATTAAGCCTGGAGTCTTCTCTAATCCCCCACATGTTTGATGTCACAGTAGAATGACTACACCAGGGCATATCATACTAGCTATGCAAAGTCATGTCTCTCATTCAGTTCAATGAGGACTGGGGGAAACCAACCTACCAAGTAGAGCGCAACTCTGTGCATATGTACGCAGTCTCAAGAAAGCATTTAAGAATGAAAGCGGCAGGCATGCGCTTTCCTGCAACCCACAACGACGACAAGGGTCTCACATCAGATGCTAGCCAGGGAAAAAGTCCAGTAGAAAATCACTGGTTATTGAAGTCGCTGACTGGTAACCATCCACACCTTTCCCTGTTATGTCTGTAGGAGAAAGCCTTGATCGCCGCTCAGCTGGACAATGCCATCGAGAAAGAGCTGCTGGATCGCCTCAAGCAGGGAACGGTAAAATCACCATCAAACTGTTAACTTGATCTAATGTGCACAATGGAAGCATCGGATAACCTTGAACATTCTTCACACAAAAAGTTGAAAAACAAGTATATTCACCTGACATCTGCCATGGGTTTGCTTGTGTGGATCAATTGGTGTATCTGTGTGTTTCCGTTTGCAGTATGGGGACATCTATAACTTCCCAGTGCACGCCTTCGACAAAGCTCTGGATCAGCAGCAGGAGGACAGCCAATCGGAGTCGGATGAAGAGGAGGACGAGGAGGACGATGAGGTGACCAAGACTTGATATATATATATATATATATATATATGTGTGTGTGTGTGTGTGTGTGTGTGTGTGTGTGTGTGTGTGTGTGTGTGTATGTACATACTCCAATGACTGCAGTGTGCATCCAACACGTACACATATCTCCGTCCAGCCCTGGAAGCAAGACTGATGCAGTCTGTCTGTTCTCCGCAGGATGTGGGGAAGAGGGAGTTTGTTGCAGAAGACGAGGTGGAGGAGAGCGACCTCAGTGACTTTGAGGTAAATAAGAGCTGTTTCCTGTGTCAGGAGATTTCCTATGTTAACACATTTGAGGGTCCAACTATGGTTGAGCTAAATATAATCTTTAGGGGAAACAGTGGTTTTTAGTTAGGAAACTCTGCACTTGAATATACTTCATTGAGATTGCGGGAGCCGAATGCATCTCCACAAATAGTGCCGGTGGCAGGCTTTGTGAGGCTAGTATTTGAATTTCTTAAAAATCATCCAAAAATGTCTGTCCCGCAGGAGATGAACAAACTGAAGGGCAGCAGTGATGAAGAGGAGGGTGAGGACAACTCGAGTGATGAGGAATCTGAGGAGGAAGAGATGGAGGTTGAGACAAAGGGCTCCAAGGCGAAAGGAAAGAGTCCGGCCAAGGGCCCAGCCCCCAAAAAGAGAAGGGCCTATGTGGAGATCGAATATGAACAGGAGACGGAGCCTACCGCCAAGAGCAAAGCCACGTAACGCAGTAACAGATTGCCTGCCCTCTGGCTGCCAACTGGGACTGAACCCAAGGCTGGGGTTCCCAGGTGGAGCCTGCTGGGCTGATGGACTTGACGGGGTATCTGCTACCCTTATTTTATGTTTTTATAAACATTAAAGAATGACGCTCAGTCCCCTGGGAGATTACGCATCAACCACATTCTGCTTCAGTCAGCAGCCATATTGGACTCAGACCGTCAAACCCGCTGAGTTTTATACACAGTCCCTAACCAATTAGAGGGGTTACCTGAATATTATTTGTTTTGACCCAGAGGAAATTCTCTAATATAGCCAGCAGCTCAGTTTGTTCAATGTTTTCCCAAATAAAGATAAATTGATGTGCAAATGATCCTTCTTTATTCTGAGCATGGTGGGTGGGGGATATAGCCCCCATCATATCATTCATGAAGTTCTATGTTAAAATAGGAAAATAGTGCTCCATGTTATCTGCACTTAAACATGCATATTAACCATTACACACATCGCAGTTTGTTAATCTCATTTGGATGCTTTCAATGTATCTATATAAATTATATTATTCCCCAACTTTGCCATCAACCCAATTTCAATAATACACGTTTATTTTACACCTCTTAATGTGACCTAGTGGTTAAGTGTCAACTTTTCTTAATCAATGTCTAGATTAAAGACAAGGTATATTTCCTTCAAATTACAAGCAAGGTCTTGAACTCATTGGATCAGTATGCATATATATTTGTACTGTTTAAGTATATTTATATATATACTTTATTTACAAATAAGATCAGCTGAATCCAGTGGTAGTACATAGAAAGGTACAGCTTGTTACAGAATATAAATATGAAAGAATCAGAAGCAAGTTAATATGCAGCGTTTACAGAAAGACAAACGACTGTTGCAGAAAATCAAAGGAAAATGTACAGAGCACGTTTCAGCGGAGAGAGTCTTCTGCCTTCTTTTTTCAAACACTTTTCAGCTTCAGGACCAAAACAAAATCAAGACATCAGGTAGAAACTTTACGAAGAATGTTCCAGAAACGTGCACACTACAGACACTGTTACACAGTGCACACGGGTCAGAAGAATTGGGTTGTCGGTTTTCTTTTGTTTTAAACCTCTTGTTAAAGTGTTTGAAAGTGTGTGCATGTAGTGAGCTGCTGGTAAACAAGCCATGACAGGCTGTGAGGGCGGGACCTTTGTTTTCTAGTGTTGTCGGATCGCCGTCAAGGCGTTTCTGCCATGTTTCTCTTGTCCTGTCACTCAGGTTTGCTACGCTGGGAGCCACCCACACTTTAATAATCAAGAGTCACCTGACATAGCCACATGGTCAATGTCAACACTACAGGGAAACATGCTTTTTTTAAATCCACAACTGCAGGGGGCTTGGAGGAGGCAATGTTGGTCGATATTCTGAAAAGCCCTAAAGCAGCAACATCCTCTTAGATTAGCCTGGTAACATGCAGAAACCAGTGGAGTCACTTAAATACCCCGTGGATCAATTAAACTGTAGTTCAGCTCTAGCGTGAATGGGTTAGTTTTTAGTTAATCACATCTCCTTCAGCGACACAAACATCTGACACCAAGATTCGTTAATTTACGGTCATACTGAAACATAAACATGTTCCCGTGGCCAACTGCATTTGGTTAAGAAAGACCAACCTACCAATCAGGTCTGGATTTTGACTAGATAAATAAAGGATGGGTAAATAAAAGGTGCTGAATATGCGACAGAATGCCTCCGGCTACCTGTATACCATCACTAATATAGCCACGAGTAGTAGTCAGCCGCTCAATCATGTTGCGAGCCAACGAGTGATGATACTGTCTTCTAGGGAGGGTTTTCTGTGTTTCTTAAGGAATAAATGCTTTTTTTCAGGGCGATGCATAGCTGGCCCTGATGAACCAAGCTACCACCTCGTAGACCTAAATAAAAATCGGCATTCTGGGATCAATCTAGGGAATTTAGTCTTAAATCGTGCACAACGGCCAACTTCAGTTGTATTATACTCATTATTCTTAAAAATCATTGCAACATAAAAACTGGGTGTTGATTGGGCGGACTTCATGGGCACACACACACACACACACACAGACCTGGGTGAGGCATTGCAACGCATGTCCGAAACCGAGCCAGCCCTGCCGGACAGAGAGCTCATAATCTACCTGTCCTGGTTCTAAGCCATGACCTAATGCACTCGCTGCCTCACATGGGAGCAGAACGCTAATCATAAGTCACAGGGGGAACAGTTGGAAACTGATGGGATAGATGAAGGCCAACCCTCAGATCACTAGTGCTGCGTTTACTTGATTAGAAAACAAAAAGGGTCCTTCAGATTGCTGGCCCTCCGTGACATGTCAAAGGGAGGCAGTTGGCCCTGGTCACCTGCTGGGAGTCTGAAGTCAGCCTACCAGAGCAGTGGGTCGTTAGCATAGAATCAGCAGCCACCCTGGGGGACATTGAAGCTCTGGGAAACAGTACAAATACATAGTTCAGCTGTTTCTATGCTGTGATGAGTCACAATGTGCCCTAAATAACTAACTTCACTGGTTACCCGATCAACGAATCCTTCATCGTCTACCCTCTTCATCCTTCAGGTGTGGTGCCTATTCTGATGAATGGGTCAAATCATTTGTCTGGACTAGAAAAATCAATAACTTAAATCAATTAAGAGATTTAAAAGGCTAACAGGCTGTGTTAAATTACAGAGCAAGTGTGTGTGGGGGGAGCAGGAGTCTATATAAGACAGTAAATTGAGATTTCTTTTTACCTGTGTGAATGAGACATATTTGTGTTTGTGTGTCGGTGCATGTGTAGTGTGTTAGATTAGCAGCTGCAGCCCTCCTTGGCGGGCTGTGTGTCTGAGTTGAGCCGGCCGCCCTGGGGCACTGAGGGCTTGTGCTGCACCCCGGATTCGGCGGCGTTCAGGTCCAGGCTGCCGTCCTGGATGTTCTGGTAGATCCGCTTGGCTGCTTCTAGGAACGCCTCCTCCACGTTCTCCCCTCTGAGACACACAAATGACATTGAGGTCATTTAGCAAACGCATTTATCCAAAGCTTTTATCGAAAGCGACTTAAAAGGAGATGTCTGAAGGAGAAACAATATATCGCTGTCGGTACAGTAAGGATGCTCATAGAACCAAGTGCCAAGCACTCACAATTGCTAGGTTTCCATTCCCTGTTTACAACAAAGATAGCTATGATCAATGCTACACAAGTAAGTACTATAACTAAGTACGACATACAATAAGGGTATACAGAGTCTAGTTGCACTATGAACAGGCAAGTCTTGAGTCTTTTGCGGAAGATCGTGAGAGATTCTGCGGTCCTGACATTAACGTGTCATGGGGTGGCTGTGTCAGACCAGGTGTGTTTGTGTGTGTTTGTGTATTTGTACATGCTTGCATGTATTTAGTAGTGCGTGTAAGAGGGCTACACACACATGGGCCAATACACGCATGTTGTGTGTGTGTATAAGTGTTTGCGAGTGTGCATACATACGTCTTTGCGCTGGCTTCCAGGAACAACAGCCCTAAAAACAAAACAAAAAGATAAAAACTCAGTATCATTGCATTCCTGGGGATCATTGGAGTCTCTGGGTTGAGGTGGAGGTTGTAATTCAGGTGTTCTGCTCACCATTCTCCTCTGCAAACTGCTTGGCCTCCTCATACGTAACGTCTCTCTGGGCCTCCAGGTCTGCCTTGTTGCCGATCAGAATGATGACCTGCACACAACAGTGATGGTTACCTGCAGCCGTTGCATAGGGAGAACCCTTTTGTTCTACCGGATTATGATAACTATATGTATGTATTTGGGAATAGGATACAGGATAAAAACATACAAAAATTAGTTCCGATTTCGTACACCTGCCACATTCAGTCGTGAGTAATGTGTGCTGTGCAGAATGTGTGCGTCTCTTACTGTGTTTGGGTTGGTCAGGTTCCTGGCATCTGTCAACCAGCTGCTCAGATGATTATAAGTACTTCTCCTGTCAGACAGAGAGATAAGTAAGGAATACGGTAGAAAGCCAGCCAGAAAGAAGATAATGGAGACAATGCACATGAAAATATAACTGCACGTTTCGTCAGAGGAGTTTCTTCAGGAGAGAAAGACACCACACACATACCTTGTGATGTCGTAGACCATCAGGGCCCCGGCAGCCCCCCGGTAGTAGGAGCGGGTGACAGCCCTGAACCGCTCCTGCCCCGCCGTGTCCCAGATCTGCAGCTTCACCTTCTGGCCGTTCACCTCCATGATCCTCGTCCCGAACTCCACCCCGATGGTGTGGGGGCAGTCCGCCATGACTGACACACACACACACACACACACACACACACACACACACACACACACTTAATGTGATTTTTTAACCGTGGATAAAATACAAGACGGAGGAGGTTCTTCAATGACAATCCTGCCTGAATTATCAGTTATGGCACAGCTTTATTTTCATGACTGCACTACAGATGAGGAAGAGAGGTGAGACAGAGAACGAGGATGGCTTACATTTCTTCTCAGTGAATTGATGCAGGAGGCAAGACTTCCCAACTCCCATATCACCTAGACAAACACAAACAAAGACACCATGTACGAACACAGACACACCCATAGATAACCACATAGAGATAAATACAAAACACACACACAGAGGTGCAGAGGTCAAGGTGGTATTGCAGTTATAAAGTGTCAGTATGAGAGGGGTAGAGGCAGGCACTCTTGACAAGACACCATTACATTACTTTGTTGGTACTCGACAGCTACCCGTGTCTACCATAAGAAGAATAAATCGTCATTTTTAACACCCAAAACATCTGATCAATTGACATCAGACGAATGCCCCTCGTCTGATGTGGAACAGAGACCAGAGAACCGGACTCACCGATGATGATGTACTTAAAGATGTACGAGTAGTTGTAAGGTGCGGCTGTCATCTTGGTCCTAGAAGATGAACAACCAAACAACACAAGAAACCATGTCAACGTTCCCTTTTAGCAAAGTAAACATGCTGTTCAACATGTGAACACAGATGTCACAGAGAGCTTAGATGACAGTCTTGCCAGACAGACAACGAACAAAAGGAAATAGCTAGGCTAACTAGCTAGCTAGGACCAGACTAATACCCAACCGGGGCACGGAGACAACGTCACCATCGGTGCAATTGTTGTCATTTCCAAAAGTGTATCCACACATTTCATGGATCTATGGTTGCTTGTTATTACACGAGCGAACCTGATTGTAATTGTATATCTCGGTTTTGGCCAGCCGGCTAATAGCTAGTTATGCTGACGCCTTGCTAACTGGCAAATAAAAAATAACATAAGGCCACGTTTTCAATACCTTAACAGCCGTTAAAATACGACACAAACAACCAGGGGATTCACTGAATGTTGATGCAGCTTACCTTGAGTTTGAGTGGCTACCTAACGGGGAGAATTGGTATTTCGAGGTGAGATAAATAGCTAGATGAGTGAGCTAGTTAGCTTGGCTATCGGTCGGTAAACCTCCTAGTTCCGCAATTCTTCCTCCTCTGTGACGCCAGCGGTGACGTCACTAAACCACCTGGTGCACATCGCCTCCTACAGGCCGACGTGTTGTTTCGAACGAGTGTGAAATTAAACTGAAGCATGATTTTTTTGCTTCTTCTTATGTCACATTATTGAATGGAACACTAAATTATGTATGTGTGTGTGTGGGTGTATATATTAGGGACTAGTAGGGAGGTGTTCCAGGAACGTCCAGTGGGGTGGAGGCCTCGGGAAGACCAAGGACTAGCTGAAGAGATTAAAGCCCAATCCCATTTCTACCCTTACCCCTTCCCCTTACCCCCGCCCCTTGTTAAGAGGTAAGGGGTTAGGGGATTGGGCCTAAATCTCAACACTGGTCTGGGAATGCCTCGGGGTCAGAGCTGGTCAATGTGGCCCGGGAAAGGGAAGTATGGGGCCCCCTGCTAGAGCTGCCAATGCTGCCCCCGCGACCCCACCCACTGGGTGGGGTCGCGGGGGCAACAATTTAGGCACCCAGGATCAGTTGTTTGAAGATGAGGGTGAGGATGAGGAGGGGTGTGTATATTAACATAAGACAAATTCCAAACAACAAACACATTTCATTTTAATCAATTTGATTACAATCATTTTATTATAATAGACATAAATCACAAAGGTACAATTAAGAGTTGTGAGATAACACAAACGTTTCTGTGAACACAGTTGGAACCCCACAGTGAGAATGAGTGGAGTTAAAGTTTTTAGTAACTGCTTTAAAAATGATCAATTAAATTTATAATGAACAACCTAATGAACACACTAGAATAATAGTTGTATTTGTAATTATGTTGGTGACAGACACACAGACACTCACACGCACACACACTTACTCACATATCCGCACGCGCGCACACACACACACACACACACACACTGTCATCAATTATTTTTTGCATTCAATACATTCATTTCGACAGTCATGTTGTGAGCTTTGGCTGCCCTGCTGTCTTTGTGCTTTGCTTTATTTGCCTTTATGGCGTGTGTCGATTTATGTGTCTTACTGCTATCTCTTTCCCTCGTGAACAAATATACACAAATGATCACAGAAAATACATATAACATTGGATATTTGTAGATTTGTTAAAATAAGAAGTGTTTAAGTAAACAATAGAAAACAAAAGACATTTAAAAGTGAAAATGGTTATTATGACGGTGGAGATTAAAGGATCATACATTTGTCAGATTTCAACTGGAGAATAGTGGCAGTGCCTCCAGCCTACTGTTACCTTCAAAGTAGACCAGGCCTTAATGATGGAAACTGTGATGGAAACTGCTTCTTTTAACAGTTTATTCTATTAAAAAAATTGGTCTTGTTTTTTTTTAGAAAGATACATTATTTTAGTCTGAAAAAAAGTGAAGATAGACAGATGCTATTAAATGGAAATACATCTGTTATATAGGAAGTTCAGAGGATTTCATTTAGTCTCATATCATCAAGGTAGGCAGGTATAAGAAAATAAAATCCATATTCACTTATCACTAGCAAGATGTCATTTATATTGTGATATTGTGATACTTTCTTCGTTATCTCTGCAACATATTGCAAGGAGATGCACACAGTGTTCGATTATTTTGAACAGATTTTTGTTATTGTTATAAGTCCTTATGACAAGTGAATTCATTGATAATTCATAAGTTAAATCAATCGTAAATCCTTCACATGTGAGTGTGTGTTTGTGCGTCTGAAGGACAGTTGTATCAAGCAGTAGCCTTGTGCTCGCATTCCTGTAAAATACATAAACACACTGTTACAATCATTTTTAACCGGTGGACCCTCCCAACATGCAGCAGAGACAGCAGTTATAATGGGGCCATCATAAGGTAAATTACATTTGTATGACCGATTTAACTTTTTCCAGACATTTTGTGATTGATGCAGGTATATGCATAGGCATGTTCATTCATTAATTATTACAAACTTCTACTACTACAATACTACAGCTAAAACGTTGCAATATATTTAGTTTAATAATTCTTTTGTGGTTTGTTGCATTATTTGATGTCGGTAATGTGTTCAGGCAAGTGAAGCGAAAGGCAATAAGAAACAATGAGACAATGAAGTTGTATTGTATTGCATTGTATCGTATGGCTGCATTAGTACTATTGGGGTGGTCAGAGAATTAGCTCACTGACCTGTCGGCGGGGCAAGGCCTTGCCCTGCTGGATGAACAGCGCAGAGGGAACTCTTTTCAACGAGGTCTTGGCTGAAGCCGTGCGGCGCAGCAGAGGCCTTAAAAAGCCAGCCTGCAGAAGCAGCAGGAACAGAAGCAGAATGACTCTTTATCCAGTCCACACAGGTGAAGCATCACTATGTGAAGCGGGTCAAAGCTGGTCCAAACAGCTAGTGAAAGCTGGTTGGCAGCCGGCTCTTACCTGAGCTCGCTCGCTGCAAATGGTCAGAGACTGTCTGAAAGAGGTGCGTTTGTTTTGCTTCCCGGCGGTTGACAGGTTCAGCTCCGAACCTGCCCTCCTGGACCCCGTCAGCTCCAGCTTCTGGATGTTTCGATTCACCTCCAAGACCCTGTCTAGACCAGAGCAACAGAACACAGCTTTAGCTTGGAGAGGTCCTTTACCTGTCAAACTGCACACACTCACACGCACACGCATGCACGCACTCACATAAACAGGAAAACAAACACACACACACACACTCCGACACACAAACACACAGACACACGCATGCATGCACACACTCAAATAAACACATAAACACACACACCAATCCTTGCACAAACAAACACGCACGCCAACACACACACCTAGGCATGCACACACACGCACACACACACACACACACACACACACACACACACACACACACACACACACACACACACACACACACACACACACACACTATCAGGACTACATTAGACTCACTATGGCTGGCAAAGCCTGTGTTGCTGTAGGTCACTGTGTCCCCGAGAAATAAGCACTCCTGCACCCCATCCTGAGAGACGAGAGGACACCTTTACAAAGTGTCTAGAAACAGCTTCAACAGTTTGATTGGAAGATCAAGCCGGCTCCGGGGCTTCACTGAAAACTCCATGTGGCATTGATCAGCGGCAGGTTAATCTACAGTGTTTAATGTACAGAGAATGATACTTTTCGAGTGTAAGTGTTGTGTTGACACCTTACGATGGGCATCGGGAAACTGACGTGCTGTGATTGTGTAATTAGGACGGAGCCATCCCGCTTCCCTCTATTTTACATTTAGGGGATTTTGCTGATGCTTTTATCCAAGACAACTTACAACCATTCATTCACACACTGACTGTGGAGTCCACCACGCAGGGCTCCAGCTCGTCAGGAGCAGTCAGGGTGAGGTGTCTTTCTCAGGAACACCGCGACACACTAGGAGGAGCAAGGCATCGACATAGCAACCTCCCGGTAACCAGCCAACCCGCTCTCTACCTCCTGCCACCCTCCATTGATTATATCCCAGCCAAATGAACAAGTGCTCGCTCGTTAGACACGACAGCGCACAACACACCAAAATAATCCCTTTAAAATAGATACCTCTGCATCAGAATGATTTCATGTCTGAATTCATTCCATCACTGAACTCAACATCTTTCCCGCCGGGACCGTCACACACCGTGTAGCGCAGTCTGGAGGTGTTGGAGTAGATGGGCTGGGAGCGGGTGGTATCGTTGAGGCAGAACAGGTCGTCCATGTACATGTTGGGGGTGGGAAATCGCCTGGTCTGCAGGCCACTGAGAGGGAGAGGTAATAAACGGTCAACTGTCAATGGATTGCATTTATAAAGCGCTTTTCTATCCATCGGCCCTCAAAGCGCTTTACCATCTTGCCTGACATTCACACACCGACGGCAGTTTCAACCGTGCAGGGCGACAGCCAGCTCATCAGGATCAGTGGGAGTGAGGTGTCTTGATCAGGGACACCTCTGCACTCAGCTGGGAGGAGCTGGAGATCGAACTAGCAATTTTCCGGTTACCAGCCAACCCGCTCTATCTCTCTACCTCCTGACCACATGCCGCCAATACAATACCGATTGGCGGATTGAGGGGATGGATAGATTAAAGGGTTAAACGCAGTTAAGCAGGCCTCACCTGAGGGCTACACCTGTATTGTCTGGTTCTCCATCCTTGCCACAAGATGGATTCTGATGGTAAGCTTCTTCCCTGAGCAGCTGAAGCCATCGCTGTTTGTCGTCCAAGCAGCTGGCCTGGAGAGGAAGATGCATACAGAGTGAAGCATTGATAACACTTAACACTCCCAAGAACAGCAACCATTCATACGATTTATGTCGTGCTTTTCAGGACACTCAAAGCGTTGACATAGAAGCACTGTACATAATAAGATATGTACATCTGAGCTTAGTTTGCCAGCCACAGCTTCTGACAAGAAGATCCATAACATCAGATGATCTGCAATCAGAATGAATGGTATCTCTGATCCATTAATCTTTAATCCAAAGCAACACATTGGTGTTTCGAACCAAGAATCGTACACCTTACACAGCCTCAGACCGACAATGTGCTGCCCTATCAGAGATGAAATCAGACTCTGGTTCAAACGGGTCTAATATCATCCTGGGTCATGACAGCAAGGACGCCAATAGCTTCTTCTTGAATCGCCCCCTGGTTAAAGACACTGAGACGGAGCACTAGCTACCATCAGAAGAGTGAGGCACGACTGACTCTTCTCACACAGGTCTGTTGTTATACTTTCCACATGTGTGTCCTTACATCATTGTTATGCTTTCTTACCCCATGTTCTTATCCCCCATTGGCATTAGTGAGCCAGTGTTGGAATATTGGTGGCGGACATCTTTCCAATAAAAATGTTGATAGAAGGTCTTGAGACCAATCCCACCATGAAATCTGTGCGTTATTCAAACACTATTCTTTTCATGCCAATGCAGATCCCTTCTCTTTCAAAATGTATCTATTTTTTTCATGCATGAACCTCTATTGCAACATAACAGGAATTATAATAGGAAAGGGACCACCCGATCTGATCCATATACCAACTTCAAAATGTGGTAAGGCACAATGGTTTGTGTGGGGAATTGAGCGAGAAGCACCCTGAACCAGTAGTAATCCTGAGGAATGACGTGAGTAGGTGCTGTGCTCCCAACGTGTGGGGAGCTATCTCAGTACCTCCAACACGGCCATCTGAAGCCCATGTAGGCTGAGATAGATGCGGTAGGATTGCTCAGTGGCAGGCCCAGGGAGGACGTCTGCCCCTCGTAGCGGCAGGGTGTACTGGGGCGGGCGGTCGCCCTCGTCAGACGGCCCCTCCTCGTCGCCGAACATCTTCAGGAGCCCCACCTCCACCTGGCACAGCAAGCTTTGCCATTGGTAGTTCATCAGCACATTGAGGAAGCCTATAGGTGCGCCCATGGGAGGAGAGAGGGAAGAGGACGTTAGAGGAGGAGGTCGTTGTGTGTTCTTCACTGGATGTGTTCATCGTCACTTAGCTCTGCATAAAACTGTATGCGGCCCAACGGTCTGGGAAATGCACAATGTCACTACTGCTGGTCACCGGGAACAGGGGATCCCAACCGGTGGTCAATTTGAATGCCTTCATTTTAAGATGCATAATTTTTAAAGAAAGTGTGTGGCTATTTTTCCAGATGGTTTATTCGTCATATTCACAACAATTAAAGCAACAGCAATGAAATGCGTGAGTCTCAGGCTCCCTTCAACAATACAATAGTACAAAAAAATACAATTTATAAGAGAAACACAATAAAAGTCACCTGAGACTTCAATAAACACAGAAGTAGTGCAAAGACACATTTAATTTACAGTGCATACTTTACAGTGGTTTGGTTGTATATCAATCATTTTATGTCCATGTTTTGTGTTTTAATTACCCTTTTCTGCCAAATATTTCAATGTCTGGTACTAACGGGTCCAGCAACCGGGTGTTGGGAATCACTGACCAAGAACAAAACTCAAGACTAGGAACTACACTCAATACATTACCTATGTGCGGTTGTTACTACTGATGTAGAAAATCATGTAATTCTCGAATTTATACAACCAGGAGAAGGGTACTCTCAACATGACCTTGAACAGAGGGCCCCTAGTTAACTACTTGTTGGGATGTGGATTAGCCATTACAAGACACAGTAATGAACACCTACTTCTTTATCAAACACTGTGCATCTCTACCAAACTTTAGTATTAGTATTAAGTTTTCCAGCTCTATAATATAATGCTTCCAGTGCATTCATACATATTGTTTCATAATGTGAACAAATGTATTAGGTTGTGGTGAGTTTCCAGTCGTCCGTCTGGTTTCAAGTCCCAGAATAAGGACCAAGTTTATTTTGGTCGTGGTAAGAGTCCCAACTTCCGTCAGGGTTTGAGTCCCAGAATAAGGAGCAAGTTCCACTAGGTCGCTGTTAGACTCCCGATGTCCGTCTGTGTTCGAGTCCCAAAATAAGGACCTAGTTTCTTCAGGTCGGGGCAAGTCCTGAAATTGCATGACGGGTCACTAAAGTGATTTGTTAATTTTTGCTAGTTTGTCAATGTTGATATACGTGTCCTGAATATAACTTAGACGTTTATGTCCAGGGGTCTTGTTTTACGATTTGCTAGTTTCTAGCCAAGGAGTGAAACCGTATTTTCAATTAACTCACTGGTGAGGGTAGATGAATCGCTAGACGTTTTTTTTGTTTTGATTTCCGGCATGTGATCAGAGAAACGGGTTGTGTTGGATAACCTGAGGGGAAAAGAAAGTGAGCCGGCCCATCACCTGGTTTTGGCATACCGAGCTCCGTGGCAGACGTTTTATTTTTTTTAAGGGGGTAACGTGAAAGCTGGCTATTTTTAAGCACAAAAGAGCAGGGTTAGGGAAGTAAATAGAGAGAGATCCACTGATATTTGAGAAGACAACTTCTAAATATGAGGATGCTCTCGATAGAGAGAGAAAAAGAGAGAGGTAAAGCAAATAGACAGAGATGTATGCCATCTTTTTTATTTATTTTTAACAAAGGTTCACTCATTCAATCATTCATTTACACAAGTTTATTGAGAATCATGATGATTGATTACTGATCACTGATATAACCATTATTTTTGTGAGGCTGTGACAATGCCTCCCCCAAACTGATACTACACTTTTTCTTTTAAATCACACGTTTCATCGTACCTGGACGTCCAGGAGACACGGACACGAGTTGAGTCCTTGTGATAGCAGAGACTGCTATCTGTTCTTGAACTGAACTGTGTCTCAGCGATGTCCTGACGACCTACTACAAACATTCATCCCCATCACACCTGCGGTGACCATCGCCTGGAAAATAACTCTGTTGCAACTGCCTACTCAAAACCAACTGAGCCATGATGTCACTGGTATTCTTTGTGATGTTGTTGTGTCATCTGTATGCAGGGGGAAATTGTTCATTTGACAGCCATAATGTAGTCTGTAAAGATAACACCTTTCTACAAAATGCAGGGGTGAAGGGTAATGCTACCATTAGTTCTAAGCGTGGTTTATTCCATCAGAACTTTCATGTTGTTCCTCCAACTCAGAGATAATTTTCTGCTATCATTACAAACTATGGTGTCACAGTTGTCCATGATGAGATTAGAGATTTAGTCAATAGCGAATGCTTCAGGCATTAATGATTGACATTACCATGACAATGTGGTCTTTGGGAGGATGGCAAAGTGGGTTGGGTGGATCTATATTTTCTCAGATCCAAATCGCCATTTGTCATTCCAATTATTATGCTATATGTGGTCATTAAGTTATCCCTCTGTGTGTTTCACCGAATCACCGCCCCCCAACCAACCTCCTGGGGAATGCCCCGATCGTGTTGCCCCTCCTTATGGTGGCGGTGTTAGAGAGCCAAGCCCGTCGCAAGGTCTGGTGTCCTATACTTCGCAAAGTTTCTTAGGCTAAGCCTTACCCTAGGCCCTGTACATTTGTTTAGACTAACGGAACCACTATTCTGCTGGGAACACTGAGAGCTATTAAAGATGTTGGAGCTTCACTGCCGATCAGAGGGAGGTGTCTGGACAGTCCCTTTCCTTTATTTTTAATTTTCCTATCAGTTTTGGTTTAATCATGATGAAACTAATGAGTTTGTTATTTTTAAGTAACCTCCACCTGGTTCACTTTTTTATGATGAGTATACTTTTACTTTTATTTAAACAGGCAGGTAGCCATGTGCTAACAAGTATGCATAACAGCTTACAGGCTTGTGCTTGCTGGGCCCCAGCAACACCAACAGTCTCCAAGCTACAAGCAGCTACAGAAGTCTCCTAGCAGCAGCACCAGTGACAGCAGGGTCCTGGCTACAACTGCAGCCACTCCAGCACCAGCAGCCACTCCAGCCTATCGATCCAGTCCTGCCACTCCAGCCAGTCTAACAACAGCAGCCACGACGGCCTCGCCAGCTACTTCAGAAACCATAGCCACTCCAGCCAATCCATCCACTCCAGCAACTCCAGTAACAGCAGCCACTCCAGCTACTTCAGTCACTCCAGCAACAGCAGCCACTCAGGGACGCAGGAAGTGGGGTGCTCCGGGTGCTGCCGCACCCCCCTAGTGGACAACAGACGCAACTACAACACTTGAACTCAGGCAATGCCGCGTTTTTTTTTTTTTTTTCGTCATCCGATTATATACAGCACCCAGGGCCGCCGCTCCCATAACGAGCACCTCAAGTCCTGAGGGGGCCCCCAAAACCCCCCCCCCCCAGTCAACAATTGTTTGCACCCCCCCCCCCCCCCCCCCCCTCCGCTCAACAATTCAGCAGTCAGCACACCCCACTTCATATGACTTCCTGCGTCCCTGCAGCCACTCCAGCCAGAGCAGCCACAAGAGCAACTGCAGCCACTTCAGCAACTCCAACCACTCCAGCAACATCAGCCACTCCAGCCGAAGCAGCCACTGCAGCCACTACAAAAACTCCAGCAACAGCAGCCACTCCAGCAACAGCAGCAACAGCAGCCACTCCAGCAACAGCTGCCACTCCAGCTACTCCTGCAACGCCAGCCACTCCAGCCACTCCAGCCACCCCAGCAACTGCAGCAACTCCAGCCACTCCAGCAACAGCTGCCACTCCAGCTACTCCAGCCACTCCAGCAACACCAGCCACTCCAGCAACACCAGCCACTCCAGCCACTCCAGCAACAGCTGCCACTCCAGCCACTCCAGCCACTCCTGCCACTCCTGCGACTCCAGCAACTCCAGCAACTCCTGCCACTCCAGCAACACCAGCCACTCCAGCAACAGCTGCCACTCCAGCCACCCCTGCCACTCCAGCCACTCCTGCCACTGCAGCGACTCCAGCCAATCTGACTTCCCTCCACATCTTAAAATACACCTTATGGCATGTACTAACTATGTTAGAAATTTCATGCTTTTCTCAAAAAGTGCACAATCGTTATGCTTATCCGCTGTACTATTAGATCTAAGCGTGATTTATTCCATCAGAACTTTCAAGGTTTTACTAGACATTACTGATATCATTACAAAATATGGTTTAACAGTTGTCCTTGAGATTAGAGATTTAGTCAAAACTAAATCGCTATAGCTATAGCGTTCGCTACAGCGAACACTTCAGGCCTTGGTCTGACTGCCATTAATATGATAAAGTGGTCATTGGGAGGATGGCTAAGTGGGTTGGGCGGGTCTACATTTTCAAAGATATTCCAAATCGCCCTTTGGCCTTCCCATTATTATGCTCTATGTGGACATCAAGTTATCCCTGTATGTGTTTCCACGATTCACCGCCCCCCCAAACCAATATTGTTTGCTCCCATTAGGTTGGCTGTGATAGAGAGCCTACCCCGTCGCAAGGTATGGTTGCCAAAACGTCGCAAAGTGAGCGAGCAGAGGGAGGTGTCTGGACAATCGATCTCCTTTATTTTTCAATTTTAATCTGTTTTGGTTTAATCATGAATAACCTAATGAGTGCGTTATTTTTAAGTAGCCTACACCTGGTCGACTTGTTTATGATGTGTATACTTTTAGGTTTACTATTGCCTTTTATGCCTTCTTTTGTTGATTTAGTTAATTGTTAATTGTTTACCAGTAGATACACTGTATTCTCATTTAAAGAGTGATCTTTAAACTATGTTTAATATGATCAAGACGGAGGAATGTAAAATGTGGCCGTTCTTTTGTGTCTCTCTGTGTTGTCTGTGCATTTCTTAGTCTGGGAACAGGGCAGTGCCACTCCTACTGATACCAGGTGTTATTCCAAACAATCCTCCATTTGTTTACGTCCCAATAAGGACGAACCAACCAGGTTGTCTGGGACATAGCCAAGGCCATATACCTTATCAAGGGAGACATTGCATCTGTTATTTTGTTCTTCACGTTTTCTTTCCTATAATAGGCTACTCACCCCAAACCTACCTGTTCTTGAATAAACCATCTATTCGACCCTCTGAACCAACCGGTTAAGTTGCCTTGATTTCCACTTCAAGAATTACTACTACACTCCAAAGCAACCATGGCGTTTCTAATAAGGTGATTTGTTTATTTTGTAGTTCTTTACTCTGTGATTAATCAGTGGCATGGACTAAATGCATTTCTTCAAATGTATCTACCAGGGTACTGCAATTGGCTCTGCTATTTGCTGTGGGTTCTCAAGTACATGGTGAGTTGAATCCAAAAGTATGAATTTAAAAAGGCAGGTAGCCATGTGCTAACAAGTGTGCATAACAGCTTACAGGCTCGTGCTTGCTGGGCCCCAGCAGCACCAGCAGTTTCATAGCAACGAGCAGCACCAGCTGCTCGTAGCTAGACCAGCTACTCCAGCCACTCCAGCAACACCAGCCACTGCAGCGACTCCAGCAACTCCAGTAACTCCAGCCACCCCAGCAACAGCTGCCACTCCAGCCACTCCAGCCACTCCTGCCACTCCAGCAACCCCAGCCACCCCTGCCACTCCTGCCACTGCGGCAACCCCAGCAACTCCTGCCACTCCTGCCACTCCAGCAACTCCAGCCACAGCAGCCACTCCAGCTACTCCTGCAACGCCAGCCACTCCGGCCACTCCAGCCACCCCAGCAACTGCAGCAACCCCAGCCACTCCAGCAACACCAGCCACTCCTTCCACTCCAGCAACACCAGCCACTCCAGCAACAGCTGCCACTCCAGCCACTCCTGCCACTCCTGCCACTGCAGCGACTCCAGCAACTCCAGCAACTCCTGCCACTCCAGCAACACCAGCCACTCCAGCCACTCCAGCAACAGCTGCCACTCCAGCCACCCCTGCCACTCCAGCCACTCCAGCCACTCCTGCCACTGCAGCGACTCCAGCAACTCCAGCCACTCCAGCCACCCCAGCAACCGCAGCAACTCCAGCCACTCCAGCAACAGCTGCCACTCCAGCTACTCCAGCAACACCAGCCACTCCAGCAACTCCAGCAACTCCTGCCACTCCTGCCACTCCAGCAACACCAGCCACTCCAGCCACTCCAGCAACAGCTGCCACTCCAGCCACCCCTGCCACTCCAGCCACTCCAGCCACTCCTGCCACTGCAGCGACTCCAGCCACTCCAGCCACCCCAGCAACCGCAGCAACTCCAGCCACTCCAGCAACAGCTGCCACTCCAGCTACTCCAGCAACACCAGCCACTCCAGCCACACCAGCCACTCCAGCAACAGCTGCAACTCCAGCCACTCCAGCAACAGCTGCCACTCCAGCCACTCCTGCCACGCCAGCAACCCCAGCCACCCCAGCAACTCCTGCCACTCCAGCAACTCCAGCCACAGCAGCCACTCCAGCTACTCCTGCAACGCCAGCAACTCCAGCCACTCCAGCCACCCCAGCAACTGCAGCAACTCCAGCCACTCCAGCAACAGCTGCCACTCCAGCTACTCCAGCCACTCCAGCAACACCAGCCACTCCTGCCACTCCAGCAACACCAGCCACTCCAGCAACACCAGCCACTCCTGCCACTCCAGCAACTCCAGCCACTCCAGCAACAGCTGCCACTCCAGCTACTCCAGCCACTCCAGCAACACCAGCCACTCCTGCCACTCCAGCAACACCAGCCACTCCAGCAACACCAGCCACTCCTGCCACTCCAGCAACACCAGCCACTCCAGCAACACCAGCCACTCCAGCCACTCCAGCAACAGCTGCCACTCCAGCCACTCCTGCCACTCCAGCAACTCCAGCCACAGCAGCCACTCCAGCTACTCCTGCAACACCAGCCACTCCAACCACCCCAGCAACTGCAGCAACTCCAGCCACTCCAGCAACAGCTGCCACACCAGCCACTCCAGCAACAGCTGCCACTCCAACCACCCCTGCCACTCCAGCCACTCCAGCCACTCCAGCAACAGCTGCCACTCCAGCTACTCCAGCCACTCCTGCCACTCCAGCCACCCCTGCCACTCCAGCCACTCCAGCCACTCCAGCAACACCAGCCACTCCAGCCACCCCTGCCACTCCAGCCACTCCAGCAACTCCAGCCACTCCTGCAACAGCTGCAACTCCAGCCACTCCAGCCACTCCTGCCACTCCAGCAACCCCAGCCACCCCAGCAACCGCAGCAACTCCAGCCACTACAGCAACAGCTGCCACTCCAGCCACTCCTGCCACTCCAGCAACCCCAGCCACCCCTGCCACTCCTGCCACTCCTGCCACTCCAGCAACTCCAGCCACAGCAGCCACTCCAGCTACTCCTGCAACGCCAGCCACTCCAGCCACTCCAGCCACCCCAGCAACTGCAGCAACTCCAGCCACCCCTGCCACTCCAGCCACTCCTGCCACTCCTGCCACTGCAGCGACTCCAGCCACTCCAGCCACCCCAGCAACCGCAGCAACTCCAGCCACTCCAGCAACAGCTGCCACTCCAGCTACTCCAGCCACTCCTGCCACTCCAGCAACACCAGCCACTCCAGCCACTCCAGCCACCCCAGCCACTCCAGCAACTCCAGCCACTCCAGCAACAGCTGCCACTCCAGCCACTCCAGCAACCCCAGCCACCCCAGCAACCGCAGCAACTCCAGCCACTCCAGCAACAGCTGCCACTCCAGCTACTCCAGCCACTCCAGCAACACCAGCCACTCCTGCCACTGCAGCGACTCCAGCAACTCCAGCCACTCCAGCAACAGCTGCCACTCCAGCCACTCCAGCAACAGCTGCCACTCCAGCCACTCCTGCCACTCCTGCCACTGCAGCGACTCCAGCAACTCCAGCAACTCCTGCCACTCCAGCAACACCAGCCACTCCAGCCACTCCAGCAACAGCTGCCACTCCAGCCACTCCTGCCACTCCTGCCACTGCAGCGACTCCAGCAACTCCAGCAACTCCTGCCACTCCAGCAACACCAGCCACTCCAGCAACAGCTGCCACTCCAGCCACCCCTGCCACTCCAGCCACTCCAGCTACTCCTGCCACTGCAGCGACTCCAGCCACTCCAGCCACTCCAGCAACAGCTGCCACTCCAGCTTCTCCAGCAACACCAGCCACTCCAGCCACTCCTGCCACTCCAGCAACACCAGCCAGTCCAGCCACACCAGCCACTCCAGCAACAGCTGCAACTCCAGCCACTCCAGCAACAGCTGCCACCCCAGCCACTCCTGCCACTCCAGCAACCCCAGCCACCCCAGCAACCGCAGCAACTCCTGCAACTCCAGCAACTCCAGCCACAGCAGCAACTCCAGCTACTCCTGCAACGCCAGCAACTCCAGCCACTCCAGCCACCCCAGCAACTGCAGCAACTCCAGCCACTCCAGCAACAGCTGCCACTCCAGCTACTCCAGCCACTCCAGCAACACCAGCCACTCCAGCAACACCAGCCACTCCAGCCACTCCAGCAACAGCTGCCACTCCAGCCACTCCTGCCACTCCAGCAACTCCAGCCACAGCAGCCACTCCAGCTACTCCTGCAACGCCAGCCACTCCAGCCACTCCAGCCACTCCAGCAACACCAGCCACTCCAGCCACTCCAGTAACACCAGCCACTCCAGCCACTCCAGCAACAGCTGCCACTCCAGCCACCCCTGCCACTCCAGCCACTCCAGCCACTCCTGCCACTCCTGCAACACCAGCCACTCCAGCCACTCCAGCCACCCCTGCCACTCCAGCCACTCCTGCCACTGCAGCGACTCCAGCCACCCCAGCAACCGCAGCAACTCCAGCCACTCCAGCAACAGCTGCCAGTCCAGCTACTCCAGCCACTCCTGCCACTCCAGCAACAGCTGCCACTCCAGCCACTCCAGCCACTCCTGCCACTCCAGCAACCCCAGCCACCCCAGCAACAGCTGCCACTCCAGCCACTCCAGCAACAGCTGCCACGCCAGCTACTCCAGCCACTCCAGCAACACCAGCCACTCCTGCCACTGCAGCGACTCCAGCAACTCCAGCAACAGCTGCCACTCCAGCTACTCCTGCCACTCCAGCTACTCCTGCAACGCCAGCCACTCCAGCCACTCCAGCAACACCAGCCACTCCAGCCACTCCGGCAACACCAGCCACTCCAGCCACTCCAGCAACAGCTGCCACTCCAGCCACCCCTGCCACTCCAGCCACTCCAGCCACTCCTGCCACTCCTGCCACTGCAGCGACTCCAGCCACCCCAGCAACCGCAGCAACTCCAGCCACTCCAGCAACAGCTGCCACTCCAGCTACTCCAGCCACTTCTGCCACTCCAGCAACACCAGCCACTCCAGCAACTCCAGCCACCCCTGCCACTCCTGCCACTCCAGCAACGCCAGCCACTCCTGCCACTCCAGCCACCCCTGCCACTCCAGCCACTCCTGCCACTCCTGCCACTGCAGCGACTCCAGCCACCCCAGCAACCGCAGCAACTCCAGCCACTCCAGCAACAACTGCCACTCCAGCTACTCCAGCCACTCCTGCCACTCCAGCAACAGCTGCCACTCCAGCCACTCCAGCCACTCCTGCCACTCCAGCAACCCCAGCCACCCCAGCAACAGCTGCCACTCCAGCCACTCCAGCAACAGCTGCCACTCCAGCTACTCCAGCCACTCCAGCAACACCAGCCACTCCTGCCACTGCAGCGACTCCAGCAACTCCAGCAACAGCTGCCACTCCAGCTACTCCTGCCACTCCAGCAACACCAGCCACTCCAGCTACACCAGCCACTCCAGCAACACCTGCAACTCCAGCCACTCCAGCAACAGCTGCCACTCCAGCCACACCAGCCACTCCAGCAACCGCAGCAACTCCTGCCACTCCAGCAACTCCAGCCACAGCAGCAACTCCAGCTACTCCTGCAACGCCAGCAACTCCAGCCACTCCAGCCACCCCAGCAACTGCAGCAACTCCAGCCACTCCAGCAACAGCTGCCACTCCAGCTACTCCAGCCACTCCAGCAACACCAGCCACTCCAGCAACACCAGCCACTCCAGCCACTCCAGCAACAGCTGCCACTCCAGCCACTCCAGCTACTCCAGCCACTCCAGCAACACCAGCCACTCCTGCCACTGCAGCGACTCCAGCAACTCCAGCCACTCCAGCAACAGCTGCCACTCCAGCCACTCCAGCCACTCCTGCCACTCCAGCAACCCCAGCCACCCCTGCCACTGCGGCAACCCCAGCAACTCCTGCCACTCCTGCCACTCCAGCAACTCCAGCCACAGCAGCCACTCCAGCTACTCCTGCAACGCCAGCCACTCCAGCCACTCCAGCCACCCCAGCAACTGCAGCAACTCCAGCCACTCCAGCAACAGCTGCCACTCCAGCTACTCCAGCCACTCCAGCAACACCAGCCACTCCTTCCACTCCAGCAACACCAGCCACTCCAGTAACACCAGCCACTCCAGCCACTCCAGCAACAGCTGCCACTCCAGCCACTCCTGCCACTCCTGCCACTGCAGCGACTCCAGCAACTCCAGCAACTCCTGCCACTCCAGCAACACCAGCCACTCCAGCCACTCCAGCAACAGCTGCCACTCCAGCCACCCCTGCCACTCCAGCCACTCCAGCCACTCCTGCCACTGCAGCGACTCCAGCCACTCCAGCCACTCCAGCCACCCCAGCAACCGCAGCAACTCCAGCCACTGCAGCAACAGCTGCCACTCCAGCTACTCCAGCAACACCAGCCACTCCAGCCACTCCAGCCACACCAGCCACTCCAGCAACGCCAGCAACTCCAGCCACTCCAGCCACCCCAGCAACTGCAGCAACTCCAGCCACTCCAGCAACAGCTGCCACTCCAGCTACTCCAGCCACTCCAACAACACCAGCCACTCCAGCAACACCAGCCACTCCAGCAACACCAGCCACTCCAGCGACTCCAGCAACAGCTGCCACTCCAGCCACTCCTGCCACTCCAGCAACTCCAGCCACAGCAGCCACTCCAGCTACTCCTGCAACGCCAGCAACTCCTGCCACTCCTGCCACTCCAGCAACTCCAGCCACAGCAGCCACTCCAGCTACTCCAGCCACTCCAGCAACACCAGCCACTCCAGCAACACCAGCCACTCCAGCCACTCCAGCAACAGCTGCCACTCCAGCCACTCCTGCCACTGCAGCAACTCCAGCCACAGCAGCCACTCCAGCTACTCCTGCAACGCCAGCCACTCCAGCCACTCCAGCCACTCCAGCAACACCAGCCACTCCAGCCACTCCAGCAACACCAGCCACTCCAGCCACTCCAGCAACAGCTGCCACTCCAGCCACCCCTGCCACTCCTGCCACTCCTGCCACTCCTGCCACTGCAGCAACAGCTGCCACTCCAGCCACTCCAGCCACTCCTGCCACTCCAGCAACACCAGCCACTCCAGCCACTCCAGCAACACCAGCCACTCCAGCCACTCCAGCAACAGCTGCCACTCCAGCCACCCCTGCCACTCCTGCCACTCCTGCCACTCCTGCCACTGCAGCAACAGCTGCCACTCCAGCCACTCCAGCCACTCCTGACACTCCAGCAACCCCAGCCACCCCAGCAACAGCTGCCACTCCAGCCACTCCAGCAACAGCTGCCACTCCAGCTACTCCAGCCACTCCAGCCACTCCAGCAACACCAGCCACTCCTGCCACTGCAGCGACTCCAGCAACTCCAGCAACTCCTGCCACTCCTGCCACTCCAGCAACTCCAGCCACAGCAGCCACTCCAGCTACTCCAGCCACTCCAGCAACACCAGCCAATCCAGCAACACCAGCCACTCCAGCCACTCCAGCAACAGCTGCCACTCCAGCCACTCCTGCCACTGCAGCAACTCCAGCCACAGCAGCCACTCCAGCTACTCCTGCAACGCCAGCCACTCCAGCCACTCCCGCCACTCCAGCAACACCAGCCACTCCAGCCACTCCAGCAACACCAGCCACTCCAGCCACTCCAGCAACAGCTGCCCCTCCAGCCACCCCTGCCACTCCTGCCACTCCTGCCACTCCTGCCACTCCTGCCACTCCTGCCACTGCAGCGACTCCAGCCACTCCAGCCACTCCAGCAACAGCTGCCACTCCAGCCACTCCAGCAACACCAGCCACTCCAGCAACACCAGCCACTCCAGCCACTCCAGCAACAGCTGCCACTCCAGCCACCCCTGCCACTCCAGCCACTCCTGCCACTCCTGCCACTGCAGCGACTCCAGCCACTCCAGCCACCCCTGCCACTCCAGCCACTCCAGCAACTCCAGCCACTCCAGCAACAGCTGCCACTCCAGCCACTCCAGCAACCCCAGCCACCCCAGCAACCGCAGCAACTCCAGCCACTCCAGCAACAGCTGCCACTCCAGCTACTCCAGCCACTCCAGCAACACCAGCCACTCCTGCCACTCCAGCTACTCCAGCCACTCCTGCCACTCCAGCAACACCAGCCACTCCAGCCACCCCTGCCACTCCAGCCACTCCAGCAACTCCAGCCACTCCAGCAACAGCTGCCACTCCAGCCACTCCAGCAACCCCAGCCACCCCAGCAACCGCAGCAACTCCAGCCACTCCAGCAACAGCTGCCACTCCAGCTACTCCAGCCACTCCAGCAACACCAGCCACTCCTGCCACTGCAGCGACTCCAGCAACAACAGCAACTCCAGCCACTCCAGCAACAGCTGCCACTCCAGCCACTCCTGCCACTCCAGCAACCCCAGCCACCCCTGCCACTCCTGCCACTCCAGCCACCCCAGCAACTGCAGCAACTCCAGCCACTCCTGCCACTCCAGCCACTCCAGCCACTCCAGCCACTCCAGCAACACCAGCCACTCCTTCCACTCCAGCAACACCAGCCACTCCAGCAACACCAGCCACTCCAGCCACTCCAGCAACAGCTGCCACTCCAGCCACTCCTGCCACTCCTGCCACTGCAGCGACTCCAGCAACTCCAGCAACTCCTGCCACTCCAGCAACACCAGCCACTCCAGCCACTCCAGCCACCCCAGCAACTGCAGCAACTCCAGCCACTCCAGCAACAGCTGCCACTCCAGCTACTCCAGCCACTCCTGCCACTCCAGCAACACCAGCCACTCCTGCCACTCCAGCAACACCAGCCACTCCAGCCACTCCAGCCACCCCTGCCACTCCAGCAACACCAGCCACTCCTGCCACTCCAGCAACGCCAGCCACTCCAGCAACACCAGCCACTCCAGCCACTCCAGCAACAGCTGCCACTCCAGCAACCCCTGCCACCCCAGCAACTGCAGCAACTCCAGCCACTCCAGCAACAGCTGCCACTCCAGCTACTCCAGCCACTCCAGCAACACCAGCCACTCCTTCCACTCCAGCAACACCAGCCACTCCAGCCACTCCAGCAACAGCTGCCACTCAAGCTACTCCTGCCACTCCTGCCACTGCAGCGACTCCAGCAACTCCAGCAACTCCTGCCACTCCAGCAACACCAGCCACTCCAGCAACAGCTGCCACTCCAGCCACCCCTGCCACTCCAGCCACTCCAGCCACTCCTGCCACTGCAGCGACTCCAGCGACTCCAGCCACCCCCGCAACCGCAGCAACTCCAGCAACAGCTGCCACTCCAGCTACTCCAGCAACACCAGCCACTCCAGCAACACCAGCCACTCCAGCCACACCAGCCACTCCAGCAACAGCTGCAACTCCAGCCACTCCAGCAACAGCTGCCACTCCAGCCACTCCTGCCACTCCAGCAACCCCAGCCACCCCAGCAACCGCAGCAACTCCTGCCACTCCAGCAACTCCAGCCACAGCAGCCACTCCAGCTACTCCGGCAACGCCAGCAACTCCAGCCACCCCAGCAACTGCAGCAACTCCAGCCACTCCAGCAACAGCTGCCACTCCTGCCACTCCAGCAACACCAGCCACTCCAGCAACACCAGCCACTCCAGCCACTCCAGCAACAGCTGCCACTCCAGCCACTCCTGCCACTGCAGCAACTCCAGCCACTCCAGCAACAGCTGCCACTCCTGCCACTCCAGCAACACCAGCCACTCCAGCAACACCAGCCACTCCAGCTACTCCTGCAACGCCAGCCACTCCAGCCACCCCAGCAACTGCAGCAACTCCAGCCACTCCAGCAACAGCTGCCACTCCAGCCACCCCTGCCACTCCAGCCACTCAGCCACTCCTGCCACTCCAGCAACAGCTGCAACTCCTGCCACCCCTGCCACTCCAGCCACTCCTGCCACTCCTGTCACTGCAGCGACTCCAGCCACTCCAGCCACCCCAGCAACCGCAGCAACTCCAGCCACTCCAGCAACAGCTGCCACTCCAGCTACTCCAGCCACTCCTGCCACTCCAGCAACACCAGCCACTCCAGCCACTCCAGCCACCCCTGCCACTCCAGCCACTCCAGCAACTCCAGCCACTCCAGCAACAGCTGCCACTCCAGCCACTCCAGCCACTCCTGCCACTCCAGCAACCCCAGCCACCCCAGCAACCGCAGCAACTCCAGCCACTCCAGCAACAGCTGCCACTCCAGCTACTCCAGCCACTCCAGCCACTCCAGCAACACCAGCCACTCCTGCCACTGCAGCGACTCCAGCAACTCCAGCAACTCCAGCCACTCCAGCAACAGCTGCCACTCCAGCCACTCCAGCCACTCCTGCCACTCCAGCAACCCCAGCCACCCCTGCCACTCCTGCCACTGCGGCAACCCCAGCAACTCCTGCCACTCCTGCCACTCCAGCAACTCCAGCCACAGCAGCCACTCCAGCTACTCCTGCAACGCCAGCCACCCCAGCAACTGCAGCAACTCCAGCCACTCCAGCAACAGCTGCCACTCCAGCAACACCAGCCACTCCTTCCACTCCAGCAACACCAGCCACTCCAGCAACACCAGCAACTCCAGCCACTCCAGCAACAGCTGCCACTCCAGCCACTCCTGCCACTCCTGCCACTGCAGCGACTCCAGCAACTCCAGCAACTCCTGCCACTCCAGCTACACCAGCCACTCCAGCAACTCCAGCAACAGCTGCCACTCCAGCCACCCCTGCCACTCCAGCCACTCCTGCCACTGCAGCGACTCCAGCCACTCCAGCCACTCCAGCCACCCCAGCAACCGCAGCAACTCCAGCCACTCCAGCAACAGCTGCCACTCCAGCTACTCCAGCAACACCAGCCACTCCAGCCACTCCTGCCACTCCAGCAACACCAGCCACTCCAGCCACACCAGCCACTCCAGCAACAGCTGCAACTCCAGCCACTCCAGCAACAGCTGCCACTCCAGCCACACCAGCCACTCCAGCAACGCCAGCAACTCCAGCCACTCCAGCCACCCCAGCAACTGCAGCAACTCCAGCCACTCCAGCCACCCCAGCAACTGCAGCAACTCCAGCCACTCCAGCAACAGCTGCCACTCCAGCCACTCCAGCAACAGCTGCCACTCCAGCTACTCCAGCCACTCCAGCAACACCAGCCACTCCAGCAACACCAGCCACTCCAGCAACACCAGCCACTCCAGCCACTCCAGCAACAGCTGCCACTCCAGCCACCCCTGCCACTCCAGCCACTCCTGCCACTCCAGCTACTCCTGCAACGCCAGCTACTCCAGCCACTCCAGCCACTCCAGCAACACCAGCCACTCCAGCCACTCCAGCAACACCAGCCACTCCAGCCACTCCAGCAACAGCTGCCACTCCAGCCACCCCTGCCACTCCTGCCACTCCTGCCACTCCTGCCACTGCAGCGACTCCAGCCACTCCAGCCACCCCAGCAACCGCAGCAACTCCAGCCACTCCAGCAACAGCTGCCACTCCAGCTACTCCAGCCACTCCTGCCACTCCAGCAACACCAGCCACTCCAGCCACTCCAGCCACCCCTGCCACTCCAGCCACTCCAGCAACTCCAGCCACTCCAGCAACAGCTGCCACTCCAGCCACTCCAGCCACTCCTGCCACTCCAGCAACCCCAGCCACCCCAGCAACCGCAGCAACTCCAGCCACTCCAGCAACAGCTGCCACTCCAGCTACTCCAGCCACTCCAGCAACACCAGCCACTCCTGCCACTGCAGGGACTCCAGCAACTCCAGCAACTCCAGCCACTCCAGCAACAGCTGCCACTCCAGCCACTCCAGCCACTCCTGCCACTCCAGCAACCCCAGCCACCCCTTCCACTCCTGCCACTGCGGCAACCCCAGCAACTCCTGCCACTCCTGCCACTCCAGCAACTCCAGCCACAGCAGCCACTCCAGCTACTCCTGCAACGCCAGCCACTCCAGCCACTCCAGCCACCCCAGCAACTGCAGCAACTCCAGCCATTCCAGCAACAGCTGCCACTCCAGCTACTCCAGCCACTCCAGCAACACCAGCCACTCCTTCCACTCCAGCAACACCAGCCACTCCAGCAACACCAGCCACTCCAGCCACTGCAGCGACTCCAGCAACTCCAGCAACTCCTGCCACTCCAGCAACACCAGCCTCTCCAGCAACAGCTGCCACTCCAGCCACTCCAGCCACTCCTGCCACTCCTGCCACTGCAGCGACTCCAGCCACTCCAGCAACAGCTGCCACTGCAGCGACTCCAGCCACTCCAGCCACTCCAGCCACCCCAGCAACCGCAGCAACTCCAGCCACTCCAGCAACAGCTGCCACTCCAGCTACTCCAGCCACTCCTGCCACTCCAGCAACACCAGCCACTCCAGCCACTCCTGCCACTCCAGCAACACCAGCCACTCCAGCCACACCAGCCACTCCAGCAACAGCTGCAACTCCAGCCACTCCAGCAACAGCTGCCACTCCAGCCACTCCTGCCACTCCAGCAACCCCAGCCACCCCAGCAACCGCAGCAACTCCTGCCACTCCAGCAACCCCAGCCACAGCAGCCACTCCAGCTACTCCTGCAACGCCAGCAACTCCAGCCACTCCAGCCACTCCTGCCACTCCAGCAACCCCAGCCACCCCAGCAACCGCAGCAACTCCTGCCACTCCAGCAACTCCAGCCACAGCAGCCACTCCAGCTACTCCTGCAACGCCAGCAACTCCAGCCACTCCAGCAACAGCTGCCACTCCAGCTACTCCAGCCACTCCAGCAACACCAGCCACTCCTGCAACACCAGCCACTCCTGCAACACCAGCCACTCCAGCCACTCCAGCAACAGCTGCCACTCCAGCCACTCCTGCCACTGCAGCGACTCCAGCAACTCCAGCAACTCCTGCCACTCCAGCAACACCAGCCACTCCAGCAACAGCTGCCACTCCAGCCGCCCCTGTCACTCCAGCCACTCCAGCAACTCCAGCCACCCCTGCCACTCCTGCCACTACAGCCACCCCAGCAACTCCTGGAACACCAGCCACTCCAGCCACCCCAGCAACCGCAGCAACTCGGTGCCAGAAAGGATGCACTGGACGATGCAAGTGTGCCAAAACTGCACTCAAGTGCACTGCACTGTGCTCCTGTTCTGGAGACTGTTCGTTGTCCTGCTAAACAGTAGCTTAGTAGAAGCAGTAGTGGTGAATCAGCAGAGCTTAATTTAGCTGTAAATATATTGTTCACTGTTTTGTAAAGTAAATACTTTTACACATACCTCTCCGTTTGCTTTTTGATTTGTGGACTGCGGCATGGGAAAATAACTTATTTTAAGTTGTGTCCTCCAACCCCAAGACTAGGGCATAACAGTTCGATTTTTTTTCTGCAATCATTTGTATGTAGTATTCAAGTAGACCATGGGTGTTAACTTATCATTATTATTTCTTAAAAAGGCAAGCAAATGGTTTCCCTATTATATATCTCAACCAGTGTTACAACTTAATTTAAAGGTTCTAAACTAAAAGGCAGATCATCGATAACGTGGGCTTGCCTTGTGACCTCGATAACTCAAAAGGTTTTAATGGGAAACATGTCAAATTTTCTGTGAACATTCATGACAGGTACAGGACCAACCACGTGGATTTAACCACGTGGTAACCCTAAGTGATTTGATGTAGCGCCACCACCTGGCAAAGGTTTGCATTTACGGACAAAAATTTGTAAATTCTTACCTTGACCTTGACCTAAATATGTTTCCTCAAACACTAGGTTTCTCAAAAGTTTCACCAAATGATTTGGCATATCGACTTTAGTTGGAAATGACATCTTAAATGTTTTATAACATTGCATGGTTCCAAAATTATGAGCGTTTGAACATTATACCCAGCGGAATGTCGGCCATCTTGAATTTGGCGTCTCACGGCCGTCACAGGCAAAATCTGACTTCTCTCCACATCTTAAAATACACCTTATGGCATGTACTAACTATGTTAGAAATTTCATGCTTTTCTCAAAAAGTGCACAATCGTTATGCTTATCCGCTGTACTATTAAGTCAAGATCGCAACTCAAAACTCACCTGTTCAAACTCGCACACAACGTCTAACTGATCACTGTTTTGATTGTTTTTTTGTTTTGTTTCGTCTTGTTTTTGTTTTATTTATTTCTTATTGCTTATGTTTATTTATTTATCTTTTTCCACAATGTCTTGTTTTTTAAAAAATTGTATGATGACTATATGCTCTGTAAGGTGACCTTGGGTGTTTTGAAATGCGCCTCTAAATTAAATGTATTATTATTATTATTATTATTATTAGATCTAAGCGTGATTTATTCCATCAGAACTTTCAAGGTTTTACTAGACATTACTGATATCATTACAAAATATGGTGTAACAGTTGTCCTTGAGATTAGAGATTTAGTCAAAACTAAATCGCTATAGCTATAGCGTTCGCTACAGCGAACACTTCAGGCCTTGGTCTGACTGCCATTAATATGATAAAGTGGTCATTGGGAGGATGGCTAAGTGGGTTGGGCGGGTCTACATTTTCAAAGATATTCCAAATCGCCATTTGGCCTTCCCATTATTATGCTCTATGTGGACATCAATTTATCCCTGTATGTGTTTCCACGATTCACCGCCCCCCCAAACCGCCCCCCCCCCGGGGACTGCCGCAATATTGTTTGCTCCCATTAGGTTGGCTGTGATAGAGAGCCTACCCCGTCACAAGGTATGGTTCCCAAAACGTCGCAAAGTTTCTAAGGCGAAGACTGCATCTATGCCCTGTAATTTTGTTTTGACTAACAGAACCACTTTTCTGCTGAGAACAGTGAGCGAGCAGAGGGAGGTGTCTGGACAATCGATCTCCTTTATTTTTCAATTTTAATCTGTTTTGGTTTAATCATGAATAACCTATTGAGTGCGTTATTTTTAAGTAGCCTACACCTGGTCGACTTGTTTATGATGTGTATACTTTTAGGTTTACTATTGCCTTTTATGCCTTCTTTTGTTGATTTAGTTAATTGTTAATTGTTTACCAGTAGATACACTGTATTCTCATTTAAAGAGTGATCTTTAAACTATGTTTAATATGATCAAGACGGAGGAATGTAAAATGTGGCCGTTCTTTTGTGTCTCTCTGTGTTGTCTGTGCATTTCTTAGTCTGGGAACAGGGCAGTGCCTCTCCTACTGATACCAGGTGTTATTCCAAACAATCCTCCATTTGTTTACGTCCCAATAAGGACGAACCAACCAGGTTGTCTGGGACATAGCCAAGGCCATATACCTTATCAAGGGAGACATTGCATCTGTTATTTTGTTCTTCACGTTTTCTTTCCTATAATAGGCTACTCACCCCAAACCTACCAAAATTTCCTTCAACTAAATGAGGACAAAACAGAGATAATTGTATTTGGTTCTAAAACGGAAAGGCTTAATGTAACCCAACACCTTCACTCTTTGTCCCTGAAAACCTCAATCAAAGCCAGAAATCTAGGGGTTATCATGGTTTCAGATTTACATTTCAACAGTCACATCAAATCAGTTCCAAAATCGGCATATTATCACTTTCAAAATGTAGCAAGACTTAGAGGGCTCATGTCTACCGAAGAATTACAAAAACTTGTACATGCATTTGTCACTAGTAATCTTGATTACTGCAATGGTCTCCTTACAGGTCTCCCAAAACAAACTCTGAGGAAGCTTCAGCTTATTCAGAATGCTGCTGCTAGAGTTCTAACAAAGTCCAAAAAATCTGAACATATTACACCAATTCTTAAATCGTTACATTGGCTTTCTGTAGGTCAGAGAAATTGATTTTAAAATCATGTTGCTAATCTATAAATCCCTACATGGTTTAGGCCAACTTCGGGAATTTCTTCGCTGTTTTCTTGGTTTTGGCACGCACATTTCTCTACACAGCGCCCCCTACAGCTTCGTAGTAGATATTTTACAACACTGTTGTAACAACTCCTTGACGACCCTTCGACATGCACTTCTACGCGAGCCATGTGCATTTGTTTTCAAAGAAGCCGGCGAATGCGTGGAGCCATGTCCGAAGTAAATGTTCATGTGTAGGCATGTTCAAGTGTAGGCAAGGTTATACATTTTTTAAATGGTGTGTTTGTATTGCAATAAACATATAGCCATCCTTTTTTATAGTTGACGGGGAGAATTTATATCCTAGATTATAATTGTTTTATCTTAGGTTGAACAGAACAATCAGTGTGAGAGTGTTGGCCAACATAATAATCTAAATAAACAAGAACCTGGATTCGGGGATTCAGTCTGTATCAGGGGGACGAGACAGACGAACAGCAAAACACCAATGGAAACAAAGGTGTTTATGGTTGCAACCAAGCAAGCTAGAAACATACAGGGCTCACAACAAAACGGTCGAGAAAACAATTTTTACAGGGCTCACAACAAAATGGTTTGATCAAACACATGTGTACAGAGACTATCAACATCAAGAATACCACGAGGACACAGTTCACCCAAGGGTACTTTCAATTTCAAAAGCAACACGGCCAAGTCGGAGTCTGATTTGCAGTCTTCTTTTTCTTTCAGTTCACGCTATTCCTGAAAAGCTTGCCCAACGTTTACTCGTGTCTGGCCTCTCTGTCGGTCAGTCTCCCCTTTCTCTTCTTCTGTTCCTCCGACATTGGGTTTCTCTGTCTCTTTTTAGTCGGCTGATCTATGATGAATGTAACAATCCCTTAGTTAAGGCCGATATATGCTCTGTTTTAGACGTAACGCGTAAGCACGTAAGATACATAACCCCCCCCTTGCGCGGTAAAATATCCCCCCTTACGTGCTTAAGTGCGTCGCCCAAAATTCCTGACTATGCGACTAAAACACTACGGCCCTACGCAGCTCGCAAAGACTGTGATTGGCCAGCTAACCACATCCTTTCAGGAGTCTCACATTTCCGGTTTTACAGCAACCTTAACATCGTTCAGAGTGTGGAAAAAGACCGCTAACCTAAACTTAGCTACTGCTACTCTCGTCGAAAATACTGGAAGTGCATAAATATAAACAAGCCAGCGATTTCCACTTCCACGCCCACAGATTCGTTCGTTGCTCCCCCTACTGTTCTGGCGGAGAATCCCCTTGCAACACGCGCAATCCTTAAGGAACCTTAAAGGAACCGTAAATCAAAACAAAAACAAAATCTAAAACAAGTCCCTTGTGTAAATTACATGCTTACGTCTCTGCGTCTAAAACGACCCTAAATCGGCCTTTACTTGTGTTTATATCGAGCCGGTTCCGTGTTTGGGGGTCTGTGCCGTAAAGCAATTCGTTACTTCGCGAGACCCGAGACTCCCGCGAGAGTGGGCGGCGGGTAGCCGGCAGAAACATATTCCTTTTCTCCGCCAAGATGCGCAAGGGGGAGTTGAAACAACGAACAATCGAACAAAAATGTATAATGGAACCATCGCAATGACTCCTAGCCTGTTATATTAAGGTAAATCAAGCCAAAAAAGTTGCATAGTTCCCCTTTCACTCGTGTCTGATCTCTTTTCTGGTCCATTCTTCTTTTGTTCCACCGACAGTCGCCTCTTGGGTTCCTTATCAGTCGATTGATCCATGATGAATGCAACAATTGCCTCGCAACTGGCTGTTTATATCTAGCCGGTGCCATGTTTGCGTGTGTGTCTGTGCCGTAAAGCATTTTCGAAACTACAATCTGACTACATTTTCGAGGATACTTCCGCTGCGTCACATCCGGAATGTCCCGGTCCGAGCAGATCAAGTTGCATATGCGCTTTTTCACTGTAGAGGCGACACCCACCAATCGACCCAGAAATGGATGCAGAACCATCAGCATAACTCTCAACCTGCATACTTAATGTAATTTTGGCTAAAAAAGTTGCATAGTGGGCCTTTAACTGATATGCTTCCGCTACATAAGCCTTCTAGACTACTAAGATCAAAATAGCCCCCCTCACCCTCCTCCTCCCTTGGTGCATTCTAACTTTATCGTCGTTGTGGATATCCTTAGCAATGAGTTGATACTTCTTGTTGGGTCTTGAAATGTTCATAAGAGTCCGCAGAAATTGAATATCAATATTATTTTAGAGTCATTACATGGTGTACATGCACAAGCCATCTTATACAAAGCAGCCGAAAAATAGAAAACCGAAACGCTACTATGTTTTTTTGTAGAAAACTGCGATTCAGGGTTTGAATTCTGCTATTGTCGTCTGATTCATTGAATCAGACGTTTGCCAGGGTCTCACGGTGACATAGAGCACTCCCACATGTCTGTAAGACCAATACTTCCTTGTTTACAAGCCTTACAAGCCAATGAGGCGATCACTATCAAAACGGGGTGTGTATACTTTGTTTGACAGCTACACCAGCAGACAGCAAGGGTCGGGGACGGGCCTTAGATATCCTAATAGCCAATGAAAATACCTTTCTGACGATATCCTGCATGTCAAACAACGTCTCACGTGTGGTTGAGAAAACAAATGCGCAAGGGGTGTGCGTAAACTAGCAGGCTCTTCCCCAGAGTCGGATAGCTAAAAATTTGATTTTTGTGTGGTTATACCTGTCTCATTACATATCAGAACATCTGGTATGCTATCTAAATGGTTCACAAGAAAGCCCAGAGGGTAACCTTTCATTTGAGACCAAGATTATGCTTCTACATGTTTGGGTTCACTTTTGTTTACAGTATGCATTTTGGGTAGCCAAAGGTCTTTTTTGGAGTATCCAAAAGGACCCTGACCAGAACGAATGGACATATCGTTACATAAAAGGAGCTGGAGACTTCACCTTTTATGCTTTGTTGATCTGCTTTTACACAAAGCATCACAAGACCTAGGGCTAGGGCTCAGTAGTGTTTCCAAGGGATATGGAGTTACCCAGGGTACTACAATCAGCTTGGTTTTGGAGTTGTGTGTAACCGGCCGGGAGGAAAAACAATATTATAGTCTTCCCAGCACTGTGAGAATACATGATACAGTTATTCTGATAATGTCATAAAATTCTACAGGTTCTCAGCTTTCCAAAGAGACCAAGCATGTGATTAGAGGTCATACTATGAAGGAGCAGTGCTCTCTAGAGTAGGCGCAGCGCAAAAACCAAAAAATTGCCCGAACACTAACTGCCTTTTTCAAAGCTTTAGGGAAATTGCCTTACTGGAGGGAGTTGTTAACTATCTGCAATATGTCTATTGCTAGGCAGTCAAAAACATTCTTAAAGAGGTTTGTAGGTAAAGTATCAAGGCAACAGGTGGATGCCTTTAGTTGTGTCACAGTTTCCACTAGAGTTTTAGAGTATAAAGCATGCCATCCTCGCCACGTTACTGTTGCCTGAACAGGGTGGTAGTCCAATATTTTTGTTTGAAGTGGAGATATTGATGGCGCGTCTGATGCCTTCAATTTTATCAGTATAAAAAGCTGCAAACTCTTCCACTGCATTTCTGCGTGGAATGGAGATCAGGTTGAACTCATATAACCTTTTTGTGTGAGGCTGTGACAATGCCTCCCCCAAACTGACGCAGTTTAGATTTATTTTAGAAAAAATCTAAACTCTAACATTTGATGCCGTGACCCGGATTTTAATATTACCAGGATATGAAGAGCTTGATGAAGTAAGGACCTATTTTTTCTGTTTAAGAGCGGTCAATCATCATGAATATACATTGTATGAATGAGAAAAATTATTAGGTCATGGGTAGGGTCCCGACGTCTGTCTGGTTTTCGAGGGCCAAGTTCCTTTAGGTTGTGGTTGGAGTCCTGACGTCCCACTGAGTTCGAGCCCCAGAAAATGAACAGAGTTCCTTTAGGTCATGGTTAAAGTCCCGACGTCCCACTGGGTTCGAGTCCCAGGATAAGGACCGAGTTCCTTTAGGTCGTGGTTAGAGTCCCGATGTCCGTCTGGGTTCGAGTCCCAGAATAAGCACCAAGTTCCTTTAGGTTGTGGTTGGAGTCCCGACGTTCGTTTGGGTTTGAGTCCTGGAATAAGGACCAAGTTCCTTTAGGGCGTGGTTATAGTCCCGGCGTCCGTCTGGGTTCGAGTACCAGAATAAGAACCAAGACCCTTCAGGTTGGGCCACATCCAAAAATTGCATGCAGAGTCACTCAAGTGATTTGTTAATTTTTGCTAGTTCGTCAATGTTGATACGTGTCCTAAATAGAATTAAGACGTTTGTTTTGTCCATGGGTTTCGTTTTACGATTTGTTAGCCAAGTAGTGAAACCAGATTTATATTTAACTCACTGGTGAGGTTACATCAATCTTTTTTTTTTCAGACGTTAAATCACCGATACGGGTTGTTTTAAACCAACTGAGAGGAAAAGAAAGTGAGCCTGCTGTTGGCATACCGAGCACCGTGGGACACCGTGGGCCTACTAAACGCATACGGCTCCTTTAAATGCGTCTGCATAATTGAATTGTACGTCATGAGCGACTTGAGCGACCAAAGCGAACAGAAAAATTTGCAGCGAAACTTTGTGAGCGACCAAAGCGTCTTTGACGCTTTGGTCGCTCCTGGTGTGGACGTACAGTTAGTCTGGGAACAGGGCAGTGCCCCTCCTACTGATACCACAAAGCCGGTTTTATCACATAACCGGGTAAATTATCCCAGGGTTTGCGTTAACCCTAGGTTTTCCGTTCCAAAATGAACACGGTATGTTAGTTACTATATAAACATATATTCTGAATCAAACCTGGTCGGAGCAGGTTAAGTTTGGAACATAACCCGGTTTTGGGTATTTACACCCGCGTTCACCGCAGATTTCATGTGTTCACAATGGCATGCCGTTTTGATGAGAGGCCTGTTGATATCGGAGCGCAAATTATGCGTGCATCTTGGCATGTCGGATGACTTTTTGCTGGAGAGATATATCTCGCGCAAATCTTTCATATATTTAAATAGCCTTCTCCAGCCTTCCAACACTACCAATCGAGGACCTGGCCTCAGTTCACTCCAGACTATTTGCGTAGCCCTCCGTTTTTTGCAAATGCTAGTTGTCAGAATTGGGGATCCAGCCCGGATCTGCAAATCCACAGTTCTACTCTGAACCCAGTTAACAAAAAGGGAAGGGTATAGACTCAAGTGCAGAGAGGGTTAACTGAAAGGTTGTTTATTACAACAAAGTCTTTGGGCAAAAACACAGAAGATCACAAATTCCAAAACGAGTGCAAAATCCAAAAAGGGCAAAAAGTCCAACAGAGAAGGCAAAAGGAAAACTCAAAAACAGGTAGATCCTCATCAAAAGACAAAAGTCCAAAACGTCATACCAAAGGGGCAAATCCAAGTGGGTAATCCAGAGAGCAGGCAAGCGGTCAAAACACAGGGGATCAATAATAATTTCCAATACAAGACTTTAGCTTCGGTCAGAGTACGAACGTGGCACATCAAAGACTAAGCACTGAACATAGGCAAAAGCAGGGCTTAAATACATGGCTTGATTGGTCATGTGACCGGAGCAACAAGACACAGGTGACAGGGCTAATTGGCAAAGCAAGGGAACAGAAAATGCTTAAATAACACATGTACGGCCACTTGATGCCGCCAAAGTCCAAAGTGCAAAAAACATTATTCAAAACCATGACAGGACCCCTTCCCCTACGAACGTCTCCTGACGTTCCTAGGGCGGTCCGGGTGAGCAGCATGAAAGTCCTTACGGAGGTCTGTATCAAGAACGTCCCGTGCTGGAACCCAGGAACGTTCCTCTGGGCCGTATCCCTCCCAGTCAATCAAGTACTGCAACCCGCCACGAACCTGACGGGACTCCACAATACGGCGGACGGTGAAGGCTGGTTGGCCTCCAATAACACAGGGGGGGCGGGGGTGTTTCAGGGGCAGGGGCCAGAGGGGAAGTGAATACAGGGCGTAATAGGGACACATGGAAGGTGGGGTAATTTTAAGGGAGCGAGGCAACTGGAGGTAACACACAGGATTAATTCTTCGGACCACCTTGAAGGGGCCCACATAGCGAGGGGCCAGCTTGCGGGATTCCACCCGCAGCGGGAGGTCCTTGGCGGACAGCCAAACCCTTTGACCAGGGCGGAAGCTGGGGGCTGGTCTCCGAAGCCGATTAGCGTGGCACTGGTTCCTTTTGGAGGTCCGCAGGAGAGCCCGTCGGGCCTGTTTCCAGGTCCTTTTACATCGTCTCACGAACTGTAGCGCCGACGGGACACTCACATCCCTCTCCACCTCAGGAAACAAAGGTGGCTGACACTGGAATGGAGACATGCCAGTAGATGTGGACTGGAGTGTGTTGTGGGCGTACTCAGCCCACGGCAGCCGGGAACTCCAGGATGACGGGTTGTCAGCCACTAGACTCCTCAGAGATGCCTCCAGCTCCTGTTTGACCCTCTCCATTTGCCCATTGGACTGGGGATGGATCGTGAACCTACGGACTTCAGTGGGGGTTTCATTCCGTCTGCGCACGGCACCTTAACGATAATCAATGATCTTCCTCCCACTCAGGGTGAAAATGGTAGGTCTTAGCTCGTTTCCCCTCAGCAATGCCAACGTTTAGGAGTGTGTAACTACTGTTGACGGCTTTCAACTGCTGTTGATAGCGCACGCGCTGCCGCGCGTATATGTCCCGCGCAAATTTTATTTTATTAAAAAAAAATAAAAAAAAAATCGTTTTTTTTTTTTTTTTACCCCTCGCGGTCGACTTGGGATCTGTCGGCAATCGACTGGTAGACCGCGATCGACTGGTTGGGCACCCCTGGTTTAGCAGTTTGAAGAGCAGAGGGTAAATTTGGCAAGGCAATAAAGCGACAGGACTTAGAGAACCTGTCTACCACTACTAAATGAGGAGAAGACCTTGAGGACGTTGATGCTGTGTCTTACTACGAACACAGACGGTGCATGCTGCCACAAATTCCTTGACATCCTTCTCCATCTGCGGCCACCAGAAGCGTCTCTTCAAAAACTCCAGAGTCCTTTGATTGCCAGGATGTACTGCCAGGCATGAAGAGTGCCCCCACTGTAGTACTTTTGACCTCACCTTCTGGTGAACAAAAAGACGATCCGATGGACCCGTTCCTGGTCCTGGATCCTGCTGGAGAGCCCTCCTGACCTCGGTCTCAATGCCCCAGCGGATAGGGGCCACAATCCTTGAGCTGGGGATAACGGGACACTTGTCATACTCAGCGCCGAGGGCCTCAAATTGTCTAGATAGGGCATCTGGTTTCTGGTTCTTGGTGCCTGGTCGAAATTAGATGGTGAAGTTAAACCGGAAAAAAAAAGTGCCCACTGGGCCTGGCGGGGATTCAATCTCTTAGCCTGCTTCAAATACTCCAGATTCTTATGGTCGGTCCAGACTATAAACGGATCTTGGTCCCCTTCCAGCCAATGTCTCCACTCCAATGCCATCTTGACAGCCAGTAGCCCTCTGTCCCCAACATCATATCGGGCCTCAGTGGGAGATTGGCGATGAGAGTAAAATGCACAAGGGTGCAACTTCCCATCGGAGATACGCTGGGAAAGAATTGCACCAACCCTCACATTGGATGCATCCACCTCTACAACAAAAGGCAGAGAGGGATCTGGCAGTGCAAGGATAGGTGCGGACGAAAAACGCTCCTTGAGTAGTCTGAACGCCCCTTCAGCCTGAGGAGTCCATATGAACGGCACACCGCCCTTAGTGAGGGCAGTGATTGGCTCAGCCACAGTGCCAAAGCCCCTGATGAATTTCCTGTAGAAATTGGCAAATCCCAAGAACCGCTGCACCTCTTTGACAGACCTAGGGGATGCCCAGTTCCTTATTACCTGAGTCTTCACCGGATTCATTTGAACACGACCCTCCTTCAAGATGAACCCTAGAAAAGTCACCTCAGACACATGGAATTCACATTTCTCCGGCTTAACAAACCGGTGATTCTTCAGCAGCCTCTGTAAAACTTGCCGGACATGGTGACGGTGATCTGAAAGGGACTTAGAAAAAATCAAAATATCGTCAAGTTAAACAAAAACAAAGTGGTTAATCATATCTCTGAGAGCATAGTTTATAAGGGCTTGGAACACTGCAGGTGCATTAGTAAGACCAAAGGGCATAACTTGATACTTGTAGTGCCCTGTTGGAGTGTTGAAGGCGGTCTTCCATTCATTGCCCCTGCGGACACGAATGAGATGGTACGCAATTCTCAAGTCGAGTTTGGTGGAGACCTTGGCACCCTGGAGCAAATCAAAGGCAGTAGACTTTAGTGGCAGGGGATAGCGATTAAGGGAAGGACAGGCAAAAGCTCAATGCTACAGTCATAGGACCTATGAGGGGGCAACGTAGATGCTCTTGCCTGACTAAAGACCTCTTTCAGGTCCAAATATTCAACAGGAACTTGAGATAGCTCCAAGGCATCAACAGGTTCCACTAGTGGTTGGGCAAAACTTGGCAGGAGACAAGTGGCTTGGCAAGTGGGTCCCCACTCAAGAACAGTTCCAGTGGCCCAGTCAATACAGGGATTGTGCCGGTTCAGCCAGGGAAAACCAAGAACCACAGGGAACCCAGGTGAGTCAATCAGGTAGAGGGTAATTTCCTCCCGGTGAATGTCTGACTGGAGTCTCAGGGGGGCAGTGGCAGCAGTCACTCTTCCTTTACCTAAGGAGCGACCATCAAGAGCAGAGATAGTGAAGGGAGGATTAACTGCAATCTGAGGCACCTGTAGACGTCGGGCTACACTAATGTCCATAAAATTTCCCGCAGCGCCGGAGTCGATGAAGGCCTGAAAAGTGTGTCGCTGCTCTCCCCATGATAGATATACAGGTAAGAATACTCCTGCGCCTGAGGAGTCGGGAGAGTATGTTGCCCCAGTCATGCTCCTCCCTAATCTTGACGGGGCTGACCATTTCCCGGGCAGTCAGGACAAGAAGCTCGGAGGTGGCCTGCCTTACCACAGTAAAAGCATATGTAACGGAACAAATAAAATGAGTATGTGTATAGTTAAATCCTGTATCATTGGGTCAAGACCTTTATTTTGATATGTTGTTAATGTTGTATTCCGGATATCCTGCAGCAGAAAAGACGGTAACTGCTGCAGGTAGGTTGAGCATAAAACGTGTCCGCATGAAACTTTTATTAAAGTAATTCATTGATTCAGTAATTCATCAATATCATTGTCACTTATCTAGTGTAGACGGTTGTTTAATACACTCTTCATATATTTGGCATTGTATTGTTTCTTTTATTTGAGTTTTGATTTTCGGTTGCATTTGTAATATTGTATTTGTCTAGGCGGACCAGGAAATGCTCTTAACCTGTCCTTTATGTTGCTGACCCATTGTGCAGGTAACCGATAGGTTGTTTTAGTTAAATGTATGTTTATAATCCCACTTGTGGCGTTGCTAGCATTCAAAATCTAGAATGTCTAGCCGGTCCCGCCATTTTTACATGCAATACCTCTGGTCGCCACATGAGGGGAGGGATCAACTGTTTATGCAAGCTGTTTAGCGCAACTGTTTTAAATATATATAATAAATTATAGAGCAGAAAAGACGGTAACTGCTGCAGGCGGACCAGGAAATGCTCTTAACCTGTCCTTTATGTTGCTGACCCATTGTGCAGGCAATAAAACCGCTGCACTCAATGCTTAGCGTCCGAGTCCAATGCTTGAAGGAAAACAAAACACAACGCAGGTTACAGTGGTGCCGTGAACCGGATTCAACTGATTGGTCGCTGACCAACAACCCTTACCGGAGGACCTGTTACCATTCCCACACTGGAGATCAGCTGAGAACACTTGGGTATTGTGTTATATTTGGGGAACTGTAGAATCTATGAAATGTTATGAGTAGATATTAATGTGACTGTTTTAGTGCACATCGACATTTTGTATTTTTTTTTTATTATTACTATATATATTTTTTTCTTTTCTTCTCTCCGTCTTTTCCATTGTCATGGCTGGCTCACAGGTTAATGGAGCTCAAGGCTTTCTGACTCCTGTTAGTGTGGGTCGGGGTAGAGGTGTGTTGGGGTTGCCTATCCCTTTCCCTCAGCTTAGTGCGTCTGTGGGTACTACTGTAGGGATGGCAGCGAGGACTCCACGTCCTGTTGTTAGTGACACACCACACGCTGCTCACACAGAACAAAATAGTTTCCCTGCGCAACAGGCCCCCTGCACTTCCACTCCTTTAACTACAGAGGACCTTGTAGGCCAGATGAGTGGCATCGTGCAACACATAGGTCAACAACTAGCAGACAGCATTCTCACACACTTGGGTAGGTCTAGTCCTGCGGCGGCTTTGTCTACTCCAAGTGTACACAGTGGTAGCTACGCTCCAGCTCAGGACTCTGTGTCATCATCTCAGCTACATGTAATGAGTCAGAGGAAGGTGAGAGATCCCCCTACTTTCAGAGGTGAGAATTCAGACTCAGTTACTCTTGAAGAGTGGATTGAGCTAATGCAAACTTTCATAAAGAAGGGAGGTCTATCTATTGGAGAGCAGGGTGAAGAGATTCTCATCCATTTAAGGGGCAAGGCCAAGGATGTAGTCAAAGTGGGCATTAAATCAAGTGGCGTTGACATCAGACATGGTCCAGCTTCTATCTATAGCCTTTTGAGGAAGCATTTCAGTTGCAAGCAGTTTTCACCACTGCCTCTGCAAGACTTCTACACAACCTTCCCTGAACCACGGGAAGATCCCTTTGACTACTGGCTTCGCCTTAACTGTGCTGCTGATATTGCTGCCGAGTGTCTCCTGGAACAGGGTAAGCAGCAAGACAGCTTGTCCATTGAGGTCACACGTATGTTCATTAGGAACTGCCCAGATTCAGGTCTATTGCTCACTTTTCGTTCTAAGACCATCGACAAGTGGTCGGCTGCAGAAGTGCAAGAAGTTTTGGATGAGTACCACTCAGAGAAGGTCATCAAAGCAGCAGGGGTAGGGAAAGATGGGGCTGTTGGGGAGAAGAACGTGGCTGTGAACAGGATGGAGGTGGAGAGTAGCCTAGCTCCCCTGTGTAGCGCTCAGCCAACACCACAGTCCACATCAGCTGATCACTCTGCTCTGGAGAGGATGATTGGTAGGATGGAGAAGGTTCTTATGAATACTGCTCAGTCCAGATCAGCGGATAGAAGGACAAGTGGTCTACCTCGTATTCAAGGTCTTAAAGACACACCGTGTTTAGTTTGCAAAGACCCCTCTCATTCTGCCTTGTCACACTGTAAGGATAACAGACTGTGTTTCCAGTGTTTTTCTCCTGACCATGCAAGGGACAGATGTCCACGTAGGGGACAGAGTGCAGCACCCGGTGGCCAGGCGTCAAACTAACAGATCTGCGTGTGGGGGAGGACCACGTAGATTGTGAAAGTGTGTTTCCAACTTCTAGCTTTGAGGCTTTTTCTGACTATGAATCTCTTAGTCAGTTGTACAGTAGTGATTGTTCGTCAGAGAAGACAGTTATTTTTCAGAATTTGCAGACAGTTCCCAGGTCTGATAGTTTATTTTACACATCAGTTTCAATAGTGAATGGACTCCATGGCGTGTACTCAGTGAGTACTTAGTGTACTTAGTGTACTTAGTGAGTCTGCTGAAGCCATGTTGTTGAAATACATTCCAGGCATTTCAAAGCAGTCAGCTCAAGATATTGTGATTGTTGGCTGTGGAGGCCATCGTGTCACTCCAACAGCAATCTATGACCTCCAAGTCAGTGTGTACGGTTATTCAATGACTGTTCCCACTTTAGTTGTCCCAGGTCAATCTGAGGAGATGATTCTGGGCAGTAACGTCATCAAAAGGCTTTTGACGTGTCTGAGAGAGGCAGGTGGCAATTGGAAGCTCACGTCCATGCCCAGCAATAACCAGAGTGATGAATGCTCTCAGTTTTTGTCCCTTTTCTCCAACACTGGGTGGAGGTGGAGAGGTGAGTCTGTGCCAGACAGAGTGGGCACTGTAAAGCTCATGAGAAGTGTGACATTTGAGCCACAAACAGAGCACCTGGTTTGGGGTAAGCTACCCGTGTCTTCAGCCTTGTCTGTGGGTAGCACAGTCATCGTTGAGCCGACCAAGTCAAGATCAAGACCTAAGCAGATAATGGTTGGCAAAGTGATCACACCGCTTTGGGGTGATGGCTCCATTCCGATGAAAGTTATAAACCCAACCAATCATAGAATAGTCCTGAGGAGAAATGCTAAGATAGCCGACGTGTCACCTTGTATTGCTGTGGAAGACCTGCCACAGCCAGAACAGATCAAGTCAAATGTGCAGTGTACGGACAGCAGCCCCTCAACTCCCTCAACTCCCAGGTCAGAGGAAGAGATGAAACGTGCCTTGTGCAGTTTGAACCTCCCTGACATCGATCTGGAGTGTTGTGAGGTGTCGGCACACTGGAAAGACAAGCTGCTCCAGACCATTGAGAGATATGAGTCAATATTCTCAAGAGACAAAATGGACTGTGGAGAAGCCAGTGACTTTGTCCATCGCATTCATCTGGCTGATGACCGACCCTTTCGTTTGCCTTACAGGCGTATACCACCAAGCCAGTATGCTAAACTAAGGACGACTCTGAACGACATGGAGGAGAAGGGAATCATTCGCAAGTCACACAGTGATTATGCATCTCCCCTCGTGCTTGTCTGGAAGAAGAATGGCGATTTAAGGATCTGTACAGATTTCAGGTGGTTGAATGCTCGGACGGTCAGAGACACCTACCCGTTGCCTCACCAGTCTGATGTGTTGGCTGCACTGGGCGGGAACGTCTTATTTTCCACAATGGATCTGACATCAGGCTATTACAATGTGCCTCTGCAGGAAGAGCATAAGAAATTTACAGCCTTTTCTTCTCCTTTCGGTCTGCACGAGTACAACAGACTGCCTCAGGGTCTCTCAAACAGTCCAGCCACGTTCATGAGAATGATGATGTCAATCTTTGGCGATGAGAACTTCAGCAGTGTCCTGTGCTATCTGGACGATCTCATGGTGTTTGCTCCTTCCGAGTCTGTGGCCCTTCAGCGTCTTGAAATGATCTTCTCCCGTCTGTCGAGTCACAATCTGAAGCTGGCCCCAAAGAAATGCTTCTTCTTAAGACGTTCTGTTAAATTCCTTGGCCACATAATCTGTGAGAAAGGCATTGAGACGGATCGAGACAAGGTCGAGGCCATCAGCAAAATCCAGAGAGTTGATCTGATGGAGGCTGACGGGCAGACACCATGTTCAAAGAAGATCAGATCGTTCCTTGGTATGGTGATGTATTATCAACACTTTATTGAGGGATGTTCTGCGAAGGCCAAGCCACTCTTCAAGTTGACAGCAGGGTCCAGTAAGCAGACTCGTGGGAAGTTGGGGAGAAACGGCAGAGTGTCACTAAACTCGCCCCTACTGATTGGACACCTGCTTGTCAGCAGGCCTTTGAAGTCCTGAAGTCAGATCTGTACAGAGTGTGACCTTAGCTCACCCAATGTTCGACCAGCCTTTCATTCTGGCTGTTGACGCGTCTTTTGACGGAGTTGGAGCAGTCCTCTCTCAAGTCCCTCCTGGTGAGGAGATAGCAAGACCGGTAGCCTTTGCCAGCAGAACGTTGTCTCGGTCACAGATGAACTACCCTGCTCATAGACTTGAATTCTTTGCACTGAAGTGGGCTGTTTGTGAAAAGTTCAGCCATTGGCTAAAGGGAAGACATTTCACAGCATGGACTGACAACAACCCTTTGACATACATTTTGACAAAGCCCAGACTGGATGCCTGTGAACAGCGATGGGTGGCTAAACTTGCATCATACAGCTTTGACATAAAGTATGTCCCAGGCCCTAGAAACATTGTGGCAGATGCTTTAAGCAGAGAACCCTTCGTCTAGTCTTGCGTAAGCCACCGCATTGTTACCGAGCCATACATGTCTCTCTTGAGAAATTTCAGTGGTGTTGTGGATGACACAGTCCAAAATGCCTTCAGGTACTCCAACAATCATCAGATGGTCCTGAGATCAGGCAAAAATCCACATAACACGTCCGCCGACGAAGCCTCAGACACTGGTTCGGTCTGAGCTCCAGATGTTTCAGCTGTTCTGGAAGCTCATTCCAGTGGTGGTCTGAGTGAAGTCCTGGGTGCGAGTCCGGCTGTTCCTCAACTGCAGCAGGTTGACTCCCCCATTCCTCACAGCAGTCTTGTGAACCAACAAGGGCAAGATAGTACGATCAGCCGAGTCCTCTACTATATCGAGAGACGGCGGAAGCCATCGAAAAATGAGAGAACAGATGAGTCCTTCAGTGTGCGCCAGCTCCTGAAGTATTGGGACAGGCTCGTTATCCATGATGGCTTACTGTGCAAGGTGAGAAAAGATCAAGGCATGAACAGACGACTTTTTCTCTTTGTCGTGCCTAACTCTCTCAAAGCGCAAGTACTGAATGGAATTCATGATTCCGCTGGTCACCAAGGGAAGAGCCGAACGCTGTCTCTGGCTAGGCAGAGATTATTTTGGGTTGGCATGAAAAGAGACGTTGATGATCATGTGAAGAACTGTCATCGCTGTGTTGTTGGAAAGACACCAGAGCCCGGTGCTTGTGCTCCACTTGAGAGCATCCGCACATCGGAGCCGATGGAACTGGTCTGCATTGACTTTAGGTCTGCAGAGGTCAATGATGGGAAGTCCATGGATGTGCTTGTTGTGACTGACCATTTTTCCAAAATGGCTCATGCATTCCCGTGCAAAAATCAGTCCGCTAAGCAAGTGGCTCGGAAGCTCTGGGATGATTTCTTTCTCGTATACGGTTTCCCTAGGAGGATTCATTCTGATCAGGGAGCGAACTTTGAAAGCAAGTTGATCAAGGAGCTGTTGATTCAACGCAGGTTACACATAGCCCCTCCCTTCTACGGCGGTCCCTTTCAGCTTGAGAGAGACGGGTTCCTCCAATGTGCATGGGCTCAGGATCACTGGACGATGTGGGAGCAGAACTCTAGGATGGAGCTGGAACATCAGCCGATCTCCGGGCGTGAGGTTGGGTACGGTGGTGCTCACGCAGACGGTTGTCTAGCTGAATAGCCAGGGAGACAATGTCTCAAAGTCATTGGGTGTCTCCACGGTAGCCAATCCATCCTTCAGGGCATCAGACAATCCGTTGTAGAAGACTGAGATTAGGGCCTGCTCTTCTCAACCACTATCAGCTGCCAGGGTTCTGAAAGTAATTGCATAGTCAGCAGCACTGCCTAGTCCTTGTCGAAGTCTTAGGAGTTTTTTGGCTGCCTCCTGGCCCACTAATGATCGGTCGAAGACACGTAACATTTCTTCTTTGAAATCCAAATAATTAGAGCACATAGCGCCCTGTTGACCCCAGATAGCAGTCGCCCAGGCCAGAGCCTTGTCAGTTACTAGGGTGATTAAGTAAGCTATTCGGGATCGATCACCTGGATAACTTGAGGGCTGTAGCTCAAATGCTAAATCACATTGTGTCAAAAAGCCTCTGCACCCACCTGGATTTCCATCATATCTCTGCGGCGCAGGCAGTCTCGGTTCATGACTAGGTGGTGCAGGAGATGGTGCAGGAGATGGTGCCGGAGTCGGGTTGGGAGCCGGTGCTGGAGATGCTAGATTCCCGATTCTCCGCATTTCTGCCAGTATATGTTGTAAAACTTGGTCATGTTGCTGGACACGTTGCTGTAGATTGGGCAAGGCTTGGGCATGGGTTTCTATTGTAGCTCCGAAGCTGGTGAGGGTAGCCATGAGGCGTTCGATATCCGATAGATCCTGGGGGGGGGTCTCTGCTGAGTCATCCATGGCTTAGTCTTTCTGTCAGAATTGGGGATCGAGCCCGGATCTGCAAATCCACAGTTCTACTCTGAACCCAGTTAACAAAAAGGGAAGGGTATAGACTCAAGTGCAGAGAGGGTTAACTGAAAGGTTGTTTAACAAAGTCTTTGGGCAAAAACACAGAAGATCACAAATTCCAAGACGAGGGCAAAATCCAAAAAGGGCAAAAAGTCCAACAGAGAAGGCAAAAGGAAAACTCAAAAACAGGTGGATCCTCATCAAAAGACAAAAGTCCAAAACGTCATACCAATGGGGCAAATCCAAGTGGGTAATCCAGAGAGCAGGCAAGCGGCCTCCTATCATACAAAGAGCAATGGAGAATGTTCGATCGTAGCCGGCGGCTTCATTACAAGCACTAATCTTGATCTGTGAAGTTGATGAATTGTCACTTTTAGGTTTTCTACCTAGCTACCAAAAAATAACATTTGGAACATATGCGCTGTGGCACGCACACGGTTTGCATGTGATACTTCGAAGGCAAACAAAATCTAAAATACAAGAAAAACACAAAACCTAATTCAACCAGTACCCTCACATGGCCCCTGACCCTCTGAGGAGGTACCTCCATGTAGGCTACCCCCTCCATGCCAGGGCGCCCTGCATTTATGTCTATTAACAGCTCCTCCACGGGGGTCAAGACAATTTGAGGGCCAGATCCAGTCTGCCGACTGTCTACCTTTTCACAATTGGCTTAAAAAAAGGGCTTATTTAAATTTATACCAATACGATGGTGGGAAAAGCTTACCAGTTTGTATGTTTTTATACTTCATTTTTACTTGATCCGCTGACCGCTTGGGAGCCATCGGAGTACTTTTTTTTTTTAGAAGAAAAGGGTAATGGAACGTTAAGAATGCCTAACTGGGATATTTATAGATTCATGGCTCAAATATTAAGGATCAGGCTTTTGACGTGCAACTAACGCATTTATGCGGTCAGCGAACCGCTGCCAGGCTTTGGTTCTTCCGTTTCGCCATTTCGATCAGGGTTTCCATGATTCATACATCACGTCTTTGTAGGTTTGGCATGGACGAGCACAACCCTGTGTTAACCAACCCTGAGTTGATTGAACTAATGCATAACCTGTGCGGTGGAACCGACAGCTCTGGTTTAGTTGGCACAGGGTCAATCTACCTAGAGTTCAGCGTTAACTCTGTGTTTGTTAAACCTCCATTCGTGGAATACCCCACAGGTGTTATTCCAAACAATCCTCCATTTGTTTATGTCCCAATAAGGATGAACCAACCAGGTTGTGTGGGACATAGCCAAGGCCATATACCTTATCAAGGGAGACATTGCATCTGTTCTTTAGTTCTTCACGTTTTCTTTCCTATAATACTCACCCCAAACCTACCTGTTCTTGAATAAACCATCTATTCGACCCTCTGATCCAATCGGTTCAAGTTGCCTTGATTTCCACTTCAAGAATAACAACTACACTCCAAAGCAACCATGGCTTTTCTAATAAGGTGATTTGTTTATTTTGTAATTCTTTACTCGGTGATCCATCAGTGGCATGGACTTAATGCATTTCTTCAAATGTATCTACAGGGTACTGTAATTGGCTCTACTACTTGCTGTGGGTTCTCAAGTACATGGTGAGTTGAATCCAAAAGTATGAATTTAAACAGGCAGGTAGCCTTGTGCTAACAAGTATGCATAACAGCTTACAGGCTCGTGCTTGCTGGGCCCCAGCAGCACCAGCAGTCTCCTAGCTACGAGCAGCACCAGCTGCTCGTAGCTGGTGCCTCTGCAGCCACTGCAGCCTCTCCAGCCACAGCCGCCACCCCAGCAACAGCCGCCACTCCAGCCACACCAGCCAAGCGGCCACTCCAGCAACAGCGGCCACCGCGGCAACCGCCGCCACCTTCGCCACCGCCGCGACAGCGGCCACCGCCGCCACAGCAGCCACCGCGGCCACAGCAGCCACCGCAGCCACAGCAGCCACTGAAGCCACAGCAGCCACAGCACCAACTCCAGCAAGAGCAGCCACTCCGGCAACAGCAGCCACTCCGGCCACAGCAGCCACTCCAGCAGCAGCAGTCCACTAGCTACCAGACCCAGTAGAATTGGCAGCAGCAGTCTCCTTGCTACAAGCAGGTTGACTTATTATCTGCTCTCCTTATTTCAAATGTCTAAGGCACAATAATAAAATCATCAATTTCAAACTGTCTGTGTATTGTATATAAGCTATATACCTATATACCAGTTTCGTAAGAGCAAACATGGGGCCCCACATATATGGGGGTAAAAGGGATGATGATGCATAATATCTTTTAGACAATATGCAGAATCTTTTCACTTACGAATTAACACGGTCGGCTATTTTTTGCCAGCACGCCACCCTAGCCATATTATGGGCAACCGTGTTCCCCTTGGCTGTGATTTGAACTTTGAATTCCTCGTAGGAGTTCATAATAATACACTGCTCGCCTTGTATGAAATACACCACTCTCCACGATTTACTTTGCATAAGGGTGAGTCAAATGACGCGAGAAACGCCCCTTTTATGTGAACGCGCATAGTTTCGTGGTACCATTTAACTCTGATTGCGAGTTGCGGCTCTGTCGAGCCAGGTTTTCCCAAGAAAGCCTGGGTATGTTCAGCGAGGTTCGTGGTATACCCCTGGTGTGCACCTCGTGTTGGTATACCGAGCACCGTCGGATACGTTCTGTGCTCTGTGAAAGGTGGCTTTTTATTAGCACAAAAGTGCAGGGCTATGGAAGTAGACAGAGAGAGAGATCTGGCGATATTTGAGAAGACAACTTCTAAATATGAGGATACACTAGATAGAGAGAGAAACAGAGGGAGAGGTAGAGCAAGAAAACGGAGAGAGGAAAAGGGAGAGGTAAGGCGAGTCAGAAAATGAAGAGTCGAGAGAGAAGAGTTGTGCCAAGAAGAACCTGAGTTGGGTTCTTCTTGACACAACTGCTAGTTGTTTTTTTTAGAACATTTATGGCATCATTTTTATTTTTGAACAAAGGTTCACTCATTCATTCACTCACACAAGTTTATTGAGAATCTTGATGATTGATTACTGATCACTCATCTAACCTTTTTTTTGTGAGGCTGTGACAATGCCTCCCCCAAACTCCCCCAGCCCTTTCATCGTACCTGGACGTCCAGGAGACACGGACACGAGTTGAGTCCTTGTGATAGCAGAGGCTGCTATCTGTTCTTGAACTGAACTGTGTCTCAGCGATGTCCTGACGACCTACTACAAACTTTCATCCCCATCCCCATCACACCTGCGGTGACCATCACCTGGAAAATAACTCTGTTGCAACTTCCTACTTAAAACCAACTGAGCCACGATGTCACTGGTATTGTTTGTAATGTTGTTGTGCCATCATTTACATGGGGAAATTGTTAATTTGACAGACATAACGTAGTTCACAAAGATAACACCTTCTTACAAACTGCCCATGGGTTAGCTAAGACTAAAGGGATTCAGTCTTGTTGGGTTGGTGGGCTTATGCCATTTTCATCTCAGGTATATCGGTACCTCGCTGTCCCGTTCCCGAACATATTGCAGCTTACAAGTATGTCATCCAATTAAGATGTCGTCCCCAAATTAAGATTAAATTGTGCTATTCTCCTAAGCGTGTCATTTTTTGGTCTGATGAAGGAAAGGTTGCAGGTTGCGGGTAAGAGTGTGGGTTCACGGCAACAGGTTGCCATATCAGGAAAGGAACTGTTGGTAAATGTACTGATGCCTTGCCTGCAGGAAATGGGACCATGTTTGTGTGTGGACAGAATGCTTATTCATATCTGCCTCCTGATTGCCATGGTTCATGTTATGTCGCCTATTGGAGATTGTGACATACGAACAATCGCCTATTGGAGATTGTGGCATACGAACATTTGAAGGGTAATGCTACCATTAGATCTAAGCCTAATTTATTCCAACAGAACTTTCAAGGTTTTACTAGACATTATTTGCTGATATCATTACAAACTATGGTGTCACAGTTGTCCTTGATGAGATTAGAGATTTAGTCAAATCATCAACGCTATAGCAAACGCTTCAGGCCTTGGTCTGACTGTCATTAATATGATAAAGTGGCCATTGGGTGGATGGCTAAGTGCATTGGGTGGGTCTACATTTTCAAAGATAGTCCAAATCATAATTTGTCCTTCCAATAATTATGCTCGATGTGGACATCAAGTTATCCCTCTATGTGTTTCCCCGATTCACCGCCCCCCTACCGACCCCCCCGGGGACTGCCGCATTATTGTTGGCTTCCCTTAGGTTCGCTGTGTTAGAGAGCCTACCCCATCCCAAGGTATGGTGCCCTAAACGTCACAAAGTTGCTAAGGCTAAGACTGCATCTAGGCCCTGTAATTTTGCTTTGACTAAAATAACCACTTTTCTGCTGAGAACAGTCAGCAAGCAGAGGGAGGTGTCCGGACAGTCGATTTCCTTATTTTTCAATTATAATCTGTTTTGGTTTAATCATGAAAAACCTAATGAGTGCGTTATTTTTAAGTAGCCTACACCTGGTTGACTTGTTTATGATATGTATACTTTTAGGTTTACTATTGCCTTTTATGCCTTCTGTTGTTGATTTAGTTAATTGTTTATTGCTTACAAGTAGATCAACTGTATTCTCATTCAAAGGGTGATCTTTAAACTATGTTTAATATGATCGAAGAAGACGGAGAAATTTAAAATGTTGCTGTTCTTTTGTGTCTCTCTGTGATCGCATTTCTTAGTCTGGGAACAGGGCAGTGCTTCTCCTACTGACACCAGGTGTTATTTCAAACAATCCTCCATTTGTTTTTGTCCCAATCAGGACAAACCAACCAGGTGGTCTGGGACATACCCAAGGCCATATACCTTATCAAGGGAGACATTGCATCTGTTATTTTGTTCTTCACGATTTCTTTCCTATAATACTCACCCCAAACCTACCTGTTCTTTCATAAACCATCTATTCAACCCTCTGATCCAACCGGTTCAAGTTGCCTTGATTTCCACTTCAAGAATAACTACTACACTCCAAAGCAACCATGGCTTTTCTAATAAGGTGATTTGTTTATTTTGTAGTTCTTTTCTCAGTGATTAATCAGTGGCATGGACTTAATGCATTACTTCAAATTTATCTACAGGGTACTGCAATTGGCTCTACTACTTGCTGTGGGTTCTCAAGTACATGGTGAGTTGAATCCAAAAGTATGAATTTAAACAGGCAGGTAGCCATGTGCTAACAAGTATGCATAACAGCTTACAGGCTCGTGCTTGCTGGGCCCCAGCAGCACCAGCAGTCTCCTAGCTACGAGCAGCACCAGCTGCTCGTAGCTAGACCAGCCGCTGCAGCCACAGCCGCCACTCCAGCAACAGCGGCCACTCCGGCAACAGCGGCCACTCCGGCCACTGCGGCCACACCGGCCGCTGCAGCCACAGCGGCAACTGCGGCCACTGCGGCCACAGCCGCAACAGCCGCCACCGCAGCCACAGCCGCCACAGCCGCCACCGCAGCCACCGCCGCCACAGCAGCCACCGCAGCCACCGCCGCCACTGCAGCCACTGCGGCCACCGCCGCCACAGCAGCCACCGCAGCCACAGCAGCCACCGCAGCCACCGCAGCCACCGCCGCCACTGCAGCCACCGCCGCCACAGCAGCCACCGCAGCCACCGCCGCCACCGCCGCCACCGCCGCCACCGCCGCCACCGCCGCCACCGCCGCCACAGCAGCCACCGCGGCCACAGCCGCCACAGCCGCCACAGCAGCAACAGCGGCCACAGCCGCCACAGCCGCCACAGCCGCCACAGCCGCCACAGCGGCAACAGCCGCCACAGCGGCCACAGCGGCCACAGCGGCAACAGCCGCCACCGCGGCCACAGCGGCCACCGCAGCCACCGCAGCCACCGCAGCCACTGCAGCCACCGCCGCCACAGCAGCCACCGCAGCCACCGCCGCCACCGCCGCCACCGCCGCCACCGCCGCCACCGCCGCCACCGCCGCCACTGCCGCCACTGCAGCCACTGCAGCCACAGCGGCAACTGCAGCCACAGCAGCAACTCCAGCAAGAGCAGCCACTCCGGCAACAGCGGCCACTCCGGCCACAGCGGCCGCTGCCGCCACTGCCGCCACCGCCGCCACAGCAGCCACCGCGGCCACAGCCGCCACAGCCGCCACAGCGGCAACAGCGGCCACAGCCGCCACAGCCGCCACAGCCGCCACAGCCGCCACAGCGGCAACAGCGGCCACAGCGGCCACAGCGGCAACAGCCGCCACTGCAGCCACAGCGGCAACTGCAGCCACAGCAGCAACTCCAGCAAGAGCAGCCACTCCGGCAACAGCGGCCACTCCGGCCACAGCGGCCACTCCGGCCACAGCGGCCGCTGCCGCCACCGCCGCCACAGCAGCCACCGCGGCCACAGCCGCCACAGCCGCCACAGCCGCCACAGCAGCCACAGCGGCCACAGCCGCCACAGCCGCCACAGCCGCCACAGCCGCCACAGCCGCCACAGCCGCCACAGCCGCCACAGCCGCCACAGCGGCAACAGCGGCCACAGCGGCCACAGCGGCCACAGCGGCAACAGCCGCCACCGCGGCCACAGCGGCCACCGCAGCCACTGCAGCCACCGCAGCCACCGCAGCCACTGCAGCCACCGCCGCCACCGCCGCCACTGCCGCCACTGCCGCCACTGCAGCCACTGCAGCCACAGCGGCAACTGCAGCCACAGCAGCAACTCCAGCAAGAGTAGCCACTCCGGCAACAGCGGCCACTCCGGCCACAGCGGCCGCTGCCGCCACTGCCGCCACCGCCGCCACAGCAGCCACCGCCGCCACAGCCGCCACAGCCGCCACAGCCGCCACAGCGGCAACAGCCGCCACAGCCGCCACAGCCGCCACAGCCGCCACAGCCGCCACAGCGGCAACAGCCGCCACTGCGGCCACAGCGGCCACCGCAGCCACCGCAGCCACTGCCGCCACAGCGGCAACAGCGGCAACTCCAGCAAGAGCCGCCACTCCGGCAACAGCAGCCACTCCGGCCACAGCAGCCACCCCAGCCACAGCAGCCACACCAGCAGCAGCAGTCCTCTAGCTACCAGCCCATTAGAAATGGCAGCAGCAGTCTCCTTCCTACAAGCAGGTTGACTTGTTAACTACTCTCCTTATTTCAAATGTCTCAGGCAAAATAATAAAATCATAAATTTCAAACTGTCTGTTTGTTGTATGTAAGCTAGTCTGAATGCCAGCAGTTGCCAGAAATGTGGAAACTCATTTGAGGAACTGCATTATAATTGGCTCAAAATGCCATTTCAGAATAGCAGGAGACTCCTCCTCCTCTAGTAGGAGATAAAAAAAATGTTTTATTATTATTATCCGGCAAACTATAAGCGACACCAAGCAGAGAAGCGAGAGAGGTGGAGGAAGAATAGATATGTCTTTTTTACACATAGTAAGTTTCAATAACTCCATACCATTACATATCGACATTCAAGGAGCAAAGATGAGACGTCGTTGTGTGGTGAGAACTGATAGAAAATCTTAAACAACAACAATCGCCGGTGGGGAGAAGCCATTTTTCCATTGACTGGAAGCCTGCTTTATTTATTGTAGGTTACAAAAAATAAAGAAAATGGCGGCATTGTTGTTGTTATCGATTTTGTATCAGTTCTCACCACACAACGACGTCTCATCTTTGCTGCTTAAATGTCGGTATGTAATGGTATGGAGTTATTGAAACTTACTACGTGTAAAAAAGACTAGAAATTGAATGAAATTGAATGCCTCGAAAGTTGCACTGGGTGCCTTTAACTAAGTGAGGTTCTTACTACAAATAATTGTTTAAACCTTCAGTCGCTGACTTGGTACTGTATTGAGACACTCTTCATTTCAGTGTTCCTTTCATAATGTATATTCTAGCCCATATATTTTGTGTTCAAAATATAGTAGTTTTAGGAAAAGTCAAAAGGCAATTTTGGAACCTAACATGTATACAGGCCTAACATTAAAGTGTAATAGGGGTTATGCAGAGCACTCAGCGTTCGAACCAGAAAACAGATGTAACCATTTCCACTTTTCACTTCCGTACACAGCAGTAACTTCTAAGTATCGCTTGTTTAAAGAAAATGTTAGTGTATCACTTTTAATTACAATGTCACAAATGACTTAAAATATGAGAAACTGCAACATCTGAACAACAGCTTTTGTTGTGTGCCGAGATGCTCTGTGTCGGGGAGAATTAACTCTAGTGAAGTTTCCACCAGTTTCCAAATGTTGAGTCAGTCAGGGCGATATGGGTCTGAGACATTAGCCGTGATATCTTCGTTATAAAGAGACACACAACTGTCTGCAGTCGGCATTTTATGCCAGAGGATATCATTGAAGGAGGCAGACTGCGAGATTTAACAGAATACCCAAACCCATCCGTGAACGTAGCCTACTCTCAAGCTGTGTGGTTTTTCATTCTTCTGCATGGACCTGTGACAAGCTGCTCTGACACTGACAGTATCTGTCAACCTCTCTTTGTTTGAAACTGGTGGAAAAGAAGATACAGCATCCATTCCTTCATTAATTAATTCATTCATCACAATTGTCTTTATACAGATCAATGTTTTAGAAATCTGAAACAACTGCCAGAACGGTAGTCGACAATAACCCTGGACACATAGGACATCGTAGTAATTATACTGTTGGTAGTATAAACCATCGCTAAAATGCAGTCTTCATCTGATTGTTTTAATGTCTGTGAGCAAAAATACTGATCAACTGATAGCATACAAGTCTCCAACTAGGCTACTTACAGTTATCTAATGCTAATGAGGGCTATTAGCAAAAGCTACAAATCTTCATAATTATGAATAAATGAGGAGGCATAAAACTTAAATCCCTTGTCTAACTACTCGAGTACTCGGGGCTCAGGACGTCCGTTTGGCAATACTGTGCACATCGGTAAAGGTGATTCGGGGTAGCTCCTGTAAACACTGGCTGTAGAAGGTCGCCATAATAAGCTCAGCTGTGTTTAGCTACCTCAGCAGCGGTTAATCATCTGGAACGGGCAGGGCTCGAAAAACTCCAGCCATTGATTTCCAGACACACCGGGTGGCATTGGACAGTAATTACGTCAATCAAACGGTCGTACTGCACTCCCCCTCCCCCGCTCCCCGCGCGACCCCTTCGTGCACGTACTCAAAGCTCGTGACCCAGAGCAAGCTTCTGTTTGTTGTTATCCTGCGGTAGCTACTGGAGCTAGCTAACTATGGAGCCAGTTTCCTGCCGTAATTCAAACCTGAAAAAAAAAGTTTCAAAAGGCTTGTAAGTCTTGGTTTGAAAACTCAACCCCTTGTAAAAAAGGTTTTGCAACACTGAAAAAATAATAATTCGGGCCAGCCCTAGTACTTACTGGCCTTCGTTTGAGTACGTAGGGCGTTCCAATTCAGATCGGGTGAAAATAAGTGTACTGTGAAATAGGGCTGCCCCGAATTATTCGAATATTCGAATACTCGTTCGGAAAATTAGTATTCGAAGCTTAAATCAGTATTCTGAGCTTCGTTTATTTTTTTCACGTGCCTGACGTAACCAGAGCGAGGGAGGCAAACTATAAGCGACACCAAGCAGAGAAGCGAGAGAGGTGGAGGAAGAATAGATATGTTTCCCTTTACTTTACAACACAACATTAGCGGGATCTTGGGAGGAAAAGTAATGCTTAGCGAAATGCTAACCTTAGCTTAGTTGTTTGTTTACGTTCGCTTTACAGCGCTGCGCCAATCAAATGTGACTGGCTTGCTGCAGAGCGTGAGCGTCTTAGGAATAGCCGGTCAATATAATGGATATAATATGGACACATAAGACAATCAATATTCGGTATTTGTTATGGATTTATTGTACAAATTCCCTGAAAAGATGCACGTTCCAGGATGCATTGAAAAGATCCCCAAACGGCTGAGATGGCAGAGGACAGCTGATTTGGAACAGAACGACAGCTGTTCGCTTCAACGGGGAAAAACTAGGGAACTCAAACTTACTTCGGCCTACTAATTAACGTTCAAAAGCTATTAAATCTTCAACAAAATATGCAGATACTGTCAAAATCGGTTCCAGGGAGTATATAGGGATTATTAATGTTGTTTTTGATGGTGTGTTTTTATTCGAATAGTCGCTCGGAAAAACCAACGAGTATTCGAAGCCTGAAAAATGGTATTCGGGCCAGCCCTACTGTGAAAGGACCCGGATGGTGTACTCAAAACGGTCAAATCGCGAAGTGTGGATCGATGTACACTTTTCGTACTCAATGGCAGCCATCTAAGCTATGTAGCGGAAGAGGGCGCGCGAGGCTGAGCCAAAGTCAGCGCATTTTCCACATAGCCTGCATTAACAGTCATTTTGTAGTTTTTTTAGCTTTTATAGCTTTTTATAGCTGCTAGACGTAAAGAATTCACCGTTCAAAGCGGAATGTTTATTGTGGGGGAGGAGCCGCGGCGGCAGTCGTGATCGTAATTTCCGGTTAGTGCACCAAGGAGTATTCGATTTGATGCACTAACCTCTACACTGACATGTGCAGAGGATTGGTGTTATTTATAGCAATTTAAGTGGTTAAAGAATTCAAGAGATGTCAATTGAGAGTGAAAGAGCAGCCTACAGTATTTTGGCTACGGTTGACGTCAGATGACATTCAAGGAGCAGTTATGGTACCCATCATGCATTTGGGTACCATATCATACATTTATTTGATGAAGTACGAAAAGCAAGAACATAGATTAGAGGAGACGTATTATACCACCAGGTGTGAGTGTGATTAGCCTTACAAGCCGTTTCGAAAATCTGCCCCATATGACATCACTAGTGGGCGTGTCCACCTAGATCGGTGCTGGATAGATCAGTGTACCAGCCTACCCAGTGGACTGAAGTAAACCTTGCTCATCTATGCAGTCCAGCCAGAGGCGGATTGGCCGGGAGATTTCCCGGTCGGCCGGCCGGCCTGCGAAGTCAGTTGGATCGGCCCACAGTTGTGAGCGGCCGCGAGGCGTCTGCAAGCCGGCCCTGAGCATAAATTATTCCCCGTCAAGACGCCTAGAAAATCCCCAAAATAAACAATATATGTCTTGGGAATATCCAACCAAAATTTATACCACTTGCTTACTCTCTATGTCTCATTCATGTTTTTTTTTTTATATATATTTCTTTTTACATCATTTAATTATTCATTATTCAGGCATTACAGAACTTTCATGGCCATAAATAAATAATACGAACTACAGTTTACCTTCATTTGTTTGTTGTTGAATTGACGTAGAATGGAGCAAAGACTCCTGGGATTGGGAAATGCGTTTATCCAATAAACAGCTTGCAGGTCAAGTCCTTTTTCGGAAATGTAGGGGGATATATGAGCGGCCCCACGTCTAATGGCATGACCCTAAAGACACGTCAGACAGCGAAGGCGAGCAAGTTCGTAAAAAATAACGGATTTATTCCGAAGTCAGGCATTAACGAGTTGTGCAGGTGAATTGACAGAAAAACACTTAGCCAGAGCTCCACCATTGACGTTATTGCTAGGCGGGAGCTAGCACAAGTAGTATGCTAGTCAAATGTATATGTGCTGGCTGGTATATTTCAGACAAATTAATGACTTAACTGATCTTTCTCTTTTAATGGATGGAGAATATGTTAACAGATTTGGAACATGTAGTAGTAGTCGTGTAGTCGTGTCAACACCGGTATTACCGAATATAAACGGTATAAACTTTGAAACTAGGTCAACCGCCATCTTCTCCGTCAACTCTCCTCTCACACTCGGTGACAGCATCTTATAGAGTGGCGAAGTCACGCCCCTTCCGGTAGGGCTCATGGGACCTATGAGATCGAAAAATATGAATGGGTGTCAATGGAGAGAAAATTATTATTTTCTGGTCCCAGTCTTTATATGCCCTGGATTACACATATGTGGTTTGTGGATTTAAATGATAATTTCTCATGCAAAGAAAACTAAAAATGTTCGTGAAGAAGTTTGATAATTTTAGGTTTTATGTGAGGCCGCTTTGTGAACTACAGCTCTTCGCTGCTCTCGACGCATATGATATACGTCACCACACCCGCCCTTGGAACTCGGCACAGAGATGGCGATCTCTCTGCCCCACTTCACCGCTTTTTCCAAGGGTAGGATAAAAGCATCGGAAGAGGTGAAAACCATTATAAGTCTGGGCACGTGCAGAGTTTCAGTTATGCCGATGGGAAGATTGTCGGTCTTCTCCACGCCAGTCGCAGGGAGCGTGACGTCACATACGAGCCGTGTAGTCTTTCTCGTTGTGTTTTCTCTACAGCCTTTATCTGAACAATTGCACAATAAACGGTCGAACTCTTTGCATGAAAAATTATCCTTTAAATCCACAAACAACATATGTGTAATCCAGGGCATATAAAGACCGGGACCAGAAAATAATTATTTTCTCTCCATTGACACCCATTCATATTTTTCGATCTCATAGGTCCCATGAGCCCTACCGGAAGGGGCGTGACTTCGCCACTCTATAACGTTGTCGCTTCTCCAAGTGCTCAATATGCAACTTGCTCTGTTCGGACCGACACAATCCGGATGTGACGCAGCGGAAGTATCCAATCGCGCCTCGAAAATGTAGTCAGATTGTAGTTTCGAAAATGCTTTACAGCAAAGACACACCCACAAACATGGCACCGGCTAGATATAAACAGCCAGTTGCAAGGCAATTGTTGCATTCATCATGGATCAATCGACTGATAAGGGACCCAAGAGGCGACTGTCGGTGCAATCGTTATGTATTATGTTGGCCAACACTCTTAGGGCCCTATCTTGCATCCGGCGCAAGTGACTTAGTCACTGGCGCATGTGGCAGAGCGTTCTTTTCCCACCACCGCCACTCGCCGGTAAATTAGGGATTGATCATGCGCCCCAAGGGGCGGTTCGGCGGAAGGAGGAGGCGTGTTCTGGCGCAAACGGTATTTTGCCGTTTCTGAATACCATTGCACTACTGACCAGGAAATACCTGGTTTAAAGTCAGTGGCGCGTTTTTCAGATGCTATTTTAAGGGCGCATGCATACATGCGCATGCGATGCATACGGATTGCTTGTGCACCTCGCGCATAAACTTTGCTTCTCCCATCTACCTAGCCGCACATTCTTGGGAAATTATTTGGGAAAGAACAGCTGATGCAGCGCTAATAAGTTGTACTTTTAAATCAATGCATCTGCAAACACTGTACAGCAAACACATATTTTCTTGACAGAGACATCGTGTAGGCCTACATGGCCATAACTTTTAGGATTGATGAGTATTTGATCGTGAAAAACATTGTTTTACCGCGAGTGAGTGTTAAAAAGAATGAATGAATGCGGGCGCGCGTGTGTGCTCTGTTTAAACACACGCAAACTAAACACGTAACGCATAATACAATCAATGGCAATGTCTATTACCGCGGGGACACATGCATATTAGGATAGCATACAATACTGATAAGAAACAATGTTTATAATGTATTGCGTATTTCATTAAATAGAACCACAGTTACCGCATATCATATGTTATATCATATACGTTTTCTTTGCCGAAACTTATTTGAGGACTCAGTATTTCTGAAGTTGTGGAAGAAAACCCCTTATTCCATGTGTGAATTAGGCGATATTATTTGGCAATAAACTGAGCCATTTGCAGTTTGAAATTCATGTGCATCTGTCTCATCGGAGACTGCAGACGCGCTGTCAAAATATCAACTCGTCCGATTCAAATGCGCTCATGGCTCTTAAAGGGGATGGGAGCTGGCACTCTCATTGGTTGGTTGGACGTTACGCCCAAACCACACCTACGGGTAACTAGGCTGCTTCAGACCAACCCTTTTGACACTTGCGCCGCGACGCAAGTGTCATTTATCCGCCTGTAAAATAGCGATAGTGCCGTAGAACCGCCCACAAAGCTACTTGCGCTTTGCGCTTCCGACCGTTAAAAATAGGGCCCTTACACTGATTGATCTGTTCAACCAAAGATAAAACAATTATAATCTAGGATATCAATTCTCCCCGTCAACTATAAAAAAGGATAGATTTATGTTTATTGCAATACAAATACACCATTTTAAAAATGTATAACCTTGTCTACACTTTATGAACATCTACTTCGGACATGGCTCCACGCATTCGCAGGCTTCTTTGAAAACAAATGCGCATGGCTAGCGTAGTAGTGCATGGGGAAGGGTCGTCAAGGAGTTGTTACGACAGTGTTGTAAAATATCTACTACGAAGCTGTATGGGGCACTGTGTAGAGAAAAGTGTGTGCGCAAACCAAGAAAACAGAGAAGAAATGGCCGATCCTGCATAGTGGGCCTTTAATTTCGATAATGACCGGTGACGTTATACACATTATTATTATTATTATTATTATTATTATTATTATTATTATTATTATTATTATTATTATATTATATTATTATATTATCATGGCATCATTTTTATTTTTGAACAAAGGTTCACTCATTCATTCACTCACACAAGTTTATTGAGAATCATGATGATTGATGACTGATCACTGATATAACCTTTTTATTTGTGAGGCTGTGACAATGCCTCCCCCAAACTGATACTGCCCTTTTTCTTTTAAATCACATGTTTTATCGTACCTGGATGTCTAGGAGACACGGACACTGAGCCATGATGTCACTGGTATTGTTTGTGATGTTGTGCAATATTTTTAGAGGGGGAAATTGTTAATTTGACAGCCATAATGTAGTCCACAAAGATAAGACCTTTTTACAAACTGCCCATGGGTTAGCTAAGGCTTAAGGTGTGCAGTCATGGTGGGTTTGTGGGCTTATGCCATCTTCATCTCAGGCATGTCCATACCTCACTGTCCCGTTCATCATCCCTTTGTATATTGCAGCTTACAAGCATGTCATTGAAGGTAACCACCCCCCTAGATCGGGGGGGGGGGGGGGGGGGGGTTACAGCAGCCACTCCAGCAACAGCAGCCACAGCAGCCACTCCAGCCACTGCAACCACTGCAACCACTGCAGCCACTCCAGTAGCCAGAGCAGCAACAGCAGCCACTCTAGGAATAGCAGCCACTCCGGCAAAAGCAGCCACTTCAGCCACTCCGGCCACTCCAGCAAAAGCAGCCATTCCAGCCAAAGCAGCCACTCCAGCCAATGCAGCCACTGCAGCCACAGCCGCCACTCAAGCAACGGCAGCTACTCCAGCAACAGCAGCCACTCCAGCAACAGCAGCCACTCCAGCAACAGCAGCCACTCCAGCAACAGCAGCCACTCCAGCAACAGCAGCCACTCCAGCAACAGCAGCCTCTCCAGTAACAGCAGCCAGTCCAGCCAATGCAGCCTCTCCAGCCACTGCAGCCACACCAGCTACACCAGCAACAGCAGCCACTCCAGCAACAGCAGCAACTCCAGCGTGAGCAGCCACTCCAGCCACTCTAGCAACAGCAGCCACTGCAGCCACACCAGAAACAGCAGCCACTCCAGCAGTCCTCTAGCGAATGGCCCAAATGCCTTTTCAGAATAGCAGGAGACTCTTCAACGTCTAGCGGGAGACTCCTCCACTCAATTAATTTTTTTCATTATCCTTTTCTGGAAATATTTCAAGGCCCGGTACTAACACACTTTAGCATTAGTATAACGTTTTCCAGCTCCATATCAAAATGCTTCCAGTGCATTCATACATATTGTTTCCTCATATATAAAACAACATATATAATCCTGATACCAACAGCCTCCATCATGGACAACGTTCTTTAAAAGTCATGTCAGCTGTCCCAACTCCTTGGGCACAGTGATCATGATTGAACGGGAATCAGTGAGAGTGGATACATTAAATACTTCCAAAAAGTGTAATTTATTAACACTACAAAAAAGTATACTCCACCACAGTAATGCATCTTAAAGTAGAATTCATCCTATTGGGTGCATCTATCGGTGGCGGAACAACTTTACGAAGGACCCTGGGGCAGAAATTAGTCATGCCCCCCCCCCCAAACACAAACACACACACACACACACACACACACACACACACACACACACACACACACACTAAATGCCTTTCTGCGGCCTATGCCAGTGAGAAGAGTGGAGTGCAAAACTGAAGGCCTATATTAAACTCATCATCAGTTTTCTATCTCACTTCCAGGTACACATAGGCTATTCTCATTATTAGAGTTTACTTCCTGATTCCAACCCTACCCATTAATCCAGCGTTGTGTTCTGATATCCATACTTCCTTGAGTACACTTAAACAGAGTACACTATCCACACTCACTGAGCGGCAGATTTTCAGATGTCCGTGTTGTTCAGAATCGAACACTCCATGTTGCACTAACCGGAAACTACGATCGTGACTGCCGCCGCTGCTCCTCCCCCGCAATAAACATCCCACTTGGAAGTTGGGGGGCGCCATATTGGCTCCGTTTTATGTTCTATATTCCGGTTGAGCAACTCTGTCCGTTGTCGTACAGTGGCACAATACATTAGCAATTTTAGTCAAGATGACCAGCATTATTTGTTCCGTGCGGGGCTGCCAGAACAACTGGAATAAAAGACGGGTGTCCTTGCAACAAAACTGTGTTGTACAAGGGAAAACCAGGGCAGAATGTTGTGGGGCAACCTTCAATCTTCATCCTCCGCCATCCAGCGATGAGGACCGGCATATGTGGCTAAAGGCGCTAAAGTTGAAGAACCCTCCGAAAAAACCCTACTCTGTTCTTTTCATTTTGTGGATGGCAGACCATCAGACCAACACCCATACCCCGGGAAATGGTTGGGATACGTTATACCTCCGGCGAAAAAGGCTTGTCGGATGCTTGTGAGGCTCCAAGGTAAGATAACATTTTAGCACTAACAGCTATTAATATCGCTAGTCATTAGCCAGTTAGCGTCTAATGAGTATGATCAGCATATACCCGTAACTATGCCTTGGCTTGACCTCAATAAATGAACAGCATTACAAGATAAGATCAGGTCGAGGCTTTCTAATTTGATGTCCAGGACTGGTTATGTTGAAAGGCAGCAAAATGATTGACCTTATCGTTGATAACTTACTGATGTCTGATGCTGTTATTTCTACAGAACCCTCAACCAGCTCTGGAATCCAGGAGACTGATGGGTTGACTGGTGGGATGACACACCGTGATGCTTCTACGCAGGGGAAGTATGCATTCATGGAAGATCACATCTTTGCTGTCAGTGACTCACTCCATTGTCCCCTCCTCCATGACCAGGCAACACAGTGTCCCGAACAACATCTTGTGCACACCGAACTTCTCCGGAATGATCGGCTGTGTCTACTGTACACTGGGTTGTCAGTGGATGCCTTTGAGGCTTTATCCGACGACCTGAAAGAAGGATGCAGCATCTCTCAGCTACATCCCAAGGATCAACTGTTGATGACCCTGATGGAGCTCCGGCTGAACCTATTGCAGGACGACATCACAGAGAGGTTCAAAGTGTCTCAGTCTGTGGTCAGTAGGATAATCTCTCAGTGGCTGGACTTCATGGAGGAGAAGATGAGGTGCTATGTTCCATGGCTGCCCAGGGAGACGATCGAGGCAACGATGCCACAGAGCTTCAAGGAACATTATCCATCAACCACATGCGTAATCGACTGTTCTGAGACCCCTCTTCAGAAGGCTCACAATCTGGACTCAAGAGGCGAGTCTTACAGTCATTACTATGGACATAATACAATCAAGTTCCTCATAGCTATTGCACCATGTGGTTTGATTATGTTGATCTCTCCAGAATATGGTGGGAGATGCAGTGACAAGTTCATCACAGCCAACTCAGGGTTTCTGGAGTATCTGCGTCTAGGTGATGAGGTGATGGCCGACCAAGATCTTCTGTTTGAACGTCAAGCTCATCCTGCCAGCTTTCACCAGAAGAGGCCTTCCCTTGTCCGAAGAAGACACCACCAACACGAGGCGCATAGCCAACGTCCGAGTGCACGTTGAGAGGGTCATACGCCGCCTGAAGAACTACAGAATAGTCTCTCAAACAGTGCCCATTAACCTTGCCCCGAAATTTGTGAGATTTGTAAGAGTCTGTGCAGGTCTATGTTATCTTTTTGGGGACATTATACAAGAAGATGAGGAATAAGATGTTCAATCAGTTATAAGTTAAATCAGTTTTAATGGTTACATGGTTAAAATGTTGTTTCTCTTGTTGTTTATACTGTTCATTTTTACAAATCTATAACAAACTGATATCTGTATTTTTATACACAAACACGATGCCAGCGAGGGTCAATAAAATAAACTTGACACATTTAAGGGATTTGCTAAATCCTTTAAAGGGGACCTATAATGCTTTTTCGACTTTTATGACCTATAAACGTTGTTATAATGATTGATAGTCATATTAACAATACTAAAGTGTCCATCTGTTCACCTTCTTTAATGAAAGATAGCAGTGAAATGACAATAACCAAACATGTCATGAGCAGCTAAAGGTGCTGGTATGTTTACATCTAAATAGTCATTAACTTCCGGGTCCGTTATGTGTAACAACATAGAGGTCCATAGTGCAATATTCCCTATCTCCCCCTGAGCCTTTAACACTCTAACACAAAGGCTGATTAAAACAACAAAACAGCACAAACGAATGGTTGGACGCACTATGCGCCACAAAAACGAGCGGAAGGCCCAACATGAACACAATGCCCACAGAACCCATCAAAGACTACCCCATAGCAAAGTCCTTATGCCAGGCAGGCACACCGGCCCTCCTGGTGGACCGGCGCAAGTCTGTCGCCGGTGGCACATCGGGTGGCGGTGGGAGAGGGGCCATAGGGGCCACAAAGCCCGGCGGTGGCGTACGAAGGACGCCCTGGGCCGGCACCACTGGCACGATAGGGGTGGGCTGCATCCCGCACCGGGGAGAGCCTGCAGGTGGCAGTGCCGGTGGTGGAGCGGGCCCTGACTCCGTCACAGGCCTCACCGGGCCGCTCACAAGACCAGGCAGCCGCGGCGTTGCACTAAGTGCTGGTACAGCGACACGAGACACCAGATCGTCATAGATCGATCGAGGCGGGGGCCAGTCGCTGTGGACCGGGTAGAACTTGCGCAGGAATCTTCGGTTCCGATTTGAGATCCTGCCCGACCCGTCAATCTTGATCACGTACTGATCGTGCTGGCGCACCTCAACGACACTGCCCGTCCTGTCCCACTTGTTAGGGTGAGGTGCCGTCTGGTTCTGTACGCGGACAAAGTTCCCCACCTCGAGAGGAGGGAGGCGTTTGGTGTGCTCCGCCCAAGCGTCAGCTGTGCGGATGTGGCGTTTGCGGAGGGCCTCCTCCCTTGCCGTCAGCATCTCACGCCATGTTACGTGCGGCCTGTACCTCCCGGGTGGAATCGGGATGAAGTCGCGGATGGGCCGGCCGAAGACACACATCGCCGGGGATAGCTTTGTGTCAGGGTCCGGCGTATTACGGTACTGGAGTATCGCCCTTTGCACAGCGTCGGTGTCGAGTTCGCCTTTCGGGCCTGTATTGTCAGTGATGAGCCGCTTCATCGTCTTCACCCCGATCTCTGCGCGGCAGTTGCTGTGGGGGAAGGCCACCGATGAGAGGCGGTGGTGTACGCCCCATCTGTGAAGGAAAGACCTGGTCTCGGCGGAGGTGAACTCTGGCCCCCCGTCCGATGCAAGCTCCTCCGGAGTCCCGTACGTGGCAAAGGCACGGCGTAGGTGGCATATGAGGTCACCCGTCGACCTCGAGATGATTGGCCAATTCGAGTAGTGGTCAACTATCACAAGATAGTGCACACCCCTGTGCATGAAAAAGTCTGAACACACAGCCTGGAAGGGGTAAATGGCCATGACAGGCGGGGTCGGCGGCGCCGCGGGCTGAGAGGGCGCCATCCGGTGGCAGTGTTCACAGTTATTCCGAGTGGCGCAGATGTTAGCCGACATGCCTGGCCAGAACACAGACGACTCCGCGCGGGCGGTCATCATGGAGACGCCTTGGTGGGCAGCGTGCAGGGCGCTCAGCACTTCGCCACGGAGTGAGGGTGGTATGACTACCCTATCCTTGTACAGGACCACCCCATCAGCTGATGTGATATCCTCGCGGTACTGGTGGAAGCCACGAATCGCCACCGGCATCCCAGCCCTTGACTCGGGGAAGCTGTCTGCCGCCATCTCCTCCAACGTGCGCATATCGTCGCTGCTGCTCATGGCCTCCCTGACACGCTCCCATGTCACGGACTGCAGCGATTCAAGCCCCGCAGCGCACCAGGCCAGGTCGCCCTCCTCAACATCATCGGCCACCGGCCCTGCCCACCGTATGAGAGACAGCACATCAGCGTGTGCGCTGGGTGAGAGGTGGGTCACCATGGCGGCATTGTCGTCTGGAAGATCCACGGGCGACGGGCACGGTGTGCCGACCGGCCTGCGCGACATGGCATCTGCAGCCCTGTTCCCGGGGACATGAATGATACGGAAACGATAGCGCAGGGTCTTCTCCTTGAGGTTCCTGAGACGGGGGTTTGGTATGTCGTCGAGTGCTCTGTCGCCAAGGAGTTTGAGTAACGGCTTGTGGTCGACTGCCACAATCAGGTCCCTGCAGCCCAACACGAAGTAGCGCGCTTTGTCCAAGGCGTCAGCGACCGCAAGCGCCTCGCCCTCTACAGGCGCGTATCTGGACTCGGCCGCGTGTGTGAACCTGCTGCCAACCAGGGTCACCTTCCATCCATCAGCGCAGCAGAAGGGCCTGACCGGCGTGCACTGACAGTGCTTCTGGAACAGCCAGAACCCGACGCCCTCCTATGACAAATTTTTCCGGGTTGAGGATGATTCCGTTCCTGCCACAAACGTCCAGCCAATGTGCCGCCTGGAAGTAACACTCAACTGTATCAGCCCACAGGAGTGTGTCGTCCACACACTTGGTCTTGTTGCCGATGTCCGCAACCACCTCATCATAGCGCCGTGAGTAACCGTCTCCCGACGCTATGTACCCCTGTGGCGCCGAAAGGTACCGGTAGCGCCCCCATGGTGTGATGAACGTCGTCTTGTGGCGGTCATCTTCATGCAGTGGGACGCTGTGGTAGCCATTCCAGGCGTCGAATACAGTCTTGCATTTCCCACTGGGCACCTGTCTCGCCTGGTGGAAGGGAGATTGCGTGTGGTGGGTCTCACAGAGCGCATGCTTGTTCAGTGCTTGGAAATCGACGGTACGTCATGGCTTGCCGTTCTTCTTTGCGCAGATCACCATGCGGTGACACCACGTCACTGGCGTGCCAATGGGCACTTCTTCCAGCAAGACGAACGTCCTGGTCAAGGCCCGCCTTCACCTCACCTTGCCAGTGTATGGCGACTGGGATGGGGGTGTGGCAGGCGACCGGCGTTGCATTCTCATTGAGCATGAGACAAAGAGGTGGACCAGACATTCTCAGCAAGGGCTGGTGGGGACATGTATTGAATGTGCTCTGAGCGTATAGTCCAAGTAAGTGTTTCCGTAGAGCTCCCCTGTTAGCTTCCGTGGCCGGCATGGGGAGCGTGGTTGGCTTGGTCGGAGGTTCCGCACGCCGTGGGCAGTCACATGGGTCTGAGGTCGCAAGGTTGACCTCCCCGAGTGTTGGGAACCTGTCTGAGATCATGCCCATGTCCACACAGGCTGTACGAGACAGGAATATACGGTCTGAGGTGTCAGTCACGTACGCGATCTGGCGCGACTCCAATCTCCGAGCGTCGCTGCTGTTACCAGCGAACCTGACGACGGCGGCCCCGAGGATCCGTATGCCTTCATTATTCGCGGCCTTCATGGTCATGGATACAGGAATGAGGTCGTCTGTGTTCAGGCCCATCTGTTGGGCGACCTTGACGCCGATCAGGCAGCTCTGGCACCCCGTGTCAGCCATGGCAGGCAGGGTCACAGTGCGGGTGCGTTTCCGGAGGTCGAGGCCCAGTGCTTTGTAATCCTTGTTTTCAATGCTGAGTGTGAGGTGGATGTATGGCTGTGAGTTGGACGGGCGCTTCATCCACTTGTCACACATGTCATCATACAGGTGGTGAGCGAGGGGGAGTGTGCGTACCATGTCGGCGGTGCTGGTGAGTGTGCACAGCTCGCCGAAGGCGGTCGCCTGCTGTTCGTCGCACACCCCATCAGTCTCCTCCGGTGCGGGCCTAGATGACCGGCCACCCAGGCAGGCCTTTTCGAGGTGGTTTTGACGGTTGCATTTCCGGCACGTCTTGCCGTACGCGGGGCACTCGGCACGCCTGGCACGCCACTGAGGCGTCTTGCCGTGGCCTGCCTCGCCGCAGTAGATGCACGTCCCCTCGACCTTGACCTTGGATTGCTCCGCTCTGGCGCCCCCTCTGGCGCGGACGTCCTGCTGATTCCCCCGTCAATATGAGCTGCTGATAGTGTCCGTGCTCTGAGGGTCAAGCAGGCGTGACGCTGAGCGCTTTCCTGACTCTTTGGCTTCGATGTACTCCATTATGTCCTTTAGTGGCATATCCTGATTCTTTTCGCCAAGCAGATCGAGCTGTATTTCTTGGTCTGCTATGCCGCGGGCGATCACATCGCGCAATATTTCCTCTGTGAAGTCGTTGACTTGGTCACACCTCTCCTTAGTGCATGTCATTTCGTATTTACACGTGCCTGCCTGCCCCTTTAAGCGAGCATGAAATGATCGGATGGGCTCTTCGTGTCCCTGTCGCATGTTAGATAGGGCCACTCGAGCTACCATTGTGTTTTCTGCACGGACAGAGTGCCCTTATGGCAGAGAGAACGTCCTTTTCATCACTGTCCACTAGGCTTTTGCCTGCAGCACGGGTGAGGTATTTTCTCAGATCCTCCTCACAGCACTCTAGCAGTTGTGTGACAACATCTGATCCAATTAGTTTAGTGCCCCTCTTGTACTCACCCCAGCGGGTTAGGAAGTATGACCAGGTCTCGGCTGTTCCAGCCAATGCTATGGACGGGCGCCTGAGTTTCTCCACTTTGGCATTTGCGCGCGGTTCCCTGGGGGCTGCAGTGTGTGTGGTCGCGTGTATGTTCAGCATGGCCACCACCACCGCTACTTCCGCATGTGTAGCCACATCGTCACACTCCTCGATAGGGCAAGGCACATCCATCCTTGGTTCCACAGTTTTATAAAAAAAAAATATATATTTTTTTTTTTTTTCATGCGCTCATATATTCAGGTTCCCGGGCGACGTTACTTGTAAATACACTCGCGGCCCACTCGTTCGTTTGATCGCATTTTTTCGCGACGTCGGAGGCGTCTGCTTGGCTTCATCCAGGTGTTTGGTTATAAATAAGAACAACTTTCCATTTGTTCACCTTCTTTAATGAAAGATAGCAGTGAAATGACAATAACCAAACATGTCATGAGCAGCTAAAGGTGCTGGTATGTTTACATCTAAATAGTCATTAACTTCCGGTTCCGTTATGTGTAACAACATAGAGGTCCGTAGTGCAATATTCCCTATTGTCAACTGTATTTTATTAGAGGTCCTTTTATGATGCATATACTGATATTTATTTGAATATGCACGGCGTAATTATATATACATTTGTCTTGGTAGACGAATGATTGCCTGCTGGTTTGTGAGCTCGACTTCGCCATGTGAAGGTATCTACACCAACAATTACGAAGTTCAGTAGTGAATCTAACTTTTATTTAGTTAGTTATTTATGTTGGATTGCTAGGATCATTTAGGTTGATTTAAGGACGGGTTTTATGATGCGATAGCTAGTAGAAATAACAGTGTGTTTGTTTAATTATATCCTGGAAAGGGTGATGTTCAGCACATGAAGCCCTACAGATGCCGCCGCTTCAACAATGCTGATTATGATGGGCGGTGAATTTAACCTGTATGGCTTTTTCGTTTTAACTTCTTGTTGACTGAATTGTTTCTCTTTCTTGGTGCCAAATTTATTATTTTTTGTTTTACAAGAGCCCTCTCTGCTCTCCTTCTCATTAATTTTTCTTCTTTTTTCTTATTAGGTCCTCCACAGTCGCCCCATCAGTCCCTGGCAGTCTGGTCCCTGGAGCAGCTGGCCCTGGGGCAGCTGCCCCTGAATCACCTGCCCCTGAATCACCTGCCCCTGGCAAAGTGGCCTCTTGATTGCTCTCTGTGTCTCCTGTCATGTCCTTTTCATCGCTCTTGAAATCCAGCTCAATTTCTCCCTCAATCTCTGTAATAATTACAAGGTAATGTTGCTGTTATATGTATTTTGCCTTTGCATTTGCAACTACTGTTATCTCCAATGTAAGCCAATGTAAGAAAATTTATTAAAGCGAATCATTTCTGTAATGTGAATTAAATCATCTGCCACAATCAGAAACCAATAAAATATATAAATGGATCTACCGGCAATTGTTAATTGGGTAGAAATGTGTCGATTATCTACATTGTGTGCAAATCCTCAGAGAATCCCTGACCTCTGGTTGTTTTTTAAACTGAATGTACAAATATGAATTATGTAATCTCATTAGGAGTGTAGTCTATCCTTGAATTACATGAAATGGGGAATATTGTTAGCTGCATGGATCATACCGAAGTTTAATTTGGTGAAATATGTGTGGTCCGTTGCACTTGGTTCTGGAGGCACCCTCACAGAAGGGGGTTTCCTCCTCTTCGGCTTAGGGCGATGAATGAAAACTGTTGGGACTGCATCGGGCCTCAGCTTCAACATCCCTTCTCTTTTTGTGGCAGTGAATTGGTCATCTTCAAAGTGTACCTTATAGGTAGGCTTGTAAGATCAGTTTCCATTGCACTTCAAATATCATTGAAAAGTCATAATTCTCTCCACTTAGAATTATTATTGATGTGAAGTGATGTGAACATTACTTACATTACATAGTTTTTGACGGTTGCTGACCCCTGTCACTTGTACGTTTTGACGGCTGACCATTGCCATCCATTTCTTCCTGCGCTCTTGGTCCTTGGGGAAGCCATACATGTGGTAACCCTTCTCGGACCGATTGGAGCATCCAAACGCTGCACAGCCAACCATGGTATGACCATTGATCTAAACCAGGGGTCTCAAACTCGCGGCCCGCGGGACGATATTTTATGGCCCCCTACTTGATATCAAAGTTAAGTGTTAGTGCGGCCCACACGTTTACATTTTTTTTTTTTTTTGCCGAGTCGCTGCGCTAGCCCGTTGGCCTCATTTATAAAGCTTGCTGCGCACAAAAACCTTGCATAAGACGGAGGTGAAATGTGCTAGGCCAACGGCATGGCTTCTCCCAAGTCCGTGTGCGCTGGAGATACGCCCTTTCTGTGTGTATCTCTTTCTAAACACCATGCACCTGACCGGGTTCTCTCCTGTGTGACTCCTCTGATGTATTTCGATCTTACTGAAGCATCTGAAACTAACCGCTTAGCAACCGAGTTCCTGAAGTTGTGGAGCTTCATATCCCTGAGCATTAAATGTGCATCAGTTCTTTTTCACTGCAAACGTTGGTAGGCTATTTATAGAAAATGTCTATGGTCTGACATGATTGATTGCATTTTATAACTGCATGGGCCTGGATACGTCGGTAGGGGTGTGTGTGTGTGTGTGTGTGTGTGTGTGTGTGTGTGTGTGTGTGTGTGTGTGTGTGTGTGTGTGTGTGTGTGTGTGTGTGTGTGTGTGTGTGTGTGTGTGTGTGTGTTCCTGTGTGTCCAGTGGGAGAGGAAATATCGACGTGTGAAAGTAGTTTTGTATCAAGTTGAGGCGGACACATATTAATCGAAATTTATATATCATAAGTTACACATGTATTAAAAAAACACACACACACACACACACACACACACACACACACACACACACACACACCAACGTTTGCGGTGAAAAATGCTTCTGCACATTTCACCCCGTCTTCGCGAGGTTGTTGGGCGCAGCAAGCTTTATAAAAAATATATATATAAAGCCCTGCATGGGCCCTGCAGGAGCTGTGTGAGAGGAAGCGCTGCCAGGTCTCTGGCAGTAAGGAGTAGGCAAGAAAAGCCATATGTTCAGAAGGACACTTCATGTTCTGAAGAAGGTTCATGTTTTAAAGGTCCCATGACATGAAAATCTCAATTTATGAGGTTTTCTAACATAAATATGAGTTCCCCTAGCCTGCCTATGGTCCCCCAGTGGCTAAAACTTGCGTTTGGTGTAAAACGAGCACTAGCTGTTCTGCTCGCCTTTGAAAAAACGGAGGCTCAAGCGCGCTGATTTGGAAATCTGTGCTCATGACGTCATGAGGAATCTCAGCTCCTCCCCTTACTCTGCCTGGCCCGCCCAGAGACGTTGGCCCGCCAATGAGACTCGACCGTGCGAGCGCCACGTGTGTGTGTGTGTGTGTGTGTGTGTGTGTGTGTGTGTGTGTGTGTGTGTGTGTGTGTGTGTGTGTGTGTGTGTGTGTGTGTGTGTGTGTGTGTGTGTGTGTGTGTGTGTGTGTGTGTGTGTGTGTGTGTGTGTGTGTGTGTGTGTGTGTGTGTGTGTGTGTGTGTGTGTGTGTATGTGTGTGTGAATACACACACTGTAACGCAAGTGTTTCTTGTCGGTTCTTTGACGTGTCTTGTATTTCCACAACGAGACTGTCGTGGGGGTTATCTAAGCCATGGTTGAGAAGGAATTGGGGGAAAGGAACTTTGGTTTGACTCGCTGAAGTACATGAACTGCGACATGCCGCCGGTTGCCGCGAGGCACCATCGCCCGGCAGCGGGCAGCCGGCCGCAGGCAGCGCGCGGTTCAGTCGACTTCAGGTTGATGTGGAAGAACCAGAGACGTCGCAGAACCCGACAAAGTCGTTTGTGATTCATAATATCATCTGGAGGCGCACACAATATGTTATATGATATAGATATCTATGTATCATATGATATTATTTAGATATAGAGCTCCAGGACTGTAACGCAAGTGTTGTAGGCCTACACTTCCTTGTTATTTGGATAACCGTTCTGCTGTTGGTGTGATGGCGCATAACACGTCTGGTATTTCTACAACGAGACTCGTATTGGGGGTTATCTCAGCCAAGGTTGAGAATGAATTGGGGGGAAGGAACTTTGGCTTTGACTCCCTCAAGAACATGAACCACGACATGGAGGAGAAAGGGAATGTCTCCCGCTTGAGCCCCGCTGAGGGACCACCGGCGGAGGTGCATAAGCGCTGCCCGGCAAAGATCCCTTTCTCCTCCTTGTCGTGGTTCATGTTCTTGAGGGAGTCAAAGCCAAAGTTCCTTCCCCCAATTCATTCTCAACCTTGGCTGAGATAACCCCCAATACGAGTCTCGTTGTAGAAATAGGCTTACCAGATACGAGAGTCCGACGTCACACCAACAGCAGAACGGTTATCCAAATAACAAGGAAGTGTACAACACTTGCGTTACAGTCCTGGAGCTCTATATCTAAATAATATCATATACATAGATATCTATATCATATAACATATTGTGTGCGCCTCCAGACGATATTATGAATCACAAACGACTTTGTCGGGTTCTGCGACGTCTCTGGTTCTTCCACTTTCACATCAACCTGAAGTCGACTGAACCGCGCGCTGCCTGCTGCCGGCTGCCCGCTGCCGGGCGATGGTGCCTCGCGGCAACCGGCGGCATGTCGCAGTTCATGTACTTCAGCGAGTCAAATCAAAGTTCCTTTCCCCCAATTCCTTCTCAACCATGGCTCAGATAACCCCCACGACAGTCTCGTTGTGGAAATACAAGACACGTCAAAGAACCGACAAGAAACACTTGCGTTACAGTGTGTGTATTCACATTGATGTGGACGTTGAAGAACCAGGAACGTCGGAGAACCCAACGCGGTCGTTTGAGATTCATAATATCGGCTCACACAGCTTTTGGCCGTGATAATATATATTATATGATATAGATATCTGTGTAGGCTATATGATCATATTTAGATATAGAGCTCCAGGACTCCCGTGTGTTCTAGAATATTTACAGAACACGGCTAAAGGCTGTGTGCGGCTCGCCATTGCGATACATCCACTGTAAACAGAGCGCATGGTGGCTGCAAGCTGCTCAGGGCCACACCCCCACCCTCCTCCTTGACACGCCCACCGAAACAGCGCATTTGGGGGAAGCTCAATGTGCGACTGGCTCGGAGTGGCTGTAACTCTGCACCACGGCTGAATTTAGGGAACGTCTTTGAATACTGTGTTAGTTGCCCACTAATACCTATATTAAAGAATACATAAAATAGCATGTCATGGGACCTTTAAAGTCGTTTATGTTCAAAAAAGCATTCATGTTACAGAACTGTTAATAGTAAAGCTTGAGAAGACTAGATATTTGTACTTTTTTGTGGAAAACTTGATGCGGCCCAGCCTCACCCAGAATCTGCCTCCAGCGGCCCCCAGGTAAATTGAGTTTGAGACCCCTGATCTAAACCAATTTTGAATTTGCTCAGGGCTATTATAAGTATTGTAATGGCATAAAGTATAGTATATTTGCAACGTTATATGTTAATGGTTTGCCCTAAGCATATTATATAGTGTTCCCTGCTGTGTCCATTGTTGAATCTGTTCACACAATCACACTCACTTGTTCTTGTCACACTAATTGTTTAATAAAAAAAATAACTATTTCATTCATCCAAGCGTAATGAGTTGTTATTCTTTAATATATTTGATACTTTGTGTGGCTCATATCTTAAAATGATCATGGTAAAACATCTTGATTACTTTGATTTCAATACAGATGTAGGGTAAAAGTTAAGATTAAGCCAGTATGCTAACACAAACGTGAAGCTTTCCCTCAAACTTAAAAACGTATCTAAGTAATACTTAGAGATAGCTTTCAGTTGTCCCCCTACCACTCTAAATGTAAAACTGACATTAACAAATATGCAATAATGCCATAACAGTCAGACAAATACTTGTATGTGTTTTTTTCATTCATATTTACCATTCAATATTGAAATCTCTGCTGTCGTCCCATAGAATAACATTGACTGCGCGGCGTGTTTGGAACTATTGAGGCTTACATGAACCACGTGACAACCACGTGACCACCCTGTCGGCGAGATCATAGCGTGTCGCAACTCTCTCTCTCTATAGCTCTGGCCTGATCAAACTGCCCGCACGCGCGCTTCAAGGAAGGTAACCAATCACAACGGAGTTGGGTTGGCAGGAGGGGGGCGAGGGGGCGGAGAGGGACGAAACCGAGCGTTGACAGAGAATGCTGAAAGCGCCCAGATGAGAGGAAGAGTTTCCCGAAAATCAACATCGTTTTTTGTGTATGGTTAAACATGATTAACAATCATTATAACAACGTTTATAGGTCATAAAAGTCGAAAAAGCATAATAGCTCCCCTTTAATGATTGAGTTAATGCATTGACATAATACTAAAAACTAATTACATTAAAAACAATAGCCAATAATATGTACAAATAGTAGTTAAAATATGTACAAGTAGTTAAGTATCATCTGCATAACTGCATATGACACTCACAGAGCAACAGGCGACCTTCATCATACTCGTCGGAAACAAAAGGAATCATGTCTTTGAAATAGAATGCTCTTAGTCTAGCCACAGTCTTTGCACAGAAAGCCTCATCATATGGGATGTGAAGCATTACCTGTTTTGAATGAGACCTAATCAGTAACTTTGCTTTTTGCAGAACAAGCCAATTTGTACTAGATTGGATCTGGAAGCTGCTGGTAATATAATAATTAAGAATATCCCCATATGACACCTGAGGCCACCGCCGCATGTCATCCACCCACTCAGTGGACTTCATTAACCTCGGGTGGCGAAGTACAATCCCTCAATCCGAACTTTTGACATGTTTTTTGTCTCTACCCAAGTTAGCCTCTCCATCTTAATTCGCCGGGTGGGTATTTCAATGTAGCTATTGTGGTGTAACTGTTTTAAGTAGTTTGGGAGACCTGTAGGATGACGTCAGAGGTGGAACGTCAGTGGGGGGGAGGAGCAGTGAGAGTTTGGTAATGGAGGCACGTGGTGAAATAAACATTCACGCTTTACAGTTGGACTCCGCGCAAGTTATTTAATAACACGACATGGTGTCAGAAGTCCTGTAGTTAGCGTGAGGGAGAAGCCACGGAAAAGGACCATTTTAAACCTGCAAACTAAAGAAAGAGAAGGTCAGGATGAGCGACGGAGAAGAGGATAGCAGCAGAGGTCGGCAGCCAACGGCAGCAACAACGGGACCATGCGCTACATTTAATATCCAGCCACCGGAATCCTTCGACTTTTCAAAGCCGCAAGAGTGGGATAAATGGATCCGGAGATTCGAAAGATTTCGCCTGGCAAGTAACCTAAATGCAAGCTCTGAAGAGAACCAAGTCAATACATTGATATACTGCATGGGGGACGAAGCGGATGACATCTTACGTGGGCTAACTTTAACGGCTATTCAGGAAAGCACTTACAAAGGGGTACGTGATGGCTTTCAAAGTTTCTTTGTGGTCAAGAAAAACGTAATTTACGAGCGTGCTAAGTTTAACATGCGCATACAGAGAGAAGGAGAGCTAGTAGACTCGTTTGTCACTGCGTATACGCGCTAGCAGAACATTGCAGCTACGGTGTGCTACATGACGAGCTTATCCGAGACAGACTCGTTGTTGGACTGTTAGATAACCGGCTGTCCGAACGCATGCAGCTGGACGCAGACCTTACCTTGGACAAAGCTGTTAGAATGGCACGCCAAAGCGAAGAGGTCAAAATGCAGCAAGTTTCACTGTGGGGTGACACCAGAACACAGGCAAGTGATGCTAAGTCTGTGGATAGGGTCAGAATGCTCAAGACCAGCAAGCCTGCTACAAACAAACCTCAGCACGTAAATGAGGCACACAATGCCCGAAATAGCATAGGGAAAGCCCAGTGTTACAAATGTGGCAGTACTCCATCTCATCCTGCACGAGATTGTCCTGCAAATGAAAGTAAATGCCATGCATGTGGCAAAATGGGTCACTACAGTCGCGTGTGCAGAGCGCCAAAATCTGTGCATGAAGTTGAAGAAGAGGAGGACGATGCAATCTTCCTTGGCAGCATCACAGCAAATGGTGAACCATGGACAGTCAGCATAGGCATCCATGACAGCAGTGTGACGTTCAAAATCGATACAGGTGCCGACGTCACAGTCATGCCACACGCTGTGTTCCTGGAGATATTCAAGAACAATCCACCAATACTCCGAAAAGCAACAAAGCCACTCTTGGGACCAGGTTAGAGTCCACTGGATGTTGTGGGCGTTGTTAGGCTGCTGCTGAGGAGAGTTAAGAAAGCAGAGATGGAGGACGTATATGTTGTACGTAATCTACACACTGCCTTGCTGGGAAGATCCGTGAGCTGTAAGCTGGGGCTGGTTGCCAGACTGGACAGTGTCACTGTGGAGACATTAAAGCAAACCTACCCAAGAATATGCAGCGGACTTGGAGAAATGCGTCAGCCATACGCCATAAAGCTGAAACCAGGGGCTCAACCGTTCTCACTCAAAACACCTAGGAGGATCCCATTGCCATTGATGGGTAAAGTCAAGCAGGAACTGTCCCGCATGGAAGACCTCGGGGTGATATGCAGGATTGAGGAGCCGACAGACTGGTGTGCTGGTATCGTGGTGGTGCCAAAAAAAACAGGTGCTGTACGCATATGTGTTGATCTCACTAAACTGAACGAGTCAGTACGTCGGGAGAAGTTTATCCTGACATCAGTGGAAGAAACACTGGGAATGCTGGCTGGAGCCAGAATTTTTAGTAAGCTGGATGCAAATATGGGGTTTTGGCAAATTCCCCTAACAGATGATTCAGTGAAATTGACAACCTTCATCACACCCTTTGGACGCTTTTTCTTCAAGCGTCTTCCTTTCGGGATAGCATCGGCTCCCGAGCACTTCCAGAACAGAATGGTGACAGAGGTCACAGAAGGGCTCGAGGGTGTGGTGTGCCACATAGATGATGTGCTGGTGTGGGGACGTACACAGGCAGAGCATGACGACCGCCTGCATGCTGTGCTGGAGAAGATCCAAAAGGCAGGCATCACCCTGAACATCGAGAAATGTGACCTGTCAAGGTCAGAGGTGAGCTTTCTAGGCCATGTGGTCTCTGCCAGCGGCATCAGCCCAGACCCAGTCAAGACAGAGGCTGTAAAGAGGCTGCAGGAACCGACAACAGTGAGCGAAGTAAGATCCTTTCTCGGCATGGTGAACCAGCTGGGCAAGTTTATCCCGCAGCTGTCGGAGAGGGACAAACCCCTGCGAGATCTCCTGTCGAAAAATAACTGCTGGATGTGGGACATTGAGCAGGCCAAAGCATTTCAGGATCTGAAGAATGCATTGACGTCGTCACCTGTGCTAGCCATGTACGATCCTAACAGAGAATGCAAGGTTTCAGCAGACGCATCATCATACGGGCTTGGAGGAGTGCTACTACAAAAGTGGGACGAAGAGTGGAGGCCAATAGCCTACATGTCGCGGTCTCTCACTCCAACCGAGCAGAGATATGCACAAGTGGAAAAGGAGGCATTGGGACTGACCTGGGCCTGCGAGAGGTTTCGCAACTTCCTGATTGGAAAACACTTCCAGCTGGAGACGGATCACAAGCCTCTCTTGAGTCTCCTGGGGTCTCAAGCTCTGGATGCCCTACCTCCTCGGATCCAGCGCTTCAGAATGCGTCTGATGCGCTATTCCTACTCCATATCTCATGTGGCAGGGAAATGTCTGTGGACGGCAGATACACTGTCACGGGCGCCAGTCGAGAGAGCAGAGACACCAGCTGAGAAAGAGCTGTTTGAAGACACTAATATCTACGTCGACATGGTAATGGAAAGAACTTACCTGCGAGCACCAGCTATCTAGCTGAACTGCGAGACAAGCTGCAGAGGGACAGTGTGTGTGCACGGGTGATGCAGCTGTGTTCAGAAGGATGGCCAGCCCATGGCATTAACGAACCTGCTCTTAAGCTGTACTGGTCTGAACGTACTCTTCTCACAGTTCAGCATGGTCTACTGTTGAAAGGACAAAGACTCGTTATCCCCTCAACAATGAGAAATGATGTTCTTGTCAAGCTGCACGAAGGTCATCAAGGTGTGGTCAAGTGTAGAGAGAGGGCGCAACAGTCTGTATGGTGGCCAGGGCTGAGCCAGCAGCTGAACGAGGTGGTTCTGAACTGCCGGGCATGCTGCCAGGAGAGACAGAACCACAGGGAGCCGCTGACGCCAACACCGTATCCAGGCCGACCATGGCAAAAGTGCGGAGCAGATTTGTTCGTCCTAGAGAGCAAAACCTACCTGCTAGTAGTGGACTACGCATCAAGGTACGTGGAGATCGCACTGTTAAGCCATACAACATCTAAGGATGTGATCACTCACTTCAAGTCGATTTTTGCACGTCACGGGATCTGTGAGACACTGGTCACTGATAACGGGCCACAGTTCTCAGGAGCTGACTTTGCCAACTTTGCTGAGTCCTATGGGTTTCGTCATGTGACCAGCAGTCCAAAATACCCCCAGGGGAATGCTGAAGCTGAGCGGGCAGTACAGACCGTGAAGGGGCTCCTGAAGAAGTCGGGTGATCCATATCTTGCCCTGCTTGCATACAGGTCTACCCCACTGCAAAATGGATACAGCCCGGCTCAACTTCTCATGGGGAGGCGACTTCGCACCACTGTGCCTATTCTGCCTGCTCTTCCGGATGGAGACGCGGTACTGCTGAAGGAGGAGCAGAGGAAGAGGAGAGATGCACAACACTACAACCTGCGACACCATGCACGGAACCTCAACAGCCTCACTCCTGGGCAGGACGTGTGGGTCACAGACCAAAAAGCGGCTGGAGCTGTCATCGGAAGTCACACCACACCTCGCTCATATCTGGTGGAGGGACCCCACGGGATCATCAGGCGAAACCGTCGTCATCTCATAGCCATGCAGCCTTCCCCAGACCAAAGCAACAGTGGTGCAGCTGAGCAGAATCTAGTAGGTGTTCCAGGACGACCTGCAGCAGCACCACCGCAGCAGAATGTTCCAGAACCACCATCTACTCCTACAGTTAGAACCAGGTCTGGGAGAGCTGTGGTAAGACCGACCCGGTTCGACTTGTAATTTTGCTTATCACAGACTTTACAGAGACCTAGAGACAATAAAAAAAAAAAATTAAAAAAAAAGACAAACATGTGTTCGATACTGTTATTGAGCCACTTTATTGTTGCATTGTCTGAATGTAAATGTTCACGTTTCAGGGGTAGAGTGAGCATAGACAGTACAAGGTGTTTTGTATTGTAGTTTGTATTTTCCTGTTCCGAAGCAAGGTTAAATTGCTGTGTGTCTGTTGTGAGTGTGAATGACTCATATAGGAGCAGACCTTCCAGCCACAGGGGCAAAATAATCCCCTAAGGTCCTGCGGAATCAATGGCAGTCTACCCATTGATTCTAGAAAGGGGAGATGTGGTGTAACTGTTTTAAGTAGTTTGGGAGACCTGTAGGATGACGTCAGAGGTGGAACGTCAGTGGGGGGGAGGAGCAGTGAGAGTTTGGTAATGGAGGCACGTGGTGAAATAAACATTCACGCTTTACAGTTGGACTCCGCGCAAGTTATTTAATAACACGACAGCTATCTAGCCGTAGCTAGCCGACCGGAAGTTTCAACACAAAGCGGAAGACAATAAAATTTAAAAAGGGGCGTGGCGGAATAAGGCAAATACAAAAGCTATAAAAACTACAAAATGACTCCATTAATGCAGGCTATGTGGAAAATGTGCCGGTGTTGGCTGAGCCTGGCTCCGCCTCTTCCGCTACGTAGCTAAGATGGCTGAAATTGAGTATGGAAAGTGTACATCGATCCAAACTCGGTTTGACTGTTTGAAGATTCCATCAAAATAAAGCCATATACACTCTACGAAACCACATCTATAAACAAACTGATTAGAAGGCCTGGCTGGGGCATAATATAATATCCCTTAATCTGTGTTATTATTATTATTTTTATTTTATTTTTTTCTTTATAATCTATACTCTAGCCTATATATTTTGTATATAAATGGGTGTAGCTATTAATAATAACTATGTAGGAATAATTAATTTATTGGAAAGTGCTATGCTGATTTCTAGATAGTACATCATTAAACTTGTGCCGTTACCAACATAAACCTACGATAGCTACAAGTGTAACATGAATTGATAGGCGTTTCTAAGAATTGGTTGCCTCAATTCCTAGGAAGTACACAATAATATCTGAGTTATTACCAACCTAAAACAGTTACAACTGCATGGTACTTAGTTGAGTTGATGGGTAATAGTGGAGGTACTTCAGCTATAATTCTTCTGTATTTACCTTCTTATTACCAGTGGTAATTACCCAGTAATACACTATGATTTACCATATATTTACCGGGTAAATACCTAGTAATTAGGGGACTGTAAAAGGAAGGGTTACCCACATTTTTTAGTCTGGGAACAGGCCAGTGCCTCTCATACTGCTACCAGGTGTTATTTCCAATAATCCTCCATTTGTTTATGTCCCAACAAGGACGAACCATTCAGGTTGTCTGGGACATAGCCAAGGCCATATACCTTATCAAGGGAGACACTACATCTGTTCTTTTGTTATTCACGTTTTCTTTCCTATGATACTCACCCCAAACCTTTGGTTCGGTGAGAAGAAGGATCGACAGCCAAGGAGCATGTCTGAAAACTGCTCCTCACCAACTACAATAAGACTGTTCCACCTAAGTCTGTACCTGTTCTTGAATAAACCATCTATTCAACCCTCTGATCCAACCTGTCAAGTTGCCTTGATTTCCACTTCAAGAATTACTACTACGACGAAAATAATACACAACGCAGAGTTCCATAAGGTTGTAGTTAGAGTCCCAATGTCCGTCTGGGTTTGAGTCCCAGAATAAGGACCAAGTTTATTTAGGTCATGGTTAGAGTCCCGACGTCCGTCTGGATTCGAGTCCCAGAGTATGGACCAAGGTCCTTTAGGTCGGGCCAAATCCCAAAATTGCATGCAGGGTCAATCAATATAACTTAGACGTTTAGTCCAGGGGTTTTGTTTTTACAATTTGTTATTTTCTAGCCAAGGTGTGAAACCGTATTTTCATTGAACTCACTGGTTTGGTTACATGAATAATTTTTATGTTTTGATATAGAGCGTGAAATCACAGATACGTGTTGATTTGGACAACCTGAGAGGAAAAAAAAGTGAGCCATCACCTGTGCTTGGCATACTGAGCACCGTGGGAGACGTTTTATTTTTTTAAGGGGTTAACAGCTCCGTGAACGGTGGCTATTTCTAGCACAAAAGAGCAAGGTTAGGGAAGATAGCTACTTCTAAATATGAGAATACTCTAGATAGAGGCAGAAAAAGTGGGAGAGGTAAAGCAAGGAGACAGAGAGACGAAAAGAGAGAGAGGAAAAGTGATTCAGAGAGTGAGAGAGAGAGATGTCCATGTCGGTATCTTCTTGACACATCTCCAGAAAATTTATGCCATCATTTTTATTTTTTACAAAGGTTCACTGATTCATTCATCCACACGGTTTTATTCAGATTCATGATGACTGCTTACTGATATAAAAAAAAATTGTGAGGCTGTAACAATGCTCCCCCAAACTGATACTGCCCTTTTTCTTTTAAATCACATGTTTCATCGTACCTGGACGTCCAGGAGGCACGGACACGAGTTGAGTCCTTGTGATAGCAGAGGCTGCTATCTGTTCTTTAACTGAACTGTGTCTCAGCGATGTCCTGACGACTTACCACAAACTTTCATCCCCATCCCCATCACACCTGCGGTGACCATCACCTGGAAAATAACTCTGTTGCAACTGCCTACTCAATACCAACTGAGCCATGATGTCACTGGTATTGTTTGTGATGTTGTTGTCCCATCTTTTTACAGGGAGAAATTGTTCATTTGACAGCTATAATGTAGTCCACAAAGATAAAACCTTTTTACAAACTGCCCATGGGTTAGCTATGGCTAAATTAACGCAGTCGTGTTGGGTTTGTGGGCTCATGCCATCTTAATCTCAGATATATCCGTACCTCACTGTCTCGTTCGCCATTCCCGAATATATTACAGCTTACAAGCATGTAATTGAAGGTAGCCACCCCTCTAGATCGGTAGCAGCCCAGGTTCCCTATTAAACCGCCCCAATGGATGCAGGTCCACCAATTAAGATCAAATTGAGCTATGTTCTAAAGGTTATCATATGTTGGACCGATAAAGGAAAGGTTGCAGGATGTGGGTAGTGTGAGTTCACAGGAACAGGTTGCCATATCAGGTAAAGATCTGTTGGTAAATGTATGAATGCCTTGCCTGCAGTAAATGGGACCATGTTGGTGTTTGGACAGAACACTTATTCATATCTGCCTCCTTATTGCCGTGGTTCATGTTATGTCGCATGTGTAGTGCCTGCTTTGGAGATTGTGACTGAGGAACATTTGAAGGGTAATGCTACCGTTTAATCTACGAGTGATTTATTCCATCAGAATTTTCAAGAAGCTACTATAGTCAATACTATCGACGCTATAGAAAACGCTTCAAGCCATAGTCTGACATTAATATGATAATGTGGTATTTGGGAAGATGGCTATGTGGGTTGGGTGGGTCTATATTTTCTCAGATAGTCCAAGTTGCCATTTGTCCTTCCCATTATAATGCTCTATGTGGTCATCAAGTTATCCCTCTATGTGTTTCACCGGATCACCGTCCCCCAACCGACCCCCCCCGGGGTCTGCCCCGATCTTGGTGGCTCCGCTTAGGGTGGCTGTGTTAGAGAGCCAGCCCGTCACCAGGTCTGGTGGCAAAAACTTCGCTTGCTGTTGCTGGAGTGGCTGCTGTTGCTGGAGTGGCTGCAGTAGCCACTCCAGCCACTGGAGTGGCTAATGCTAAGACTGCATCTAGTTGTGTAATGCTTTCTAATGCTAAAGTTTCTAATGCTAAGACTGCATCTAGGCCCTATAATTTTGTTCGACTTACAGACGCACTTTTCTGCTGGGAACAGTAAGAGCTATTAAAGTTGTTCGTGCTTCACTGCCGACCAGAGGGAGGTGTCTGGACATTCAATTTCCTTTATTTTTAAACGTTTTATCTGGTTTGGTTTAATCATGAGAAACCTAATGAGTTTGTAATTTTTAAGTAGCTTACCTGGTTAATTGTTTATCATGAGCATACTTTTGATTACTATTGCATTTTATGCTTTCTTTTTTGATTTAGTTAATTGTTAATTGTTTACCTGTAGTTACATTGAATTCTCATTTAAAGGGTGATCTTTGAACTACGCTTAATATGATCAAGAGGGTATGTAGAATGTTGCAGTATTATAGTGTCTCTCTGTGCTAACATTTCTTAGTCTGGGAACAGGGCAGTGCCTCTTCTACTGATACCACGTGTTATTTCGATTAATCCTCCATTTGTTCACGTTCAAACGAGGACAAACCAACCACGTTGTCTGGGACATAGCCAAGGCCATAGACCTTATCAAGGGAGCATCTGTTCTTTTGTTCTTCACATTTTCTTTCCTATAATACTCACCCCAAACCTACCTGTTCTCACATAAACCATTCAACCCTCTGATCCAACCTGTCAAGTTGCCTTGATTTCCACTTCAAGAATAACTACTACACTCCAAAGCAACCATGGCGTTTCTAATAAGGTGATTTGTTTATTTTGTAGTTCTTTACTCTGTGATTAATCAATGGCATGGACTAAATGCATTTCTTCAAATTTATCAACCAGGGTACTGCAATTGACTCTACTACTTGCTGTGGGTTCTCAAGTACATGGTGAGTTGAATCCAAAAGTATGAATTTAAACAGGCAGGTAGCCATGTGCTAACAAGTATGCATAACAGCTTACAGGCTCGTGCTTGCTGGGCCCCAGCAGCACCAGCAGTCTCCTAGCTACGAGCAGCACCAGCTGCTCGTAGCCAGACCAGCCGCTGCAGCCACTCCAGCCACAGCAGCCACTCCAGCCACTGCAGCCACTCCAGCCGCTGCAGCCACTCCAGCAACAGCAGCCACTCCAGCTACAGCAGCCACTCCAGCAGCAGCAGCCACTCCAGCCACAGCAGCCACTCCAGCCACTGCAGCCGCTCCAGCCAAAGCAGCCACTCCAGCAACAGCAGCCACTCCAGCAACAGCAGCGACTCCAGCAGCAGCAGCCACTCCAGCGACAGCAGCCACTCCAGCCACAGCAGCCACTCCAGCCACAGCAGCCACTCCAGCCACTGCAGCCACTCCAGCCACTGCAGCCGCTCCAGCTGCTGCAGCCACTCCAGCCACTGCAGCCACCCCAGCCACTGCAGCCACTCCAGCCGCTGCAGCCACTCCAGCAACAGCAGCAACTCCAGCAACAGCAGCCACTCCAGCAGCAGCAGCAACTCCAGCAACAGCAGCCACTCCAGCAACAGCAGCCGCTCCAGCCAAAGCAGCCACTCCAGCAACAGCAGCCACTCCAGCAACAGCAGCCACTCCAGCCGCTGCAGCCACTCCAGCAACAGCAGCCACTCCAGCAACAGCCGCCGCTCCAGCCAAAGCAGCCACTCCTGCCACAGCAGCCACTCCAGCCACTGCAGCCGCTCCAGCAGCAGCAGCCACTCCAGCAACAGCAGCTACTCCAGCAACAGCAGCCGCTCCAGCTAAAGCAGCCACTCCAGCCACAGCAGCCACTCCAGCCACTGCAGCCGCTCCAGCAGCAGCAGCCACTCCAGCAACAGCAGCTACTCCAGCAACAGCAGCCACTCCAGCAACAGCAGCCGCTCCAGCCAAAGCAGCCACTCCAGCCACAGCAGCCACTCCAGCAACAGCAGCCACTCCAGCAGCAGCAGCCACTCCAGCAACAGCAGCCACTCCAGCAACAGCAGCCGCTCCAGCCAAAGCAGCCACTCCAGCCACAGCAGCCACTCCAGCAACAGCAGCCGCTCCAGCCAAAGCAGCCACTCCAGCAACAGCAGCCACCCCAGCAACAGCCGCCGCTCCAGCTAAAGCAGCCACTCCAGCCACAGCAGCCACTCCAGCAACAGCTGCCGCTCCAGCCAAAGCAGCCACTCCAGCAACTGCAGCCACTCCGGCAACAGCAGCCGCTCCAGCCAAAGCAGCCACTCCAGCCACAGCAGCTACTCCAGCCACTGCAGCCGCTCCAGCAGCAGCAGCCACTCCAGCCACAGCAGCCACTCCAGCAACAGCAGCCGCTCCTGCCAAAGCAGCGACTCCAGCAACAGCAGCCACTCCAGCCACAGCAGCCACTCCAGCCACTGCAGCCACTCCAGCCGCTGCAGCCACTCCAGCAACAGCAGCCACTCCAGCTACAGCAGCCACTCCAGCAGCAGCAGCCACTCCAGCCACAGCAGCCACTCCAGCCACTGCAGCCGCTCCAGCCAAAGCAGCCACTCCAGCAACAGCAGCCACTCCAGCAACAGCAGCGACTCCAGCAGCAGCAGCCACTCCAGCCACAGCAGCCACTCCAGCCACAGCAGCCACTCCAGCCACAGCAGCCACTCCAGCCACTGCAGCCACTCCAGCCACTGCAGCCGCTCCAGCTGCTGCAGCCACTCCAGCCACTGCAGCCACCCCAGCCACTGCAGCCACTCCAGCCGCTGCAGCCACTCCAGCAACAGCAGCAACTCCAGCAACAGCAGCCACTCCAGCAGCAGCAGCAACTCCAGCAACAGCAGCCACTCCAGCAACAGCAGCCGCTCCAGCCAAAGCAGCCACTCCAGCAACAGCAGCCACTCCAGCAACAGCAGCCACTCCAGCCGCTGCAGCCACTCCAGCAACAGCAGCCACTCCAGCAACAGCCGCCGCTCCAGCCAAAGCAGCCACTCCTGCCACAGCAGCCACTCCAGCCACTGCAGCCGCTCCAGCAGCAGCAGCCACTCCAGCAACAGCAGCTACTCCAGCAACAGCAGCCGCTCCAGCTAAAGCAGCCACTCCAGCCACAGCAGCCACTCCAGCCACTGCAGCCGCTCCAGCAGCAGCAGCCACTCCAGCAACAGCAGCTACTCCAGCAACAGCAGCCACTCCAGCCGCTGCAGCCACTCCAGCAACAGCAGCCACTCCAGCAACAGCCGCTGCTCCAGCCAAAGCAGCCACTCCAGCCACAGCAGCCACTCCAGCAACAGCAGCCGCTCCAGCCAAAGCAGCCACTCCAGCCACAGCAGCCACTCCAGCAACAGCAGCCACTCCAGCAGCAGCAGCCACTCCAGCAACAGCAGCCACTCCAGCAACAGCAGCCGCTCCAGCCAAAGCAGCCACTCCAGCCACAGCAGCCACTCCAGCAACAGCAGCCGCTCCAGCCAAAGCAGCCACTCCAGCAACAGCAGCCACTCCAGCAACAGCCGCCGCTCCAGCTAAAGCAGCCACTCCAGCCACAGCAGCCACTCCAGCAACAGCTGCCGCTCCAGCCAAAGCAGCCACTCCAGCAACTGCAGCCACTCCGGCAACAGCAGCCGCTCCAGCCAAAGCAGCCACTCCAGCCACAGCAGCTACTCCAGCCACTGCAGCCGCTCCAGCAGCAGCAGCCACTCCAGCCACAGCAGCCACTCCAGCAACAGCAGCCGCTCCTGCCAAAGCAGCGACTCCAGCAACAGCAGCCACTCCAGCAACAGCAGCCGCTCCAGCCAAAGCAGCCACTCCAGCCACAGCAGCCACTCCAGCCACTGCAGCCGCTCCAGCAGCAGCAGCCACTCCAGCAACAGCAGCCACTCCAGCAACAGCAGCCACTCCAGCAACAGCAGCCGCTCCAGCCAAAGCAGCCACTCCAGCAACAGCAGCTACTCCAGCAACAGCAGCCGCTCCAGCCGCTGCAGCCACTCCAGCAACAGCAGCCACTCCAGCAACAGCCGCCACTCCAGCTAAAGCAGCCACTCCAGCCACAGCAGCCACTCCAGCCACTGCAGCCGCTCCAGCAGCAGCAGCCACTCCAGCAACAGCAGCCACTCCAGCAACAGCAGCCGCTCCAGCCGCTGCAGCCACTCCAGCAACAGCAGCCACTCCAGCAACAGCCGCCGCTCCAGCCAAAGCAGCCACTCCAGCCACAGCAGCCACTCCAGCAACAGCAGCCGCTCCAGCCAAAGCAGCCACTCCAGCCACAGCAGCCACTCCAGCAACAGCAGCCACTCCAGCAGCAGCAGCCACTCCAGCAACAGCAGCCACTCCAGCAACAGCAGCCGCTCCAGCCAAAGCAGCCACTCCAGCCACAGCAGCCACTCCAGCAACAGCAGCCGCTCCAGCAAAAGTAGCCACTCCAGCAACAGCAGCCACTCCAGCAACAGCCGCCGCTCCAGCTAAAGCAGCCACTCCAGCCACAGCAGCCACTCCAGCAACAGCCGCCGCTCCAGCCAAAGCAGCCACTCCAGCAACAGCAGCCACTCCAGCAACAGCAGCCGCTCCAGCCAAAGCAGCCACTCCAGCCACAGCAGCCACTCCAGCCACTGCAGCCGCTCCAGCAGCAGCAGCCACTCCAGCAACAGCAGCCACTCCAGCAACAGCCGCCGCTCCAGCCAAAGCAGCCACTCCAGCAACAGCAGCCACTCCAGCAACAGCAGCCGCTCCAGCTAAAGCAGCCACTCCAGCCACAGCAGCCACTCCAGCCACTGCAGCCGCTCCAGCAGCAGCAGCCACTCCAGCCACAGCAGCCACTCCAGCAACAGCAGCCGCTCCTGCCAAAGCAGCGACTCCAGCAACAGCAGCCACTCCAGCAACAGCAGCCGCTCCAGCCAAAGCAGCCACTCCAGCCACAGCAGCCACTCCAGCCACTGCAGCCGCTCCAGCAGCAGCAGCCACTCCAGCAACAGCAGCCACTCCAGCAACAGCAGCCGCTCCAGCCAAAGCAGCCACTCCAGCAACAGCAGCCACTCCAGCAACAGCAGCCACTCCAGCAACAGCAGCCGCTCCAGCCAAAGCAGCCACTCCAGCAACAGCAGCTACTCCAGCAACAGCAGCCGCTCCAGCTAAAGCAGCCACTCCAGCAACAGCAGCCACTCCAGCCACTGCAGCCGCCCCAGCAGCAGCAGCCACTCCAGCAACAGCAGCTACTCCAGCAACAGCAGCCGCTCCAGCCGCTGCAGCCACTCCAGCAACAGCAGCCACTCCAGCAACAGCCGCCACTCCAGCTAAAGCAGCCACTCCAGCCACAGCAGCCACTCCAGCAACAGCAGCCGCTCCAGCCAAAGCAGCCACTCCAGCCACAGCAGCCACTCCAGCCACTGCAGCCGCTCCAGCAGCAGCAGCCACTCCAGCAACAGCAGCCACTCCAGCAACAGCAGCCGCTCCAGCCAAAGCAGCCACTCCAGCAACAGCAGCCACTCCAGCAACAGCAGCCGCTCCAGCCAAAGCAGCCACTCCAGCAACAGCAGCTACTCCAGCAACAGCAGCCGCTCCAGCCAAAGCAGCCACTCCAGCAACAGCAGCCACTCCAGCAACAGCAGCCGCTCCAGCCAAAGCAGCCACTCCAGCAACAGCAGCTACTCCAGCAACAGCAGCCGCTCCAGCTAAAGCAGCCACTCCAGCCACAGCAGCCACTCCAGCCACTGCAGCCGCTCCAGCCGCTGCAGCCACTCCAGCCACTGCAGCCACTCCAGCAACAGCAGCCGCTCCAGCCAAAGCAGCCACTCCAGCAACAGCAGCCACTCCAGCAACAGCAGCCGCTCCAGCCAAAGCAGCCACTCCAGCAACAGCAGCTACTCCAGCAACAGCAGCCACACCAGCAGCTGCTGCCACTCCAGCAACAGCAGCTACTCCAGCAACAGCAGCCGCTCCAGCCGCTGCAGCCACTCCAGCAACAGCAGCCACCCCAGCAACAGCAGCCGCTCCAGCCAAAGCAGCAACTCCCGCAACAGCAGCCACTCCAGCCACTGCAGCTGCTCCAGCCAAAGCAGCCACTCCAGCCACAGCAGCCACTCCAGCCACTGCAGCCGCTCCCGCCGCTGCAGCCACTCCAGCAACAGCAGCCACTCCAGCAACAGCAGCCACTCCAGCAGCAGCAGCCACTCCAGCAACAGCAGCCACTCCTGCAACAGCAGCCGCTCCAGCTAGAGCAGCCACTCCAGCCACAGCAGCCACTCCAGCCACTGCAGCCGCTCCAGCCAAAGCAGCCACTCCAGCCACAGCAGCCACTCCAGCCACTGCAGCCGCTCCAGCAGCAGCAGCCACTCCAGCCACAGCAGCCACTCCAGCAACAGCAGCCGCTCCTGCCAAAGCAGCGACTCCAGCAACAGCAGCCACTCCAGCAACAGCAGCCGCTCCAGCCAAAGCAGCCACTCCAGCCACAGCAGCCACTCCAGCCACTGCAGCCGCTCCAGCAGCAGCAGCCACTCCAGCAACAGCAGCCACTCCAGCAACAGCAGCCGCTCCAGCCAAAGCAGCCACTCCAGCAACTGCAGCCACTCCAGCAACAGCAGCCGCTCCAGCCAAAGCAGCCACTCCAGCCACAGCAGCCACTCCAGCCACTGCAGCCACTCCAGCAGCAGCAGCCACTCCAGCAACAGTAGCTACTCCAGCAACAGCAGCCGCTCCAGCTAAAGCAGCCACTCCAGCCACAGCAGCCACTCCAGCAACAGCAGCCGCTCCAGCCAAAGCAGCCACTCCAGCCACAGCAGCCACTCCAGCAACAGCAGCCGCTCCAGCCAAAGCAGCCACTCCAGCAACAGCAGCCACTCCAGCAACAGCCGCCGCTCCAGCTAAAGCAGCCACTCCAGCCACAGCAGCCACTCCAGCAACAGCCGCCGCTCCAGCCAAAGCAGCCACTCCAGCAACAGCAGCCACTCCAGCAACAGCAGCCGCTCCAGCCAAAGCAGCCACTCCAGCCACAGCAGCCACTCCAGCCACTGCAGCCGCTCCAGCAGCAGCAGCCACTCCAGCAACAGCAGCCACTCCAGCAACAGCCGCCGCTCCAGCCAAAGCAGCTACTCCAGCAACAGCAGCCACTCCAGCAACAGCAGCCGCTCCAGCCAAAGCAGCCACTCCAGCCACAGCAGCTACTCCAGCCACTGCAGCCGCTCCAGCAGCAGCAGCCACTCCAGCCACAGCAGCCACTCCAGCAACAGCAGCCGCTCCTGCCAAAGCAGCGACTCCAGCAACAGCAGCCACTCCAGCAACAGCAGCCGCTCCAGCCAAAGCAGCCACTCCAGCAACAGCAGCCACTCCAGCAACAGCCGCCGCTCCAGCTAAAGCAGCCACTCCAGCCACAGCAGCCACTCCAGCAACAGCCGCCGCTCCAGCCAAAGCAGCCACTCCAGCAACAGCAGCCACTCCAGCAACAGCAGCCGCTCCAGCCAAAGCAGCCACTCCAGCCACAGCAGCCACTCCAGCCACTGCAGCCGCTCCAGCAGCTGCAGCCACTCCAGCAACAGCAGCCACTCCAGCAACAGCCGCCGCTCCAGCCAAAGCAGCCACTCCAGCAACAGCAGCCACTCCAGCAACAGCAGCCGCTCCAGCCAAAGCAGCCACTCCAGCCACAGCAGCCACTCCAGCCACTGCAGCCGCTCCAGCAGCAGCAGCCACTCCAGCAACAGCAGCCACTCCAGCAACAGCAGCCGCTCCAGCCAAAGCAGCCACTCCAGCAACAGCAGCTACTCCAGCAACAGCAGCCGCTCCTGCCGCTGCAGCCACTCCAGCAACAGCAGCCACTCCAGCAACAGCCGCCGCTCCAGCTAAAGCAGCCACTCCAGCCACAGCAGCCACTCCAGCAACAGCCGCCGCTCCAGCCAAAGCAGCCACTCCAGCAACAGCAGCCACTCCAGCAACAGCAGCCGCTCCAGCCAAAGCAGCCACTCCAGCCACAGCAGCCACTCCAGCCACTGCAGCCGCTCCAGCCAAAGCAGCCACTCCAGCAACAGCAGCCACTCCAGCAACAGCAGCCGCTCCAGCCAAAGCAGCCACTCCAGCAACAGCAGCCACTCCAGCAACAGCAGCCGCTCCAGCCAAAGCAGCCACTCCAGCAACAGCAGCTACTCCAGCAACAGCAGCCGCTCCAGCTAAAGCAGCCACTCCAGCCACAGCAGCCACTCCAGCCACAGCAGCCACTCCAGCCACTGCAGCCGCTCCAGCAGCAGCAGCCACTCCAGCCACAGCAGCCACTCCAGCAACAGCAGCCGCTCCTGCCAAAGCAGCGACTCCAGCAACAGCAGCCACTCCAGCAACAGCAGCCGCTCCAGCCAAAGCAGCCACTCCAGCCACAGCAGCCACTCCAGCCACTGCAGCCGCTCCAGCAGCAGCAGCCACTCCAGCAACAGCAGCCACTCCAGCAACAGCAGCCGCTCCAGCCAAAGCAGCCACTCCAGCAACAGCAGCCACTCCAGCAACAGCAGCCGCTCCAGCCAAAGCAGCCACTCCAGCAACAGCAGCTACTCCAGCAACAGCAGCCGCTCCAGCTAAAGCAGCCACTCCAGCCACAGCAGCCACTCCAGCCACTGCAGCCGCCCCAGCAGCAGCAGCCACTCCAGCAACAGCAGCTACTCCAGCAACAGCAGCCGCTCCAGCCGCTGCAGCCACTCCAGCGACAGCAGCCACTCCAGCCACTGCAGCCGCCCCAGCAGCAGCAGCCACTCCAGCAACAGCAGCTACTCCAGCAACAGCAGCCGCTCCAGCCGCTGCAGCCACTCCAGCAACAGCAGCCACTCCAGCAACAGCCGCCACTCCAGCTAAAGCAGCCACTCCAGCCACAGCAGCCACTCCAGCAACAGCAGCCGCTCCAGCCAAAGCAGCCACGCCAGCCACAGCAGCCACTCCAGCCACTGCAGCCGCTCCAGCCAAAGCAGCCACTCCAGCCACAGCAGCCACTCCAGCCACTGCAGCCACTCCAGCCGCTGCAGCCACTCCAGCCACTGCAGCCACTCCAGCCACAGCAGCAACTCCAGCCAAAGCAGCCACTCCAGCAACAGCAGCCACTCCAGCAACTGCAGCCGCTCCAGCCAAAGCAGCCACTCCAGCCACAGCAGCCACTCCAGCCACTGCAGCCACTCCAGCCACTGCAGCCACTCCAGCCACAGCAGCAACTCCAGCCACAGCAGCCACTCCAGCAACAGCAGCCACTCCAGCAGCAGCAGCCACTCCAGCAACTGCAGCCACTCCAGCAACAGCAGCCACTCCAGCAGCAGCAGCCACTCCAGCAACTGCAGCCACTCCAGCAACAGCAGCCACTCCAGCAGCAGCAGTCTTCTAGCTACCAGACCCAGTAGAAATCGCAGCAGCAGTCTCCTTGCTACAAGCAGGTTGACTTATATCTACTCACCTTATTTCAAATGTCTCAGGCAAAATAATAAAATCATCAATTTCAAACTGTTTATTGTTTATTGCTTGAGCTGCTCCCCCCGCGACCTGACCCCGGATAAGCGGATGAGGATGAGATGAGATGAGATTATTGTTTATAAGCTAGTTTGAATGCCAGCAGTTGCCAGAAATTTGGAAACTCATTTGAGGAACTCCATTTTAATTGGCTCAAAAAGCCTTTTCAGAATAGCAGGAGACTCCTCCACCTCTGGCAGGAGACTCCTCCTCCTCTTGTGGGAGATCAATTTCTGGAATTATTGCGAGGCCCGGTCCTAACCGGCCCAGCAATCCGGTTTTTGGAATCACTGACCTGGAACATTACTCAAGTGTAGCAACCACACTCAATACATTGACTACGTGCGGTTCTTACTACTAATGTGGCAACATCATGTAATGCTCCAACTAATACACCCAGGATAAGTGTACGGTCAACATGACCTAGAACTGAGGGCTCCTAGTTTGCTACTTGGTGGGACATGGATTAGCCATTACAAGATACACTGATCAACATCTACTTATTTATTAAACACTGCATCTCTACCACACCATAATGTTAGTTTAACGTTTTCCAGCTCTTTATGCATTCATACATATTGTTTTGTCATACAACATAAACATAACCCTGATACCAACAGCCGCCATCATCGGCAACATTTTTACAAGTCAAGTCAGCTGTCCCAACTCATTAGGCACAGTGATTATGATTGAGTTACACCTTACTTTAAACCATGGTTTCTCAATGGGGGCGGTACCGCCCCCTGGGGGGCGTTCGCACAACCTAGGGGGGCGCTGGGAACGTGATTCCATTTTTGGTTTAAAAAAAACTCCAGCAACAGCAGCCACTCCAGCAACAGCAGCCACTCCAGCAACAGCAGCCACTCCAGCAACAGCAGCCGCTCCAGCCAAAGCAGCCCCTCCAGCCACAGCAGCCACTCCAGCCACTGCAGCCACTCCAGCCACTGCAGCTACTCCAGCAACAGCAGCCGCTCCAGCCAAAGCAGCCCCTCCAGCCACAGCAGCCACTCCAGCCACTGCAGCCACTCCAGCCACTGCAGCTACTCCAGCCACTGCAGCCGCTCCAGCCAAAGCAGCCCCTCCAGCCACGTTCGCACAACCTAGGGGGGCGCTGGGAACGTGATTCCATTTTTGGTTTAAAAAAAACTCCAGCAACAGCAGCCACTCCAGCAACAGCAGCCACTCCAGCAACAGCAGCCGCTCCAGCCAAAGCAGCCCCTCCAGCAACAGCAGCCACTCCAGCAACAGCAGCCACTCCAGCAACAGCAGCCGCTCCAGCCAAAGCAGCCCCTCCAGCCACAGCAGCCACTCCAGCCACTGCAGCCACTCCAGCCACTGCAGCTACTCCAGCCACTGCAGCCACTCCAGCCGCTGCAGCCACTCCAGCCACTCCAGCCACAGCAGCAACTCCAGCCAAGCAGCCACTCCAGCAACAGCAGCTACTCCAGCAACAGCAGCCACTCCAGCAACAGCAGCCACTCCAGCAGCAGCTGCCACTCCAGCAACAGCAGCTACTCCAGCAACAGCAGCCACTCCAGCAGCAGCTGCCACTCCAGCAACAGCAGCCGCTCCAGCCGCTGCAGCCACTCCAGCAACAGCAGCCGCTCCAGCCGCTGCAGCTACTCCAGCAACAGCAGCCACTCCAGCAACTGCAGCCACTCCTGCCACAGCAGCAACTCCAGCCAAAGCAGCCACTCCAGCAACAGCTGCTACTCCAGCCACTGCAGCCACTCCAGCCGCTGCAGCCACTCCAGCAACAGCAGCCATTCCAGCAACAGCAGCCACTCCAGCCACTGCAGCCACTCCAGCCACAGCAGCAACTCCAGTCAAAGCAGCCACTCCAGCAACGGCAGCTACTCCAGCCGCTGCAGCCACTCCAGCCGCTGCAGCCACTCCAGCCACTGCAGCCACTCCAGCAACAGCAGCCGCTCCAGCCACTCCAGCTAAAGCAGCCACTCCAGCCACAGCAGCCACTCCAGCCACTGCAGCCACTCCAGCCGCTGCAGCCACTCCAGCCACTGCAGCCACTCCAGCGACAGCAGCCACTCCAGCCACTGCAGCCGCTCCAGCCACAGCAGCAACTCCAGTCAAAGCAGCCACTCCAGCAACGGCAGCTACTCCAGCCGCTGCAGCCACTCCAGCCGCTGCAGCCACTCCAGCCACTGCAGCCACTCCAGCAACAGCAGCCGCTCCAGCCACTCCAGCTAAAGCAGCCACTCCAGCCACAGCAGCCACTCCAGCCACTGCAGCCACTCCAGCCACTGCAGCCACTCCAGCCACTGCAGCCACTCCAGCGACAGCAGCCACTCCAGCCACAGCAGCAACTCCAGCCAAAGCAGCCACTCCAGCCACTGCAGCCACTCCAGCAACAGCAGCCACTCCAGCAACAGCAGCCGGTCCAGCCAAAACTCATTTGAGGAACTCCATTTTAATTGGCTCAAAATGCCTTTTCAGAATAGCAGGAGACTCCTCCTCCTCTTGTAGGAGATCAATTTCTGGAATTATTTCGAGGCCCGGTCCTAACAGGCCCAGCAATCTGGGTTTTGGAATCACTGACCTGGAACATTACTCAAGTGTAGCAACCACACTCAATACATTGACTACGCGCGGTTCTTACTACTAATGTGGCAACATCATGTAATGCTCCAACTAATACACCCAGGAGAAGTGTACGGCCAACATGACCTAGAACGGAGGGCTCCTAGTTTGCTACTTGGTGGGACATGGATTAGCCATTACAAGATACAATAATCAACATCTACTTATTTATTAAACACTGCATCTCTACCACACTATAATATTAGTTAAACGTTTTCCAGCTCTTTATGCATTCATACATATTGTTTTGTCATACAACATAAACATAACCCTGATACCAACAGCCGCCATCATCGGCAACATTTTTACAAGTCAAGTCAGCTGTCCCAACTCACTAGGCACAGTGATTATGATTGAGTTACACCTTACTTTAAACCATGGTTTCTCAACGGGGGCGGTACCCCGTTGAGTGTACTACTACTTGAGTGTGACCGTACACTTCCCTCGCACAACCTAGGGGGGCGCTGGGAACGTGATTCCATTTTTGGTTTGAAAAAAACTCCAGCAACAGCAGCCACTCCAGCAACAGCAGCCACTCCAGCAACAGCATCCACTCCAGCAACAGCAGCCACTCCAGCAACAGCAGCCGCTCCAGCCACAGCAGCCACTCCAGCAGCAGCAGCCACTCCAGCAGCAGCAGCCGCTCCAGCCACTGCAGCTGCTCCAGCAACAGCAGCCACTCCAGCCGCTGCAGCCACTCCAGCAACAGCAGCCACTCCAGCAACAGCAGCCGCTCCAGCCGCTGCAGCCACTCCAGCAACAGCAGCCACTCAAGCAACAGCAGCCACTCCAGCAGCAGCAGCCACTCCAGCAACAGCAGCCGCTCCAGCCACTGCAGCCGCTCCAGCCGCTGCAGCCACTCCAGCCACTGCAGCCACTCCTGCCACAGCAGCAACTCCAGCCAAAGCAGCCACTCCAGCCACAGCAGCCACTCCAGCCACTGCAGCCACTCCAGCAACAGCAGCCGCTCCAGCTGCTGCAGCCACTCCAGCAACAGCAGCCACTCAAGCAACAGCAGCCACTCCAGCAGCAGCAGCCACTCCAGCAACAGCAGCCACTCCAGCCACTGCAGCAACTCCAGCAACAGCAGCCACTCCAGCAACAGCAGCCACTCCAGCAACAGCAGCCGGTCCAGCCAAAACTAATTTGAGGAACTCCATTTTAATTGGCACAAAATGCCTTTTCAGAATAGCAGGAGACTCCTCCACCTCTGGCAGGAGACTCCTCCTCCTCTTGTGGGAGATCTATTTCTGGAATTATTTCGAGGCCCGGTCCTAACAGGCCCAGCAATCGGGGTTTTGGAATCACTGACCTGGAACATTACTCAAGTGTAGCAACCACACTCAATACATTGACTACGCGCGGTTCTTACTACTAATGTGGCAACATCATGTAATGCTCCAACTAATACACCCAGGAGAAGTGTACGGCCAACATGACCTAGAACGGAGGGCTCCTAGTTTGCTACTTGGTGGGACATGGATTAGCCATTACAAGATACACTAATCAACATCTACTTATTTATTAAACACTGCATCTCTACCACACTATAATATTAGTTAAACGTTTTCCAGCTCTTTATGCATTCATACATATTGTTTTGTCATACAACATAAACATAACCCTGATACCAACAGCCGCCATCATCGGCAACATTTTTACAAGTCAAGTCAGCTGTCCCAACTCACTAGGCACAGTGATTATGATTGAGTTACACCTTACTTTAAACCATGGTTTCTCAACGGGGGCGGTACCGCCCCCTGGGGGGCGTTCGCACAACCTAGGGGGGCGCTGGGAACGTGATTCCATTTTTGGTTTAAAAAAATAAACCAAAAAGAGTATATGAGTATATATCTATGAGTATAGGCTGCGCCTATACTCATAGAATCTGGAGTTACAATACGTAACTATCGTTTCAGCCATTTACTGTACAATTCCGAATTGAATGAGAGGAGGGCTGAGGAGGGCTGTCAATCAAATATCGCGCTTCAGAAACGGCCAATCATAGGAAAGCCCGCCCTGCCATGGTTCCCTCCCCCATAGTGCCAAAATTAAATTTGAGCGAGAGCGTAAAAACATCTTTCGCGAGAGGTTTTGCGCGAGCTGAGGTAATTTGCGCGCGCGAGAGGCTGTTTTGCGCGCGCTGTGGTAATTTGCGCGTGCGAGAGGCTGTTTTGCGCGCGCAGAGATCATTTGCGCGCTCGCAGTTAATATCTACACGTGTGGAATAATATAATACGCCCGAATGCATCTTTTATCACGTTAGTGAATTATGGCACCAATGTGTCGCCATACATTTCCATCCAGTTCAGGGGACCAGGGAAATGTCAATGGAAGAGGTCAAGATCATGGGTGGGAAAGTGATTGAAGCTAAACGACTTCAAAACAATAAAAGTGGAGCTAAACAAAATAGCTTATCAGTACTGCTTGTTTTTGATAACACAATGCCTTTTGAGATCCATATTGGTTGGTTAAACTACAAAGTAAGGGAGTACATTCATACATACAGCTCAACAATGCAAATGGAAGCAGGGATGTGCAAAATGTGGAGGGAAGCACGAGTATTGCAAATGCAATAAAGATGCTAATTTTTAAATGCTGTGATTTTGGAGCATATTGCGGCTTTTGCTGGATGTGTGGTACAGAGGTAAGCCAAAGAAGTGCAGAGAATTAAGATCATTAACAAAGTATAATATGCTGAGGCCCTAAAAACTGTTAATTCAAGTGAAAGCATGTAGACAAGGACAAATTTGTCAATTCAAAACATCAGTGGAAATCTTACTCACAGAGACACTGTGCCCCAGAGGTCAGGCCTAAGGAAACTCCAACCAGGAAAGTCAGCCCCCCCCTGAGAAGTCGTGCAGTCAAGTGTATTGTTCAGGAAGATATAATTCTGGTTAACAAAAAGAGCTTTGTAGCATTCATATGCAAAGTTGTAAATGTGGCAGTACGGCAAGAAAATAAAAAGAAGTGACAGAATCAAGATAGTGGTAGATGCTGCAGAAGAGTTTTTAGGCATCAAATATCTGAAAGTTGAAGACATTCGTGGTTTGTTAAGGGCGAGTATTGATGGAGGGTCTCTAAACGATAGCTTAGAGACCCTCCATTATAGTTGATATAATAATGGTTTTCCTTCTCTTGCAGTGGAATGCTTTAGAAGCTTGATGCAAATGGTCAAGAATTTAAGAGGTTTATAGAAGAAGCAGAAGTCAGACCTGATATTGTTTGCATTCAGGAAACCTGGCTTCGACCTCACCTTGATTTCATTTTACCTGGGTATGAGTCAGTAAGATCTGATAGGATTGGAATGTAAGGCGGCGGCTGTGCAACATTTGTAAGGGAAGGGATGGCATTTAGAATTGACTATAACATAAATAGAATGTGTACTGCATGAAATATGCAAAACAGATGGCAACATGGCAGTATTCACTTTTATAATCCTCGCCAAGAAATATTTGATAGTATAATAAAGAAACAAGGAAATAGAAGACAAACAGGCAGTTTGGTGATGTTAATGCTCATAATAACCTTTGGGGAAGAAGACATACTGATAGCATCGGGGAAGCAGTGGAAGAATTAATGGATATAAGACAGCTAGTTTGCCTAAATAATGGAAATGGTACACGGATCGACATTCATATTAACACAATGTCCTGTTTAGACCTTACGCTAGTATCTAATAATATTGCAACCTCTGCCGAATTAAATATTAAAAGTAGCTCAAGTATTGGAAGTGATCATTTCCCAATAATACGGCATCAGATATTTAGCTAGATATACAAAAAAGACCAACGCATTAAAAGTTTGAAAAAGCAGATTGGAATAAATGCAAAGAAACAAGTTGTAAAGTAGCAGAAGCAGTTTCAGTAAATAGCATACCATTCAAGGTGGTGGGTGGGCAAAGGGAAAGGGTTCCATGGTGAAATGAATGTACAGGAGCAATTAAAGAATGAAATAGTGCACTGAGAATAATATGTAATAGTCTAAATCAAGTGAATATAATAATTATCAGAGGAAAAAGGCTATAGCACGTAAAGTAATCAAAAATAGTAAAAGGAGCGCATGGAGGGATTATTGTTCTACTATAGGGAGGGAAGTTAAAATAGGAGATGTTTGGAAAAAGCTGAAAAAATATCTTTGTTGGAGGATGGTGAAATACTGGCCATAACAGATAAAGAAAAAGCAGACTTTGTAATGGTCTGTCTGTTTCCTTGTCTTGTTTTGGTGTGTTACCTGTTTTACTTTGGTATCGTTCTTGTTTCCCCCCATGTCAGGTTTCCCTCCTGTGTGATTACTGCTCCCTCCCTAATGTGTTTCAGCTGTTACTCGTTGCGTGCCCTGTGTGTGTTTGTTATTTAAGCCCTTGTCTTTCCTTTGTTCCTTGTCGGATCATTTTAGTTTGTGGTGAGTTGTGTCCTGTATGTTCCCTGTGTTCCCCGCGTCACCCGCGTCACCCGCGTCACCCGCGTCACCCGCGTCACCCGCGTCACCCGTGTCACCCGTGTCACCCGTGTTCCTTGCTTTTTGCATTAATAAATTATCCTTTTACCCGAACTGTCTGCAATTGGGTCCTACCTGCCTGCCTGCCACCCGCTAACCGTGACAGAATGATCTGACCATCATCGGACCCAGCGGACGCTTTTTTTTGTTGTAGGCTGTGTTGGGGCGTACGTGAAGCGCTGTAGCTTCAAGTCGGGTCGCCTTACGGCTATCAGAGTGAGGGCGCTGAGTTTGGAGCGCCATCCGGTGCAACCTTTCTCTCCAGCCCCTGAGCTGACTCCGGTCCCCGAGCCCTGTCCGGTTCCTGAACCCTACTCCTTCCCGAGGGTGCCCCTCTTCCAGATCTTCCAGACCTTCCGGAAGGGGCCCGCCCTCTACCAAGCCTTCCAGAGGGGTGCCGCCTTCTAAACCTTCCAGAAGGGGCCCGCCCTCTACCAAGCCTTCCAGAGGGGTGCCGCCTTCTAAACCTTCCAGAAGGGGCCCGCCCTCTACCTTGCCTTCCAGAGGGGTGCCGCCTTCTAAACCTTCCGGAAGGGGCCCGCCCTCTACCTTGCCTTCCAGAGGGGTGCCGCCTTCTAAACCTTCCAGAAGGGGCCCGCCCTCTACCTTGCCTTCCCGAGGGGTTCCGCCTTCCAAACCTTCCAGACCTTCCAGAAGGGGCCCGCCATCTACCTCGTCTTCGCCGATGCCGGCCACCTGTGGGTCTTCGTTGCAGGCCTCCAGACATTTTTTTTTTGTTCCCTCCTCCTGGCTCCCCTCGACCCACCCTATATGGATTCGACTTTCTTTTTTTTGCATGTCGTGGGTCGCCTGGTATTCGACCCTTGCGGGGGGGGGGGGGTACTGTCATGGTCTGTCTGTTTCCTTGTCTTGTTTCGGTGTGTTACCTGTTTTACTTTGGTATCGGTGTTGTTTCTCCCCATGTAAGGTTTCCCTCCTGTGTGATTACTGCTCCCTCCCTAATGTGTCTCAGCTGTTACTCGTTGCGTGCCCTGTGTGTGTTTGGTATTTAAGCCCTTGTCTTTCCTTTGTTCCTTTTCGGATTATTTTAGTTTGTGGTGAGTTGTGTTCCCGGTGTTCCCTGTGTTACCCGTGTCACCCGTGTTCCTTGCCTTTTGCATTAATAAATTATCCTTTTACCCAAACTGTCTGCAATTGGGTAAAGTGCAACGGATGCTGAGATTACCATGAATGAATTGGTAATAGTATTAGATGGAGCTGGGAATACTGATACTGGAGAGGACCAATTAAGCTATATGATGTTCAAAGAACTGCAAATTCGTTAAATGAATTGAATGAATTAATCTTGCACTTATTGAATAAAATGGGGGAAGGGAAAATGCCAAAAAGTTGGAAAAGTGCATTCCAAAAGTGCATATTGCCATTTAATAAACCTGGAAAGGATGCAAACAATGCAGGTTATTAAAGGTCCCATGACATGAAAATCTCACTTTATGAGGTTTGCCTGCTGCCAGCTGGCAGCAGGCAGCGCGCGGTTCAGTCTACTTCAGATTGATGTGAAAGTGGAAGAACCAGAGACGTCGCAGAACCCGACAAAGTCGTTTGTGATTCATAATATCCTCTGGAGGCGCACACAGCTTTTGGCCGTGATAATATGTATTATATGATATAGATATTTGATATTATTTAGATATAGAGCTCCAGGACTGTAACGCTAAGTGTTGTACACTTCCTTGTTATTTGGATAACCGTTCTGCTTTTGGTGTTATGGCGCATAACACGTCGGACTCTCGTCTCTGGTATTTCTACAACGAGACTCGTATTGGGGGTTATCTCAGCCAAGGTTGAGAATGAATTGGGGGGAAGGAACTTTGGATTTGACTCCCTCAAGAACATGAACCACGACATGGAGGAGAAAGGGATTGTTGGCGGCGAATGTCTCCCGCTTGAGCCCCGCTGAGGGACCACCGCCGGAGGCGGAGGTGCCTAAGCCCTGCCCGGCATCAATCCCTTTCTCCTCCTTGTCGCGGTTCGGTCTACTTCACATTGATGTGGACGTGGAAGAAACAGGAACGTCGGAGAACCCAACGCGGTCTTTTGTGATTCATATTATCGGCTCACACAGCTTTTTGCCGTGATAATATATATTATATGATATAGATATCTATGTAGGCTATATGATAATATTTAGATATAGAGCTCCAGGACTCCCGTGTGTTCTAGAATATTTACAGAACACGGCTAAAGGCTGTGTGCGCCTCGCCATTGCGATACATCCACTGTAAACAGAGCGCATGGTACCGTGGCTGCAAGCTGCTCAGGGCCACACCCCCACCCTCCTCCTTGACCCGCCTCGCTCCTCCTCATTTGCATTATAGCTTCAATGTGCGACTGGCTCGGAGTGGCTGTAACTCTGCACCACGGCTAAATTTCGGGAACGTCTTTGAATACTGTGTTAGTTGCCCACTAATACCTATATTAAAGAATACATAAAATAGCATGTCATGGGACATTTAAAGACCTATTGGCCTAACTTCCCATCTCTGTAAATGGATGGAGAAAATTCTAGTTAGGAGACTAAAATATATTCTTGAACAAAGAGGACTTTTTGTTCCATAACAAAATGGTTTTAGGAAGGGGCGGTCAACTATGGATGCTGTAGTTAAAGGTCCCATGGCATGCTACTTCTCATCCTCATCCTCATCCTCATCCTCATCCGCTTATCCGGGGTCGGGTCGCGGAGGGAACAGCTCAAGCAGGGGGCCCCAGACTTCCCTTTCCCGGGCCACATTGACCAGCTCTGACGGGGGGATCCCGAGGCGTTCCCAGGCCAGTGTTGAGATATAATCTCTCCACCTAGTCCTGGGTCTTCCCCGAGGTCTCCTCCCCACTGGACGTGCCTGAAACACCTCCCAAGGAAGGCGCCCAGTGGGCATCCTTACCAGATGCCCGAACCACCTCAGCTGACTCCTTTCTAAGTAAAGGAGCAGCGGCTCTAATCCGAGTTCCTCACGGATGGCTGAGCTTCTCACCCTATCCCTAAGGGAGACGCCAGCCACCCTTCTGAGAAAACTCATCTCGGCCGCTTGTACCCGCGATCTCGTCCTTTCGGTCATCACCCAGCCCTCATGACCATAGGTGAGGATAGGAACGAAGATCGACCGGTAGATCGAGAGCTTTGCCTTGCGGCTCAGCTCTCTTTTCGTTACAATGGTGCGGTAAAGCGAACGCAATACCGCCCCCGCTGCTCCGATTCTCCGGCCAATCTCACGCTCCATAGTACCCTCACTCGCGAACAAGACCCCGAGGTACTTGAACTCCTTCACTTGGGCTAAGGACTCATTTCCTACCCGGAGTAAGCAATCCACCGGTTTCCTGCTAAGAGTCATGGCCTCAGATTTAGCGGTGCTGATCCTCATCCCAGCCGATTCACACTCGGCCGCCAGCCGATCCAGTGAGTGCTGAAGGTCACAGGCCGATGATCCAATGAGGACCACATCATCTGCAAAAAGCAGTGACGAGATCCTCAGACCACCGAACTGCAACCCCTCCCCACCACGACTACGCCTCGATATCCTGTCCATGTATATCACAAACAGGATTGGTGACAAGGCGCAGCCCTGGCGGAGACCAGCACCCACTGAGAACGAAACTGACTGGCTGCCGAGAACACGAACACAGCTCTCGCTTTGAGAGTACAAAGATTGGATGGCCCTGAGGATAGACCCCCTTACCCCATACTCCCGCAGCACCTCCCACAGTTTCTCCCGGGGGACCCGGTCATACGCCTTCTCCAGATCCACAAAACACATGTAGACCGGATGGGCATACTCCCAGGCCCCCTCCAGGATCCTTGCGAGAGTGAAGAGCTGGTCCGTAGTTCCACGTCCGGGGCGAAAACCGCATTGTTCCTCTTCAATCTGAGGTTCGACGATCGGCCGAACCCTCCTTTCCAGCACCTTGGAGTAGACTTTACCAGGGAGGCTGAGAAGTGTGATACCCCGGTAATTGGCACACACTCTCTGGTCCCCCTTTTTGAACAGGGGAACCACCACCCCGGTTTGCCACTCCTTTGGCACTGTACCCGACTCCCACGCGATGTTGAATAGGCGTGTCAACCATGACAGCCCCTCAACACCCAGAGCCTTTAGCATTTCTGGCTGGATCTCATCAATCCCTGGGGCTTTGCCACTGCGGAGATGTTTGACTACCTCAGTGACCTCCACCAGGGAAATTGACGACGAAACACCATCAACCTCGAGCTCTGCCTCCAACATAGAGGGCGTGTTATTCGGATTCAGGAGTTCCTCAAAGTGTTCCTTCCAACGTCCGACGACCTCCTCAGTTGAGGTCAACAGAGTCCCATCCTTACTGTACACAGCTTGGATGGTTCCCCGTTTCCCCTTCCTGAGGTGCCGGATAGTCTTCCAGAAACACTTTGGTGCCGACCGAAAGTCTTTCTCCATGGCCTCTCCGAACTTCTCCCACACCCGCTGCTTAGCCTCCGACACGGCAGCCGCTGCAGCCCTTCGAGCCTGTCGGTACCCTGCAACCGAGTCAGGAGTCCTCCAGGATATCATATCCCGGAAGGCCTCCTTCTTCAGTCGGACGGCTTCCCTGACCACCGTAGTCCACCACGGTGTCCGAGGGTTACCGCCCCTTGAGGTGCCTAAGACCCTGAGGCCACAGCTAGCCACCGCAGCTTCAGCAATGGAGGCTTTGAACACCGCCCACTCCGGCTCAATGCCCCCAACCTCCACAGGAATGCCAGAAAAGCTCCGCCGGAGGTGTGAGTTGAAGATACCTAGGACGGGGGCCTCCTCCAGACGTTCCCAGTTCACCCGCACTACTCGTTTGGGCTTACCAGGTCTATCCGGAAATTTCCCCCATTCCCTGATCCAACTCACAACCAGATGGTGGTCGGTTGACAGTTCCGCCCCTCTCTTTACCCGAGTGTCTCTCTTTACGGCCTCAGATCAGATGACACGATCACGAAATCGATCATCGATCTTCGGCCTAGGGTACTCTGGTACCAGGTACACTTATGAGCACCCTTATGTTCGAACATGGTGTTTGTTATGGATAATCCATGACTAGCACAGAAGTCCAATAACAAACGACCGCTCGGGTTTAGATCAGGGAGGCCGTTCCTCCCCACCACGCCTCTCCAGGTGTCTCCATCGTTGCCCACGTGGGCGTTGAAGTCTCCCAGCAGAACTACGGAGTCCCCTACTGGAGCCCCATACAGGACTCCATTCAGGGTCTCCAAGAAGGCCGAGTACTCTGAGCTGCTGTTTGGTGCATACGCACAAACAACAGTCAGAGTTTTCCCCCCTACAACCCTTAGGCGCAGGGAGGCGACCCTCTCGTCTACCGGGGTAAACTCCAACACCGCGGCGCTCAGCCGGGGATTTATGAGTATCCCCACACCCGCCCGGCGCCTCACGCCCTTGGCAACTCCGGAGAAGAATAGAGTCCAACCCTTATCCAGGAGTACGGTACCAGAGCTGAGACTGTGCGTGGAGGTAAGCCCCAACAGATCTAACTGATAGCGCTCCACCTCCCTCACAAGCTCCGGTTCCTTTCCCCACAGCGAGGTGACGTTCCACGTCACCAGAGCCAGCTTCTGCCGCCCGGGTCTGGTCCGTCGAGACCCCTGACCTTCGCTGCCACCCATGTGGCTGCGAAGGACCCCAACGGGTCTTCCCACAGGTGGTGGGCCCATGGGATGAAGAGAGGGGGGGTGCCACGTAGTTTGTTCGGGCTGTGCCCGACCGGGCTCCGTGGCAAACCCGGCCACCAGGCGCTCGCCATCGAGCCCTCCGTCTGGGCCTGGCTCCAGACGGGGGCCCCGGGCTTCCTCCGGGCCGGGTCACATCTCCTCTTTTTTCGTTATTCATTGGAGTTTTATGAACCATTCTTAGTCTGGCCCCTCACCTGAGACCACTCTGCCATGAGAGACCCTACCAGGAGCACAAGGCTCCAGACAACACAGCTCTCAGGTTCACAGGGACACGCAAACCTCTCCACCACGATAAGGTTCCAGGAGAGTAACTACTTCATGGATGCTTAATTATTGAATAGAGTTTTCGCTTGCACGTGTTGCGCCCTACCACTGCAGCAGATGGAGAACCGTTGGTGTTACGGTTCTCCATCGTTTCAGGATTGGGTCGTTGTAAGGGCATTGGGGTGGGAGGGAGGTTGGGGGGGGGGGGGCTGACAGAAGTTGTTCGCTATTTTGGCTGTTATGTGCACCTTATGTTTACTTTTCTTACCTGTTATGCCTTTATTTTGGTTGTGTTATTTTTATTTATTTTTTATCTTCCCTCTTCAACTTTGGTAGGTGTGGGTCTTTCTATATCTTAGTATCTAAAAAATGGCTACTGATACTAGTAATTCAGGAATTCCACACTTTGGATCCTCAGTGAGGTTTGTGAGTTGGAATATTAGAGGTATGCAAAGCCCTATTAAGAGGTCGAAATTATTTGCTAATTTGAGACAACTCACATGCGCACTAAGGACCAGGGGTCTCATTTATAAAACTGTGCGTGGGATCGTTACTAAAAGTGTACATACGCCCGAAAGCCAAGTTTTGTGTGCGCCAAAAATATTCCGATTTATAAAACCCTGCGTATGCACACCGTACGCAATCTTTGCTTCATAAATCAGAGTGCCTACAAGTGTGCGCAGCTGAATCAGCTTCACGTTCCGCCCTGTACACGCTCCATTGACCATAAATGGTCAATGCAAATGACCTCATGAATGCGATCTGCATATAAAACAGACTCAGATGCAAGTATTATGCCTTGTCGGAAACAATGGCAGAAGGACTGAGAAAATAAAAAAAGGCGAAATTTCACGGAGGTTGAAGTGGAGACAAGAAAAGTAGTTTTGTTCGGCGGTCACGGGATTGGGATCGCCAACAACAAAAAGCAGAGTGAGTGGCAACTTGTTGCTGCAGCAGTGAACTCTGTCAGTAGCACGGAGCGCACAGTCCCAGAATTAAAAATAAGTGGTCTGACATAAAGGTAGGCTACATATTTTTATGTAGCCTACCATTAAATCGTTATGGTGCCTGAAGACCCTCTGCCTCCGAATCCTGCCATTTGCATAGTCCGCCAGAAGTGCCATATGGTGCAGCATTACCACGGCGCTCACCTCTGTATTTATAGGGTTACGGTAATAAGACTGACCGAGAACACCTTGGATAATCAGTTTGTAATCACCCACGTAAAATGTTCTTGAACATAACCCCTTTTTTATGCCTGATTTGTCATGAAAAGCATCAAGAGTAACGGACAACGATTGTGATGAGGAGTGTGGCTTGGTTTTCCACACTTGGGATTTAATTGACATTTGATTATGTGTTTACAATGTCACATAAAAATATTATGTTATTGACACATGTTGGACAGATTTTTTTATTTTTTCTATTCTAAGGAGATGTTTCTGGAGTTATAACTGAGAAATATCGCAGTTGACTTAAATTATTCTGATTACATCAATTTAACGCATGATACGGGTTAAAATTAAATTTATGAAGGGCGATGATAAAACATAATCGTTCTTCTCACTCTACAATTATTCTGTCTGACTTCAGTTCACTACCACACCATCTATGTCGACAATTCTCAAAACCATGCGTACGCATGGGTCAGAGTTTGCTTAGGGCTGCGCACATTCTCCCGTCAAGTTGGTTTTTTATAGATCACAACCTTGGCGTGGAAAGTCACGTACGCCAATTTCAGCCCCGTTTTGTGCGTACGCAACGGTTATAAATGAGACCCCAGGGGCCTCATGTACTAAGACTTGCGTGGATTTCATACTGAAACTTGGCGTACGCCAAATCCCAGAAACTGTCTTACGCACAAATAAATTCAGATGTATCAAAGTGTGCGAACGCATGGATCCAAGCACGTTTCTTTTGTACATCTCGATCAACGTGGAATTGAGCACACATGCCGAGGTGCCAAACTCCTCCCTGTCCACGCCCTCATTTAAATATGCAATTTCATTTAAATAGGCCTCTGGACCTGAGATTCACCTCTTAATCCGATCACCTGGCACCATGAACAGAGGCAAAAAACGAAACTTCACAGAGTCTGAGCTCGAGATTTTGCTCCACGAGGTAGAAATGCGCAAGCATATGCTATTGGAACCCTGTCAACAGGGATAAATGCAAAACAAAAGAGAAGTGAGTGGGAGTGTGTTTGCGAGGCCGTCAATGCAGTGGGGTCTCAGCAGCGCACACACTCTGAAATTAAAAAAAAGTGGTCAGACCTCAAGGTGGAGGTGAAGCGGAGGGTTTCTGCCCACCGCCGAAGCGTGACCGCAACAGGTGGGGGGACGGGAGTGGGGGAACTCTCCCCCTTCGATTTGAGAGTGGCCGCTTTGATCGGTGACACAGCTCTCACCGGAGTGGTGGGAGCCCATGAAGGGGACACCGATCATCCCCAAGGTAAATATGCTGAAGTCATAAATGCTGTAATTATACTGGTCATACAATTGGCTGCTTGCAATACACATAAGTCGTGCGTAAAGATGCCAGGATATTAAAGACTTTGACTCGTGTTTATGAACTTAATTTTTTTATTTTTGAATAGACAAGCAAGGAGAGGGCACGGTTTGCTCCCGGCCCCGGCGTCTCCAGCGCCCTTCGGATTTGACCATTTGCGATGTCCTCTAACAACGCTAACGCAGCCATTTTTAAAACAATTTTCTTCATCCATTGCGCATGCTTTTATAGCCACCCATATAATTGCAAGGTGTGTTGATTGTTCATTAGTGTGTCTCTGATGTGCAAATCACTCTGAGTCATTGTTTTCACCTTTTTTCCCAGTTTCCCAGCGTCACCTCTAAGTGTCGCCAAAGGAACAATAGCTGTAGAAACGTGCGTACGACAGCTCTGGAGCTGGCGTGGGGACCGCACATTTTTACGATCATTTCACGTTTTGTACATCTGAACGTGAGCGTGGAAAAGGACGTACGCCACGTTTTTGTGCGTACGCAACCTTAGTACATGAGGCCCCAGGTCAGTTCCTCTCCTACTGATACCAGGTGTTATTTCCAACAATCCCCCATTTGTTTATGTCCGAACAAGGACGAACCAACCACGTTTTCTGGGACATAGCCATGGCCATATACCTTATCAAGGGAGACATTGCATCTGTGCTTTTGTTTTTCACATTTTCTTTCCTATTACACTCACCTCAAACCTACCTGTTCTCACTTAAACCATCTATTCAACCCTCTGATCCAACCTGTCAAGTTGCCTTGATTTCCACTACAAGAATTACTACTACGAAGAAAAAGTACACAACGCAGAGTCTATACGAACCGCTTAGAAATAAGCTGAAACCTAACAATATTTTATTTAGACACTTCTCATTTTAGTGATGTAGGGCAAGGCACACAGGTTTACTCTCCAAAGAAACCATGGCTTTTCTAATAAGGTGATTTGTTTATTTTGTAATACTTTACTCAGAGATCAATCAGTAGTATGGACTTAATTAATTTCTTCCATTTTTTTTACCATGGTACTGCAATTATCTCTACTACTTAGGGTAGTAGAGACTGTGGGGTATCAAGTCCATGGTGAGTTGGATCCAAAAGTATGAATTTAAACAGGCAGGTAGTAATGCTAACAAGTATGCATTACAGCTTACAGCCTCGTGCTTGCTGGGGCCCAGCAGCACCAGCAGTTGCCTAGTTACCAGCAGCACCAGCCATCTCCTGGCTACCAGCCCCAGCAGCAACAGCAGTCTCAAAGATACCAGCAGCAGCAACAGCAGTCTCCTAGCTACCAGCAGAAGCATCCCCATTACCAGCAGTCTCCTAGCAGCCACTGCAGCAACAGCAGCCACTGCAGAAACTGCAGCCACTCCAGCAACAGCAGTCACTCCAGCAGCAGCAGCAACAGCAGCCACTCCAGATGGAGCATCCACTCCAGCCACAGCAGTTACTCCAGCCACTGCAGCCACAGCAGCAACTCCAGCAATAGCGGCTATTTCAGCAACAGCAGACGCTCCAGCAACAGCCGCCAGAGCAGCAACAACAGCCACTCCAGCAACAGCAGCCACTCCAACAACAGTGGCCACTCTAGCAACAGCAGGCGCTGCAGCCACTCCAGCAACACCAGCAATAGCAGCCGCTCCATTAACAGCAACCACTGCAGCAGCGGCAGTCTCCTAGCTACCAGCCCCAATAGCAACGGCAGCAGCAGTCTCCTAGCTACCAGCCCCAATAGCAACGGCAGCAGCAGTCTCCTAGCTACCAGCAGCACTAGCCCGCAGGTCAACTAATTATCTACTCCTTATTTCAAATGTCTCGATGCAAAATAATAAACTGATGAATTTCAAATTGTCTGTTTATTATTTAGAAGATAGTCTGAATGCCAGCAGTTGCCAGGATGTGGAAACTCATCTGAGTAACTGCTTGGCTCCAAATGCCTTTTCAGAATAGCCTAGTTTCCTTACACTAGGCTAATCTAAAAAGGCACTTTGTAAATAATTATGAGTAAGCTCATAATTTAATGGTTGGCATCACTCAATGTGGGGAATTTAATCTGGGAAGCAGGGTTACTTTAATGTGCGGAAATGCTTGCCCTCTTAATTGTATATTCATGGCCCAAAGCAAAGGAGATTATCTTCTCCTCCACCTCTAGCAGGAGACTCCTCCACCTCTAGCAGGAGACTCCTCCACCTCTAGCATGAGGCTCCTCCACCTCTAGGCCTCTAGCAGGAGACTCCTCCTCTAGCATGAGACTCCACAACTAGCAGGAGACTCCTCCAACTCTAGCAGGAGGCTCCTCCACCTCTAGCAGGAGACTCCTCCTCCTCTAGACCTCTAGCATGAGACTCCACAACTAGCAGGAGACTCCTCCAACTCTAGCAGGAGACTCCTCCTCCTCTAGACCTCTAGCATGAGACTCCACAACTAGCAGGAGACTCCTCCACCTCTAGCAGAGACTTCTCGGCCTTCCTAGGCTATGGCTAGCATCTAGTCTAGTTGGCTTGAAAGCTCTAGAACTTCTGTCAAGATTCCTAAATTTCTCAACTTCTGATGGATCAACCTGCTGCAGGTATTTGTTTGTGTGGTTTTTTTCATCGGACCAAGAGTCAAATTAAAGATTGGGGCCCCCTTGTTTGTCTGCTGCCAGGACTACAGGTGTGTACGTTCTTTGCCGTTGTGAAATGGGGACTTGTCTACCTTTGTTGCTGTAGTTGTCCGGAGGTTCATCGTCTTCTTCATCCCTTTGCAGAGCTGGGCTGTACTAGAAGAAGCAGGTGGTGAACACCCACATGTACCGTTAATATATAGGCCTGTGAGTTTGTGTGAAGGTGTGTGTGTGTGTGTGTGTGTGTGTGTGTGTGTGTGTGTGTGTGTGTGTGTGTGTGTGTGTGTGTGGGGTGGAGCC